>NC_090405.1:10236467-10241467 GCF_036365525.1 Heterodontus francisci | reverse complement strand
CCCTAACCCTAATCCTAAACCCTAACCCTAACCCTAACCTTAACCCTAACCCCTAACCCTAACCCTAACCCTAAACATAACCCTAACCCCTAACCCTAATCCTAACCCTAACCCCTAACACCAACCCTAACCCTAACCCCTAACCCGTACCCTAACCCCTACCCCTAACCCTAACCCTAACCCTAACCCCTAACCCTAACCCTAACACTAACCCCTAACCCTAACCCTAACCCTAACCCCTAACCCTAACCCTAACCCTAACCCCTAACCCTAACCCTAACCCTAACCCTACCCCCTAAACCTAACCCCTAACCCTAACCCCTAACCCTAACCCTAAACCCTAACCCTAATCCGAACCCTAACCCCTAACACTAACACCCAACCCTAACCACTAACCGTAACCCAAACCCCTAACCCTAACGCTAACCCCATCCCTAACCCTAACCCTAACCCTAACCACTAACCCTAACCCCTAACCCTCACCCTAACCCCTACCCCCTAACCCTAACCCTAACCCTAACCCCTAACCCTAACACTAAACCTAACCCTAACCCTTAACCCTAACCCTAACCCTAACCCCTAACCCTAACCCTAACCCCTAACCCTAACCCTAACCCTAACCCCTAACCCTAACACTAACACTAACCCTAACCACTCACCCTAACCCTAATCCTAACCCGAACCCCTAATCCTAACACTAACCCTAACCCTAACCCCTAACCCTAACTCCTAACCCCTAGCCCTAACCCCTAACCCTCACCCTAACCCTAACACTAACCCCTAGCACTAACCCTAAACCCCAACCCTAACCCCTAACCCCTAACCCCTAACGCTAACCCTAACCCTAACCCCTAACCCTAACCCTAACCCTAACCCTAACCCCTAACCCTAACCCTAACCCTAACGCTAACACCTAACCCTGACCCCTAACCCTACCCCTAACTCTAACCCTAACCCTAACCCCTAACCCTAACCCTAACCCCTAACCATAACCCTAACCCTAACCCCTAAACCTAACCCCTAACCCTAACCCGAACCCTAACCCTAACCCCTAACCCC
Source organism: Heterodontus francisci (assembly GCF_036365525.1). Taxonomy (NCBI): domain Eukaryota; kingdom Metazoa; phylum Chordata; class Chondrichthyes; order Heterodontiformes; family Heterodontidae; genus Heterodontus; species Heterodontus francisci. Next base: position 10,240,408 of record NC_090405.1, on the reverse strand, counting down.
TAATCCTAACCCTAACCCTAACCCAAACACCTAACCCCTAACCCTAACCCTAATCCTAAACCTAACCCTAACCCTCACCCTCGCCCTCGCCCTCAACCACACCCCCACCCCCACCCCCACCCCCACCTCCAACCCCACCCTCACCCTCACCCTCACCCTCACCCTAAACCTAACCCTAACCCTAACCCTAACCCCAACCCCAACCCTAACCCTAACCCTAACGCGAAACCCTATCCCTAACCCGAACCATAACACTAGCCCTAACCCTAACCCCTAACCCTAACCCTAACCCTAACAATAACCCTAACCCCTAACACAATCCCTAACCCCTAACCCTAACCCTGACCCTAAACCCTAACCCTAACCCTAACCCGAACCCTAATACTAACGCTAACCGCTAACCATAACCCTAACCCTAACCCTAACTCTAACCCCTAACCCTAATCTAACCCTAACACTAACCCCTAACCATAAGCCTAACCCTAACCCTAACCCTAACCCTAATCCTAACCCTAACCCTAGACCTAACCCTAACCCTAACCCCTAACCCTAACCCTAACCCTAACCCTGACCCTAACCCCTAACCCTAACCCTAAACCTAACCCCTACACCTAACCCTAACCCTAACCCTAATACTAACCCCTAACCCTAACCCTGACCCCAACCCTAACCCTAACCATTAACAATAACCCTAACCCTAACCCTAACACCTACCCCTAACCCTAACCCTAACCCTAACCCTAATCCCTAACCCTAACCCTAACTCTAACCCCTAACCCTAACCCTAACCCTAACCCTAACCCTAAAACCGTAACCCTAACCATAACCCTAACCATAACCCCTAACCCCTAACCCTAACCCTAACCCTAACCCTAACCCTAACCCTAACCCTAACCCTAACCCCTAACCCGAAACCCCTAACCCTAACCCTAACCCTAACCCTAACCCTAAGCCGAACCCTAACCCTAACCATAACCCCTAACCCTAACGCTAACCCTAACACCTAACCCTAACCCTAACCCTAACCCTAACCCCTAACCCTAACCCTAACCCTAACCCTAACCCGTAACTCTAACCCTAACGCTAACCCCTAACACTAACCCTAACCCTAACCCTAACCCTAACCCTAACCCTAACCCTAACCCTAACCCCTAACCCCTAACCCTAACCCTAACCCCTAACCCTAACCCTAACCCCTACCCCTAACCCTAACCTTAACCCTAACCCCTAACCCTAATCCTAACCCTAAACATAACCCTAACCCCTAACCCTAATCCTAACCCTAACCCCTAACACCAACCCTAACCCTAACCCCTAACCCGAACCCTAACCCCTAACCCTAACCCTAACCCTAACCCTAACCCCTAACCCTAACCCTAACCCTAACCCTAACCCTAACCCTAACCCTAACCCGTAACTCTAACCCTAACACTAACCCTAACGCTAACCCCTAACACTAACCCTAACCCTAACACTAACCCTAACCCTAACCCTAACCCTAACCCTAACCCTAACCCCTAACCCCTAACCCTAACCCTAACCCCTTACCCTAACCCTAACCCCTACCCCTAACCCTAACCATAACCCTAACCCCTAACCCTAATCCTAACCCTAAACATAACCCTAACCCCTGAACCTAATCCTGACCCTAACCCCTAACACCAACCCTAACCTTAACCCCTAACCCGAACCCTAACCCCTAACCCTAACCCTAACCCTAACCCCTAACCCTAACCCTAACCCTAACCCCTAACCCTAACCCTAACCCTAACCCTAACCCATAACCCTAACCCTAACCCTAACCCCTAACCTTAACCCTAACCCTAACCCCTAACCCTAACCCTAACCCTAACCCTAACCCTAACCCTAACCCCTAAACCTAACCCCTAACCCGAACCCCTAACCCTAACACTAAACCCTAACCCTAACACTAATCCGAACCCTAACCCCTAACCCTAACACCCAACCCTAACCACTAACCATAACCCAAACCCCTAACCCTAACCCTAACCCTAACCCCTAACCCTAACACTAACACTAACCCTAACCACTAACCCTAACCCTAATCCTAACCCTAACCCCTAATCCTAACACTAACCCTAACCCTAACCCCTAACCCTAACTCCGAACCCCTCGACCTAACCCCTAACCCTAACCCTAACCCTAACACTAACCCCAAGCCCTAACCCCTAACCCTAACCCTAACCCCTAACCCCTAACTCCTAACGCTAACCCTAACCCTAACCCCTAACCCCTAACCCTAACCCTAACCCTAACCCCTAACCCTAACCCTAACCCTAACGCTAACCCTTAACCCTGACCCCTAACCTTACCCCTAACTCTAACCCTAACCCTAACCCCTAACCCTAACCCTAACTCCTAACCATAACCCTAACCCTAACCCCTTACCCTAACCCCTAACCCTAACCCGAACCCTAACCCTAACCCCTAACCCCTAACCCTAACCCTAAACCTAACCCTAACCCAAACACCTAACCCCTAACCCTAACCCTAACCCTAACCCTAAACCTAACCCTAACCCTCACCCTCGCCCTCGCCCTCAACCACACCCCCACCCCAACCCCACCTCCAACCCCACCCTCACCCTCACCCTGACCCTCAACCTAACCCTAACCCTAACCCTAACCCTAACCCTAACCCTAACCCCAACCCTAACCCTAACCCTAACGCTAAACCCTATCCCTAACCCTAACCCTAACCCTAGCCCTAACCCTAACCCCTAACCCTAAGCCTAACAATAACCCTAACCCCTAACACTATCCCTAACCCCTAACCCTAACCCTGACCCTAAACCCTAACCCTAACCCTAACCCTAACCCTAACCCTAATCCTAACGCTAACCGCTAACCATAACCCTAACCCTAACCCTAACTCTAACCCCTAACCCTAACCCTAACCCTAACACTAACCCCTAACCATAAGCCTAACCCTAACCCTAACCCTAACCCTAATCCTAACCCTAACCCTAGACCTAACCCTAACCCTAACCCCTAACCCTAACCCTAACCCTAACCCTGACCCTAACCCCTAACCCTAACCCTAAACCTAACCCCTACACCTAACCCTAACCCTAACCCTAATACTAACCCCTAACCCTAACCCTGACCCCAACCCTAACCCTAACCATTAACAATAACCCTAACCCTAACCCTAACACCTACCCCTAACCCTAACCCTAACCCTAACCCTAACCCTAATCCCTAACCCTAACCCTAACTCTAACCCCTAACCCTAACCCTAACCCTAACCCTAACCCTAAAACCGTAACCCTAACCATAACCCTAACCATAACCCCTAACCCCTGACCCTAACCCTAACCCTAACCCTAACCCTAACCCTAACCCTAACCCTAACCCCTAACCCGAAACCTCTAACCCTAACCCTAACCCTAACCCTAACCCTAACCCTAACCCGTAACTCTAACCCTAACACTAACCCTAACGCTAACCCCTAACACTAACCCTAACCCTAACCCTAACCCTAACCCTAACCCCTAACCCCTAACCCTAACCCTAACCCCTAACCCTAACCCTAACCCCTACCCCTAACCCTAACCTTAACCCTAACCCCTAACCCTAATCCTAACCCTAAACATAACCCTAACCCCTAACCCTAATCCTAACCCTAACCCCTAACACCAACCCTAACCCTAACCCCTAACCCGAACCCTAACCCCTAACCCTAACCCTAACCCCTAACCTTAACCCTAACCCTAACCCCTAACCCTAACCCTAACCCTAACCCTAACCCTAACCCCTAAACCTAACCCCTAACCCGAACCCCTAACCCTAACACTAAACCCTAACCCTAACACTAATCCGAACCCTAACCCCTAACCCTAACACCCAACCCTAACCACTAACCATAACCCAAACCCCTAACCCTAACCCTAACCCCAACCCTAACCCTAACCCTAACCC
>NC_090405.1:10226467-10233967 GCF_036365525.1 Heterodontus francisci | reverse complement strand
CCTAACCCCTAACCCTAACCCTAACCCTAACCCCTAACCCGAAACCCCTAACCCTAACCCTAACCCTAACCCTAACCCTAAGCCTAACCCTAACCCTAACCATAACCCCTAACCCTAACGCTAACCCTAACCCCTAACCCTAACCCTAACCCTAACCCTAACCCCTAACCCTAACCCTAACCCTAACCCTAACCCGTAACTCTAACCCTAACACTAACCTTAACGCTAACCCTAACACTAAACCTAACCCTAACCCCTAACCCTAACTCCTAACCCCTAGCCCTAACCCCTAACCCTCACCCTAACCCTAACACTAACCCCTAGCACTAACCCCTAACCCTAACCCTAACCCCTAACCCCTAACCCCTAACGCTAACCCTAACCCTAACCCCTAACCCTAACCCTAACCCTAACCCCTAACCCTAACCCTAACCCTAACGCTAACACCTAACCCTGACCCCTAACCCTACCCCTAACTCTAACCCTAACCCTAACCCCTAACCCTAACCCTAACCCCTAACCATAACCCTAACCCTAACCCCTAAACCTAACCCCTAACCCTAACCCGAACCCTAACCCTAACCCCTAACCCCTAACCCTAACCCTAACCCTAACCCAAACACCTAACCCCTAACCCTAACCCTAATCCTAAACCTAACCCTAACCCTCACCCTCGCCCTCGCCCTCAACCACACCCCCACCCCCACCCCCACCCCCACCTCCAACCCCACCCTCACCCTCACCCTCACCCTCACCCTAAACCTAACCCTAACCCTAACCCTAACCCTAACCCCAACCCCAACCCTAACCCTAACCCTAACGCGAAACCCTATCCCTAACCCGAACCATAACACTAGCCCTAACCCTAACCCCTAACCCTAACCCTAACCCTAACAATAACCCTAACCCCTAACACTAACCCTAACCCCTAACCCTAACCCTGACCCTAAACCCTAACCCTAACCCTAACCCGAACCCTAATACTAACGCTAACCGCTAACCATAACCCTAACCCTAACCCTAACTCTAACCCCTAACCCTAACCCTAACCCTAACACTAACCCCTAACCATAAGCCTAACCCTAACCCTAACCCTAACCCTAATCCTAACCCTAACCCTAGACCTAACCCTAACCCTAACCCCTAACCCTAACCCTAACCCTAACCCTGACCCTAACCCCTAACCCTAACCCTAAACCTAACCCCTACACCTAACCCTAACCCTAACCCTAATACTAACCCCTAACCCTAACCCTGACCCCAACCCTAACCCTAACCATTAACAATAACCCTAACCCTAACCCTAACACCTACCCCTAACCCTAACCCTAACCCTAACCCTAATCCCTAACCCTAACCCTAACTCTAACCCCTAACCCTAACCCTAACCCTAACCCTAACCCTAAAACCGTAACCCTAACCATAACCCTAACCATAACCCCTAACCCCTAACCCTAACCCTAACCCTAACCCTAACCCTAACCCTAACCCTAACCCTAACCCTAACCCCTAACCCTAACCCTAACCCTAACCCTAACCCCTAACCCTAACGCTAAACCAAACCCTAACCCCTAACCCTAACCCTAACCCTAACCCCTAACCCTAACACTAACCCTAACCCCAACCCCTAACCCTAACCCCTAAATCTAACCCTAACCCCTAACCCTAACCCTAACACTAACCCCTAACCCCTAACCCCTAACCCTAACCCTAACCCCTAACCCTAACACTAACCCTAACCCCAACCCCTAACCCTAACCCCTAAATCTAACCCTAACCCCTAACCCCTAACCCTAACCCTAACCCCTAACCCTAACCCTAACCCTAACCCCTAACCCTAACACTAACACTAACCCTAACCACTAACCCTAACCCTAATCCTAACCCTAACCCCTAATCCTAACACTAACCCTAACCCTAACCCCTAACCCTAACTCCTAACCCCTAGCCCTAACCCCTAACCCTCACCCTAACCCTAACACTAACCCCTAGCACTAACCCTAAACCCTAACCCTAACCCCTAACCCCTAACCCCTAACGCTAACCCTAACCCTAACCCCTAACTCTAACCCTAACCCTAACCCTAACCCCTAACCCTAACCCTAACCCTAACGCTAACACCTAACCCTGACCCCTAACCCTACCCCTAACTCTAACCCTAACCCTAACCCCTAACCCTAACCCTAACCCCTAACCATAACCCTAACCCTAACCCCTAAACCTAACCCCTAACCCTAACCCGAACCCTAACCCTAACCCCTAACCCCTAACCCTAACCCTAACCCTAACCAAAACACCTAACCCCTAACCCTAACCCTAATCCTAAACCTAACCCTAACCCTCACCCTCGCCCTCGACCTCAACCACACCCCCACCCCCACCCACACCCCCACCTCCAACCCCACCCTCACCCTCACCCTCACCCTCATCCTAAACCTAACCCTAACCCTAACCCTAACCCTAACCCCAACCCCAACCCTAACCCTAACCCTAACGCGAAACCCTATCCCTAACCCGAACCATAACACTAGCCCTAACCCTAACCCCTAACCCTAACCCTAACCCTAACAATAACCCTAACCCCTAACACTAACCCTAACCCCTAACCCTAACCCTGACCCTAAACCCTAACCCTAACCCTAACCCGAACCCTAATACTAACGCTAACCGCTAACCATAACCCTAACCCTAACCCTAACTCTAACCCCTAACCCTAACCCTAACCCTAACACTAACCCCTAACCATAAGCCTAACCCTAACCCTAACCCTAACCCTAATCCTAACCCTAACCCTAGACCTAACCCTAACCCCTAACCCGAAACCCCTAACCCTAACCCTAACTCTAACCCTAACCCTAAGCCGAACCCTAACCCTAACCATAACCCCTAACCCTAACGCTAACCCTAACCCCTAACCCTAACCCTAACCCTAATCCTAACCCTAACCCCTAACCCTAACCCTAACCCTAACCCTAACCATAACCCCTAACCCCTAACCCTAACCCTAACCCTAACCCTAACCCTAACCCCTAACCCGAAACCCCTAACCCTAACCCTAACTCTAACCCTAACCCTAAGCCGAACCCTAACCCTAACCATAACCCCTAACCCTAACGCTAACCCTAACCCCTAACCCTAACCCTAACCCTAATCCTAACCCTAACCCCTAACCCTAACCCTAACCCTAACCCTAACCCGTAACTCTAACCCTAACACTAACGCTAACCCCTAACACTAACCCTAACCCTAACCCTAACCCTAACCCTAACCCTAACCCCTAACCCCTAACCCTAACCCTAACCCCTAACCCTAACCCTAACCCCTACCCCTAACCCTAACCTTAACCCTAACCCTAACCCCTAACCCTAATCCTAACCCTAAACATAACCCTAACCCCTAACCCTAATCCTAACCCTAACCCCTAACACCAATCCTAACCCTAACCCCTAACCCGAACCCTAACCCCCAACCCTAACCCTAACCCTAACCCTAACCCTAACCGTAACTCTAACCCTAACACTAACCCTAACGCTAACCCCTAACACTAACCCTAACCCTAACACTAACCCTAACCCTAACCCTAACCCTAACCCTAACCCCTAACCCCTAACCCTAACCCTAACCCCTTACCCTAACCCTAACCCCTACCCCTAACCCTAACCATAACCCTAACCCCTAACCCTAATCCTAACACTAAACATAACCCTAACCCCTAACCCTAATCCTAACCCTAACCCCTAACACCAACCCTAACCCTAACCCCTAACCCGAACCCTAACCCCTAACCCTAACCCTAACCCTAACCCCTAACCCTAACCCTAACCCTAACCCCTAACCCTAACCCTAACCCTAACCCTAACCCCTAACCCTAACCCTAACCCTAACCCCTAACCTTAACCCTAACCCTAACCCCTAACCCTAACCCTAACCCTAACCCTAACCCTAACCCCTAAACCTAACCCCTAACCCGAACCCCTAACCCTAACACTAAACCCTAACCCTAACACTAATCCGAACCCTAACCCCTAACCCTAACACCCAACCCTAACCACTAAACATAACCCAAACCCCTAACCCTAACCCCAACCCTAACCCTAACCCTAACCCCTAACCCTAACCCCTAACCCTCACCCTAACCCCTAACCCCTAACGCTAACCCTAACCCTAACCCCTAGCCCTAACCCTAAACCTAACCCTAACCCTTAACCCTAACCCTAACCCTAACCCTAACCCTAACACCTAACCCTAACCCTAACCCCTAACCCTAACCCTAACCCTAACCCCTAACCCTAACACTAACACTAACCCTAACCACTAACCCTAACCCTAATCCTAACCCTAACCCCTAATCCTAACACTAACCCTAACCCCTAACCCTAACTCCGAACCCCTCGACCTAACCCCTAACCCTAACCCTAACCCTAACACTAACCCCTAGCCCTAACCCCTAACCCTAACCCTAACCCCTAACCCCTAACTCCTAACGCTAACCCTAACCCTAACCCCTAACCCTAACCCTAACCCTAACCCCTAACCCTAACCCTAACCCTAACGCTAACCCTTAACCCTGACCCCTAACCTTACCCCTAACTCTAACCCTAACCCTAACCCCTAACCCTAACCCTAACTCCTAACCATAACCCTAACCCTAACCCCTTACCCTAACCCCTAACCCTAACCCGAACCCTAACCCTAACCCCTAACCCCTAACCCTAACCCTAAACCTAACCCTAACCCAAACACCTAACCCCTAACCCTAACCCTAACCCTAAACCTAACCCTAACCCTCACCCTCGCCCTCGCCCTCAACCACACCCCCACCCCAACCGCACCTCCAACCCCACCCTCACCCTCACCCTGACCCTCAACCTAACCCTAACCCTAACCCTAACCCTAACCCTAACCCCAACCCTAACCCTAACCCTAACGCTAAACCCTATCCCTAACCCTAACCCTAACCCTAGCCCTAACCCTAACCCCTAACCCTAAGCCTAACCCTAACCCTAACAATAACCCTAACCCCTAACACTATCCCTAACCCATAACCCTAACCCTGACCCTAAACCCTAACCCTAACCCTAACCCTAACCCTAACCCTAACCCTAATCCTAACGCTAACCGCTAACCCTAATACTAACGCTAACCATAACCCTAACCCTAACCCTAACTCTAACCCCTAACCCTAACCCTAACCCTAACACTAACCCCTAACCATAAGCCTAACCCTAACCCTAACCCTAACCCTAATCCTAACCCTAACCCTAGACCTAACCCTAACCCTAACCCCTAACCCTAACCCTAACCCTAACCCTGACCCTAACCCCTAACCCTAACCCTAAACCTAACCCCTACACCTAACCCTAACCCTAACCCTAATACTAACCCCTAACCCTAACCCTGACCCCAACCCTAACCCTAACCATTAACAATAACCCTAACCCTAACCCTAACACCTACCCCTAACCCTAACCCTAACCCTAACCCTAACCCTAATCCCTAACCCTAACCCTAACTCTAACCCCTAACCCTAACCCTAACCCTAACCCTAACCCTAAAACCGTAACCCTAACCATAACCCTAACCATAACCCCTAACCCCTAACCCTAACCCTAACCCTAACCCTAACCCTAACCCTAACCCCTAACCCGAAACCCCTAACCCTAACCCTAACCCTAACCCTAACCCTAACCCTAACCCGTAACTCTAACCCTAACACTAACCCTAACGCTAACCCCTAACACTAACCCTAACCCTAACCCTAACCCTAACCCTAACCCCTAACCCCTAACCCTAACCCTAACCCCTAACCCTAACCCTAACCCCTACCCCTAACCCTAACCTTAACCCTAACCCCTCACCCTAATCCTAACCCTAAACATAACCCTAACCCCTAACCCTAATCCTAACCCTAACCCCTAACACCAACCCTAACCCTAACCCCTAACCTGAACCCTAACCCCTAACCCTAACCCTAACCCTAACCCTAACCCCTAACCCTAACCCTAACCCTAACCCTAACCCTAACCCTAACCCTAACCCGTAACTCTAACCCTAACACTAACCCTAACGCTAACCCCTAACACTAACCCTAACCCTAACACTAACCCTAACCCTAACCCCTACCCCTAACCCTAACCATAACCCTAACCCCTAACCCTAATCCTAACCCTAAACATAACCCTAACCCCTAACCCTAATCCTAACCCTAACCCCTAACACCAACCCTAACCATAACCCTAACCATAACACCTAACCCCTAACCCTAACCCTAACCCTAACCCCTAACCCGAAACCCCTAACCCTAACCCTAACCCTAACCCTAACCCTAAGCCTAACCCTAACCCTAACCATAACCCCTAACCCTAACGCTAACCCTAACCCCTAACCCTAACCCTAACCCTAACCCTAACCCCTAACCCTAACCCTAACCCTAACCCTAACCCGTAACTCTAACCCTAACACTAACCTTAACGCTAACCCTAACACTAAACCTAACCCTAACCCCTAACCCTAACTCCTAACCCCTAGCCCTAACCCCTAACCCTCACCCTAACCCTAACACTAACCCCTAGCACTAACCCCTAACCCTAACCCTAACCCCTAACCCCTAACCCCTAACGCTAACCCTAACCCTAACCCCTAACCCTAACCCTAACCCTAACCCCTAACCCTAACCCTAACCCTAACGCTAACACCTAACCCTGACCCCTAACCCTACCCCTAACTCTAACCCTAACCCTAACCCCTAACCCTAACCCTAACCCCTAACCATAACCCTAACCCTAACCCCTAAACCTAACCCCTAACCCTAACCCGAACCCTAACCCTAACCCCTAACCCCTAACCCTAACCCTAACCCTAACCCAAACACCTAACCCCTAACCCTAACCCTAATCCTAAACCTAACCCTAACCCTCACCCTCGCCCTCGCCCTCAACCACACCCCCACCCCCACCCCCACCCCCACCTCCAACCCCACCCTCACCCTCACCCTCACCCTCACCCTAAACCTAACCCTAACCCTAACCCTAACCCTAACCCCAACCCCAACCCTAACCCTAACCCTAACGCGAAACCCTATCCCTAACCCGAACCATAACACTAGCCCTAACCCTAACCCCTAACCCTAACCCTAACCCTAACAATAACCCTAACCCCTAACACTAACCCTAACCCCTAACCCTAACCCTGACCCTAAACCCTAACCCTAACCCTAACCCGAACCCTAATACTAACGCTAACCGCTAACCATAACCCTAACCCTAACCCTAACTCTAACCCCTAACCCTAACCCTAACCCTAACACTAACCCCTAACCATAAGCCTAACCCTAACCCTAACCCTAACCCTAATCCTAACCCTAACCCTAGACCTAACCCTAACCCTAACCCCTAACCCTAACCCTAACCCTAACCCTGACCCTAACCCCTAACCCTAACCCTAAACCTAACCCCTACACCTAACCCTAACCCTAACCCTAATACTAACCCCTAACCCTAA
>NC_090405.1:10216467-10218967 GCF_036365525.1 Heterodontus francisci | reverse complement strand
ACCTAACCCTAACCCTAACCCTAACCCTAACCCTAACCCCAACCCTAACCCTAACCCTAACGCTAAACCCTATCCCTAACCCTAACCCTAACCCTAGCCCTAAACCTAACCCCTAACCCTAAGCCTAACCCTAACCCTAACAATAACCCTAACCCCTAACACTATCCCTAACCCCTAACCCTAACCCTGACCCTAAACCCTAACCCTAACCCTAACCCTAACCCTAATCCTAACGCTAACCGCTAACCCTAATACTAACGCTAACCATAACCCTAACCCTAACCCTAACTCTAACCCCTAACCCTAACCCTAACCCTAACACTAACCCCTAACCATAAGCCTAACCCTAACCCTAACCCTAACCCTAATCCTAACCCTAACCCTAGACCTAACCCTAACCCTAACCCCTAACCCTAACCCTAACCCTAACCCTGACCCTAACCCCTAACCCTAACCCTAAACCTAACCCCTACACCTAACCCTAACCCTAACCCTAATACTAACCCCTAACCTAACCCTGACCCCAACCCTAACCCTAAACATTAACAATAACCCTAACCCTAACCCTAACACCTACCCCTAACCCTAACCCTAACCCTAACCCTAACCCTAATCCCTAACCCTAACCCTAACTCTAACCCCTAACCCTAACCCTAACCCTAACCCTAACCCTAAAACCGTAACCCTAACCATAACCCTAACCATAACCCCTAACCCCTAACCCTAACCCTAACCCTAACCCTAACCCTAACCCTAACCCCTAACCCGAAACCCCTAACCCTAACCCTAACCCTAACCCTAACCCTAACCCTAACCCTAACCCTAACCCGTAACTCTAACCCTAACACTAACCCTAACGCTAACCCCTAACACTAACCCTAACCCTAACCCTAACCCTAACCCTAACCCTAACCCCTAACCCCTAACCCTAACCCTAACCCCTAACCCTAACCCCTACCCCTAACCCTAACCTTAACCCTAACCCCTAACCCTAATCCTAACCCTAAACATAACCCTAACCCCTAACCCTAATCCTAACCCTAACCCCTAACACCAACCCTAACCCTAACCCCTAACCCGAACCCTAACCCCTAACCCTAACCCTAACCCTAACCCTAACCCCTAACCCTAACCCTAACCCTAACCCGTAACTCTAACCCTAACACTAACCCTAACGCTAACCCCTAACACTAACCCTAACCCTAACACTAACCCTAACCCTAACCCCTACCCCTAACCCTAACCATAACCCTAACCCCTAACCCTAATCCTGACCCTAAACATAACCCTAACCCCTAACCCTAATCCTAACCCTAACCCCTAACACCAACCCTAACCCTAACCCCTAACCCGAACCCTAACCCCTAACCCTAACCCTAACCCTAACCCTAACCCCTAACCCTAACCCTAACCCTAACCCCTAACCCTAACCCTAACCCTAACCCTAACCCCTAACCCTAACCCTAACCCTAACCCCTAACCTTAACCCTAACCCTAACCCCTAACCCTAACCCTAACCCTAACCCTAACCCTAACCCTAACCCCTAAACCTAACCCCTAACCCGAAGCCCTAACCCTAACACTAAACCCTAACCCTAACACTAATCCGAACCCTAACCCCTAACCCTAACACCCAACCCTAACCACTAACCATAACCCAAACCCCTAAGCCTAACCCTAACCCCAACCCTAACCCTAACCCTAACCCCTAACCCTAACCCCTAACCCTCACCCTAACCCCTAACCCCTAACGCTAACCCTAACACTAACCCCTAGCCCTAACCCTAAACCTAACCCTAACCCTTAACCCTAACCCTAACCCTAACCCTAACCCCTAACCCTAACCCTAACCCCTAACCCTAACCCTAACCCTAACCCCTTACCCTAACACTAACACTAACCCTAACCACTAACCCTAACCCTAATCCTAACCCTAACCCCTAATCCTAACACTAACCCTAACCCTAACCCCTAACCCCTAACTCCGAACCCCTCGACCTAACCCCTAACCCTAACCCTAACCCTAACACTAACCCCTAGCCCTAACCCCTAACCCTAACCCTAACCCCTAACCCCTAACTCCTAACGCTAACCCTAACCCTAACCCCTAACCCTAACCCTAACCCTAACCCCTAACCCTAACCCTAACCCTAACGCTAACCCTTAACCCTGACCCCTAACCTTAACCCTAACTCTAACCCTAACCCTAACCCCTAACCCTAACCCTAACCCCTAACCATAACCCTAACCCTAACCCCTTACCCTAACCCCTAACCCTAACCCGAACCCTAACCCTAACCCCTAACCCCTAACCCTAACCCTAAACCTAACCCTAACCCAAACACCTAACCCCTAACCCTAACCCTAACCCTAAACCTAACCCTAACCCTCACCCTCGCCCTCGCCCTCAACCACACCACCACCCCAACCCCACCTCCAACCCCACCCTCACCCTCACCCTGACCCTCAACCTAACCCTAACCCTAACCCTAACCCTAAC
>NC_090405.1:9878967-10153967 GCF_036365525.1 Heterodontus francisci | reverse complement strand
GAGTGTCAGAGGGTTTCTGAGAGTGTCCGAGAGATTCAGAAAGTGTCAGATAGTGTCAGAGAGTTTCAGAAAGTGTCAGAGAGTGTCAGAGAGTGTCTGAGAGTGCCAGAGATTGTCAGAGAGTTTCAGACAGTCTCAGAGAGTGTCAGAGAGTGTCAGAGAGTTTCAGAGAGTGTCAGAGAGTGTCGGAGAGCTTCAGACAGTGTCAGAGAGTGTCAGAGAGTGTCAGAAAGTTTCAGAGAGTGTCAGAGAGTGTCAGGGAGTTTCAGAGAGTTACAGATAGTGTCACAGAGTGTCAGCGAGTTTCAGAGAGATTCAGAGAGTGTCCGAGAGTGTCACAGAGTGACACAGAGTTGCAGAGTGTGTCAGAGAGTGTCCGAGAGTTTCAGAAAGTGTCAGATAGTGTCAGAGAGTTTCAGAAAGTGTCAGAGAGTGTCAGAGAGTGTCTGAGAATGTCAGAGAGTGTCAGAGTGTTTCAGAGAGTTTCACAGAGTTTCTGATAGTGTCAGAGATTTTCAGAGAGTTTCAGAGATCTTCAGATAGTGTCAGAGAGTGCGGGAAAGTTTCAGAGAGTGTCACAGCGTGTCGCAGAGTTTCAGAGACTTTCTGAGAGTACCAGAGCGTGTCAGAGAGTGTCTGAGTGTGTCAGAGAATGGCTGAGAGTGTCAGAGAGTTTCAGAGAGTTTCAGAGAGTGTCAGAAAGTTTCAGAGAGTGTCAGAGAGTGTCAGAGAGTTTCAGAGAGTTTCAGAGAGTTTCTGAGAGTTTCAGAGAGTTTCAGAGAGCTTCAGAGAGTGTCAGGGAGTGGCAGAGAGTGTCAGAGATTTTCGGAGAGTTTCAGAGAGAGTCAGACAGTGTCTGAGAGTGTCAGAGAGTGTCAAAGAGTTTCAGAGAGTGTCAGAGAGTGTCAGAGAGTGTCAGAGAGGTTCAGATAGTGTCAGAGAGTTTCAGAGACTTTCTGAGAGTGTCAGAGAGTGCCTGAGAGTTTCTGACAGTTTCTGAGTGTGTCGGAGAGTGTCAGAGTGTCAGAGTGTTTCAGAGAGTGTCACAGAGTTTCAGAGAGTGTCAGAGATTTTCAGAGAGTTTCAGAGTTGTTCAAAGAGTGTCAGAGAGTGCCCGAAAGTTTCAGAGAGTGTCACAGAGTGTCAGAGAGCTTCGGAGAGTGTCACAGAGTGTCAGAGGGTGTCAGAGAGTTTCAGAGATTTTCTGAGATTTTCTGAGAGTGTCAGAGAGTGTCAGAGATTGTCAGAAAGTTTCAGAAAGTGTCAGAGAGTTTCTGAAAGTGTCAGAGAGTGTCAGAGCGTGTCTGAGAGTGTCAGAGAGTGTCAGAGAGTTTCAGAGAGTTTCAGAGAGTGACAGAGAGCTTCAGAGAGATTCAGAGAGTTTCAGAGCTTGTCAGAGAGTTTCAGCGAGTGTCAGAGAGTGTCAGAGACTGTCTGAGAGATTCAGAGAGTTTCGCAGAGTGTCAGAGAGTTTTGGAGAGTGTCACAGAGTGTCAGAGAGTGTCAGAGAGTTTCAGAGAGTTTCTGAGAGTGTCAGAGAGTTTCAGAGACTTTCTGAGAGGACCAGAGAGTGTCAGAGAGTGTCTGAGAGGGTCAGAGAGTGTCTGAGAGTGTCAGAGAGTTTCAGAGAGTTTCAGAGATTGTCAGAAATTTTCAGACAGTGTCAGAGAGTGTCAGAGAGTTTCGGAGAGTTTCAGAGAGTGTCAGAGAGTTTCAGAGAGTTTCAGAGAGCTTCAGAGAGTGTCAGGGAGTAGCAGAGAGTGTCAGAGATTTTCGGTGAGTTTCAGAGAGAGTCAGACAGTGTCTGAGAGTGTCAGAGAGTGTCAAAGAGTTTCAGAGAGTGTCAGAGAGTGTCAGAGAGGTTCAGATAGTGTCAGAGAGTTTCACAGACATTCTGAGAATGTCAGAGAGTGCCTGAGAGTTTCTGACAGTTTCTGAGTGTGTCGGAGAGTGTCAGAGAGTGTCAGAGTGTTTCAGAGAGTGTCACAGAGTTTCAGAGAGTGTCAGAGATTTTCAGAGAGTTTCTGAGATCTTCAGAGAGTGTCAGAGAGTGCCAGAAAGTTTCAGAGAGTGTCAGGGAGTGTCAGAAGGTGTCAGAGAGTTTCAGAGAGTGTCAGACAG
This sequence comes from Heterodontus francisci, assembly GCF_036365525.1. Taxonomy (NCBI): domain Eukaryota; kingdom Metazoa; phylum Chordata; class Chondrichthyes; order Heterodontiformes; family Heterodontidae; genus Heterodontus; species Heterodontus francisci. The sequence continues at coordinate 10,151,846 of NC_090405.1, read as the reverse complement.
TATCTGACAGTGTCAGAGAGTGCCGAAGAGCTTCAGAGAGGTTCAGAGAGTGTCAGAGAGTGTCACAGAGTGTCAGAGAGTGTCAGAGAGTTTCAGAGAGTTTCGGCGCGTTTCTGAGAGTGTCATAGAGTGTCAGAGATTGTCAGAAATTTTCAGAAAGTGTCAGATAGTGTCAGAGAGTTTCAGAAAGTGTCAGAGAGTGTCAGAGATTGTCTGAGAGTGTCAGAGAGTGTCAGAGAGTTTCAGATGAGTTTCAGAGAGTGCCAGAGAGTTTCAGAGAGATTCAGAGAGTGTCAGAGCGTGTCAGAGATTGTCAGAAAGTTTCAGAAAGTGTCAGATAGTGTTAGAGATTTTCAGAAAGTGTCAGAGAGTGTCAGAGAGTGTCTGAGAGTGTCAGAGATTGTCTGAGAGTGTCAGACAGTTTCAGAGAGTTTCAGAGAGTGTCAGAGCGTGTCTGAGAGTGTCAGAGAGTGTCTGAGAGTGTCAGAGAGTTGCAGAGAGTTTCAGAGAGTGACAGAGAGCTTCAGAGAGATTCAGAGAGTGTCAGAGCTTGTCAGAGAGTTTCAGAGAGTGTCAGAGAGTGTCAGAGACTGTCTGAGAGATTCAGTGAGTGTCGCAGAGTGTCAGAGAGTTTCAGAGAATTTCAGAGAGCTTCTGAGAGTGTCAGAGAGTGTCAGAGAGTGTCAGAAATTTTCAGAAAGTGTCAGATAGTGTCAGAGAGTTTCAGAAAGCGTCAGAGAGTGTCAAACAGTGTCAAAGAGTTTCAGAGAGTGTCAGAGAGTGTCAGAGAGTTTCAGAGACTTTCTGAGAGGACCAGAGAGTGTCAGAGAGTGTCTGAGAGGGTCAGAGAGTGTCTGAGAGTGTCAGAGAGTTTCAGAGAGTTTCAGAGAGTGTCAGAAATTTTCAGAGAGTGTCAACAAAGAACAAAGAACAAAGATAATTACAGCACAGGAACAGGCCCTTCGGCCCTCCAAGCCTGCGCCGATCCAGATCCTCTCTCTAAACATGTCGTCTATTTTCTAAGGTTCTGTATCTCTTTTCTTCCTGCCCATTCATGTATCTGTCTAGATACATCTTAAAAGACTCCATCGCGCCCGCATCTACCACCTCCGCTGGCAATGCGTTCCAGGTGCCCACCACCCTCTGCGTAAAGAACTTTCCACGCATATCCCCCCTAAACTTTTCCCCTTTCACTTTGAACTCGTGTCCTCTAGTAATTGAAACCCCCACTCTGGGAAAAAGCCTCTTGCTATCCACCCTCTCGATACCTCTCATGATTTTGTACACCTCAATCAGGTCCCCCCTCAACCTCCGTCTTTCTAATGAAAATAATCCTAATCTGCTCAACCTCTCTTCATAGCTAGCGCCCTCCATACCAGGCAACATCCTGGTGAACCTCCTCTGCACCCTCTCCAAAGCATCCACATCCTTTTGATAATGTGGCGACCAGAACTGTACGCAGTATTCCAAATGTGGCCGAACCAAAGTCCTATACAACTGTAACATGACCTGCCAACTCTTGTACTCAATGCCCCGCCCGATGAAGGAAAGCATGCCATATGCCTTCTTGACCACTCTATTTACCTGCGTTGCCACCTTCAGGGAACAGTGGACCTGAACACCCAAATCTCTCTGGACATCAATTTTCCCCAGGACTTTTCCATTTACTGTATAGTTCACTCTTGAATTGGATCTTCCAAAATGCATCACCTCGCATTTGCCCTGATTGAACTCCATCTGCCATTTCTCTGTCCAACTCTCCAATCTATCTATATTCTGCTGTATTCTCTGACAGTCCCCTTCACTATCTGCTACTCCACCAATCTTAGTGTCGTCTGCAAATTTGCTAATCAGTCCACCTATACTTTCCTCCAAATCATTAATGTATATCACAAACAACAGTGGTCCCAGCACGGATCCCTGTGGAACACCACTGGTCACACGTCTCCATTTTGAGAAACTCCCTTCTACTGCTACTCTCTGTCTCCTGTTGCCCAGCCAGTTCTTTATCCATCTAGCTAGTACACCTTGGACCCCAAGCGCCTTCACTTTCTCCATCAGCCTGCCATGGGGAACCTTATCAAACGCCTTACTGAAGTCCATGTATATGACATCGACAGCCCTTCCCTCATCAATCAACTTTGTCACTTCCTCAAAGAATTCTATTACGTTGGTAAGACATGACCTTCCCTGCACAAAACCATGTTGCCTATCACTGATGAGCCCATTTTCTTCCAAATGGGAATAGATCCTATCCCTCAGTATCTTCTCCAGCAGCTTCCCTACCACTGACGTCAGGCTCACCGGTTTCAGAGAGTTTCAGAGAGTGTCAGAAAGTTTCAGAGAGCTTCAGAGAGTGTCAGGGAGTGGCAGAGAGTGTCAGAGATTTTCGGTGAGTTTCAGAGAGAGTCAGACAGTGTCTGAGAGTGTCAGAGAGTGTCAAAGAGTTTCAGAGAGTGTCAGAGAGTGTCAAAGAGTTTCAGAGAGTGTCAGAGAGTGTCAGAGTGTTTCAGAGAGTGTCACAGAGTTTCAGAGAGTGTCAGAGATTTTCAGAGAGTTTCAGAGATCTTCAGAGAGTGTCAGAGAGTGCCAGAAAGTTTCAGAGAGTCTCAGGGAGTGTCAGAGAGTGTCAGAGAATTTCAGAGAGTGTCAGAGAGTTTCAGAGAGTGTCAGAAAGTATCTGACAGTGTCAGAGAGTGCCGAAGAGCTTCAGAGAGGTTCAGAGAGTGTCAGAGAGTGTCACAGAGTGTCAGAGAGTGTCAGAGTTTCAGAGAGTTTCTGAGCGTTTCTGAGAGTGTCATAGAGTGTCAGAGAGTGTCAGAGATTGTCTGAGAGTGTCAGAGAGTGTCAGAGAGTTTCAGATGAGTTTCAGAGAGTGCCAGAGAGTTTCAGAGAGATTCAGAGAGTGTCAGAGCGTGTCAGAGAGTTTCAGAAAGTGTCAGAGAGTGTCAGAGATTGTCAGAAAGTTTCAGAAAGTGTCAGATAGTGTTAGAGATTTACAGAAAGTGTCAGAGAGTGTCAGAGAGTGTCTGAGAGTGTCAGAGATTGTCTGAGAGTGTCAGAGAGTTTCAGAGAGTTTCAGAGAGTGTCAGAAAGTTTCAGAGAGTGTCAGAGAGTTTCAGAGAGTTTCAGAGAGTTTCAGAGAGTGTCAGGGAGTGTCAGAGAGTGTCAGAGAGTTTCGGAGAGTTTCAGAGAGAGTCAGACAGTGTCTGAGAGTGTCCGAGAGTGTAAAAGAGTTTCAGAGAGTGTCAGAGAGTGTCAGAGAGAGGTTCAGATAGTGTTAGATAGTTTCAGAGACTTTCTGAGAGTGTCAGAGAGTGCCTGTGAGTTTCTGACAGTTTCTGAGTTTGTCGGAGAGTGTCAGAGAGTGTCAGAGTGTTTCAGAGAGTGTCACAGAATTTCAGAGAGTGTCAGAGATTTTCAGAGAGTTTCAGAGATCTTCAGAGAGTATCAGAGAGTGTCAGAGAGTTTCAGAGACTTTCTGAGAGGACCAGAGAGTGTCTGAGAGGGTCAGAGAGTGTCTGAGAGTGTCACAGAGTTTCAGAGAGTCTCAGAGAGTGTCAGAAATTTTCAGAGAGTGTCAGAGAGTGTCAGAGAGTTTCAGAGAGTTTCAGAGAGTGTCAGAGAGTTTCAGAGAGTTTCAGAGAGCTTCAGAGAGTGTCAGGCAGTGGCAGAGAGTCAGAGATTTTCGTTGAGTTTCAGAGAGAGTCAGACAGTGTCTGAGAGTGTCAGAGAGTGTCAAAGAGTTTCAGAGAGTGTCAGAGAGTGTCAGAGAGTGTCAGAGAGGTTCAGATAGTGTCAGAGAGTTTTATAGACATTCTGAGAATGTCAGAGAGTGCCTGAGAGTTTCTGACAGTTTCTGAGTGTGTCGGAGAGTGTCAGAGAGTGTCAGAGTGTTTCAGAGAGTGTCACAGAGTTTCAGAGAGTGTCAGAGATTTTCAGAGAGTTTCAGAGATCTTCAGAGAGTGTCAGAGAGTGGAGAAAGTTTCAGAGAGTGTCAGGGAGTGTCAGAGAGTGTCAGAAAATTTCAGAGAGTGTCAGAGAGTTTCAGAGAGTGTCAGACAGTATCTGACAGTGTCAGAGAGTGCCGAAGAGCTTCAGAGAGGTTCAGAGACTGTCAGAGAGTGTCACAGAGTGTCAGAGAGTGTCAGAGAGTTTCAGAGAGTTTCGGAGCGTTTCTGAGAGTGTCATAGAGTGTCAGAGATTGTCAGAAATTTTCAGAAAGTGTCAGATAGTGTCAGAGAGTTTCAGAAAGTGTCAGAGAGTGTCAGAGATCGTCTGAGAGTGTCAGAGAGTGTCAGAGAGTTTCAGATGAGTTTCAGAGAGTGCCAGAGAGTTTCAGAGAGATTCAGAGAGTGTCAGAGCGTGTCAGAGAGTTTCAGAAAGTGTCAGAGAGTGTCAGAGATTGTCAGAAAGTTTCAGAAAGTGTCAGATAGTGTTAGAGATTTACAGAAAGTGTCAGAGAGTGTCAGAGAGTGTCTGAGAGTGTCAGAGATTGTCTGAGAGTGTCAGAGAGTTTCAGAGAGTTTCAGAGAGTGTCAGAAAGTTTCAGAGAGTGTCAGAGAGTTTCAGAGAGTTTCAGAGAGTTTCAGAGAGTGTCAGGGAGTGTCAGAGAGTTTCGGAGAGTTTCAGAGAGAGTCAGACAGTGTCTGAGAGTGTCCGAGAGTGTAAAAGAGTTTCAGAGAGTGTCAGAGAGTGTCAGAGAGATGTTCAGATAGTGTTAGAGAGTTTCAGAGACTTTCTGAGAGTGTCAGAGAGTGCCTGTGAGTTTCTGACAGTTTCTGAGTTTGTCGGAGAGTGTCAGAGAGTGTCAGAGTGTTTCAGAGAGTGTCACAGAGTTTCAGAGATTGTCAGAGATTTTCAGACAGGTTCAGAGATCTTCAGAGAGTGTCAGAGAGTGCCAGAAAGTTTCAGAGAGTGTCACAGATTGTCAGAGAGCTTCAGAGAGATTCAGAGAGTGTCGGGGAGTGTCAGAGAGTGTCAAAGAACTTCAGAGAGTGTCACAGAGTTTCAGAGAGTGTCAGACAGGATCTGAGAGTGTCAGAGAGTGCCGAAGAGTTTCAGAGAGTGTCAGAGAGTGTCAGAGAGTTTCAGAGAGTGTCAGTGAGTGTCAGAGAGTATCAGAGAGGGTCAGCGAGAATCAGAGAGTTACAGCGAGTGTCAGAGAGTTTCAGGGACTTTCTGAGAGTGTCAGAGAGTGCCTAAGAGTTTCTGACAGTTTCTGAGTGTGTCGGAGAGTGTCAGAGAGTGTCAGAGTGTTTCAGAGAGTGTCACAGAATTTCAGAGAGTGTCAGAGATTTTCAGAGAGTTTCAGAGATCTTCAGAGAGTATCAGAGAGTGTCAGAGAGTTTCAGAGACTTTCTGAGAGGACCAGAGAGTGTCTGAGAGGGTCAGAGAGTGTCTGAGAGTGTCAGAGAGTTTCAGAGAGTTTCAGAGAGTGTCAGAAATTTTCAGAAAGTGTCAGAGAGTGTCAGAGAGTTTCAGAGAGTTTCAGATAGTGTCAGAGAGTTTCAGAGAGTTTCAGAGAGCTTCAGACAGTGTCAGGGAGTGGCAGAGAGAGTCAGAGATTTTTGGTGAGTTTCAGAGAGAGTCAGACAGTGTCTGAGAGTGTCAGAGAGTGTCATAGAGTTTCAGAGAGTGTCAGAGAGTGTCAGAGAGGTTCAGATAGTGTCAGAGAGTTTCATAGACATTCTGAGAATGTCAGAGAGTGCCTGAGAGTTTCTGACAGTTTCTGAGTGTGTCGGAGAGTGTCAGAGAGTGTCAGAGTGTTTCAGAGAGTGTCACAGAGTTTCAGAGAGTGTCAGAGATTTTCAGAGAGTTTCAGAGATCTTCAGAGAGTGTCAGAGAGTGCCAGAAAGTTTCAGAGAGTCTCAGGGAGTGTCAGAGAGTGTCAGAGAATTTCAGAGAGTGTCAGAGAGTTTCAGAGAGTGTCAGAAAGTATCTGACAGTGTCAGAGAGTGCCGAAGAGCTTCAGAGAGGTTCAGAGAGTGTCAGAGAGTGTCACAGAGTGTCAGAGAGTGTCAGAGAGTTTCAGAGAGTTTCTGAGCGTTTCTGAGAGTGTCATAGAGTGTCAGAGAGTGTCAGAGATTGTCTGAGAGTGTCAGAGAGTGTCAGAGAGTTTCAGATGAGTTTCAGAGAGTGCCAGAGAGTTTCAGAGAGATTCAGAGAGTGTCAGAGCGTGTCAGAGAGTTTCAGAAAGTGTCAGAGAGTGTCAGAGATTGTCAGAAAGTTTCAGAAAGTGTCAGATAGTGTTAGAGATTTACAGAAAGTGTCAGAGAGTGTCTGAGAGTGTCAGAGATTGTCTGAGAGTGTCAGAGAGTTTCAGAGAGTTTCAGAGAGTGTCAGAAAGTTTCAGAGAGTGTCAGAGAGTTTCAGAGAGTTTCAGAGAGTTTCAGAGAGTGTCAGGGAGTGTCAGAGAGTGTCAGAGAGTTTCGGAGAGTTTCAGAGAGAGTCAGACAGTGTCTGAGAGTGTCCGAGAGTGTAAAAGAGTTTCAGAGAGTGTCAGAGAGTGTCAGAGAGAGGTTCAGATAGTGTTAGATAGTTTCAGAGACTTTCTGAGAGTGTCAGAGAGTGCCTGTGAGTTTCTGACAGTTTCTGAGTTTGTCGGAGAGTGTCAGAGAGTGTCAGAGTGTTTCAGAGAGTGTCACAGAATTTCAGAGAGTGTCAGAGATTTTCAGAGAGTTTCAGAGATCTTCAGAGAGTATCAGAGAGTGTCAGAGAGTTTCAGAGACTTTCTGAGAGGACCAGAGAGTGTCTGAGAGGGTCAGAGAGTGTCTGAGAGTGTCACAGAGTTTCAGAGAGTTTCAGAGAGTGTCAGAAATTTTCAGAGAGTGTCAGAGAGTGTCAGAGAGTTTCAGAGAGTTTCAGAGAGTGTCACAGAGTTTCAGAGAGTTTCAGAGAGTGTCAGAAATTTTCAGAGAGTGTCAGAGAGTGTCAGAGAGTTTCAGAGAGTTTCAGAGAGTGTCAGAAATTTTCAGAAAGTGTCAGAGAGTGTCAGAGAGTTTCAGAGAGTTTCAGAGAGTGTCAGAGAGTTTCAGAGAGTTTCAGAGAGCTTCAGACAGTGTCAGGGAGTGGCAGAGAGAGTCAGAGATTTTTGGTGAGTTTCAGAGAGAGTCAGACAGTGTCTGAGAGTGTCAGAGAGTGTCATAGAGTTTCAGAGAGTGTCAGAGAGTGTCAGAGAGGTTCAGATAGTGTCAGAGAGTTTCATAGACATTCTGAGAATGTCAGAGAGTGCCTGAGAGTTTCTGACAGTTTCTGAGTGTGTCGGAGAGTGTCAGAGAGTGTCAGAGTGTTTCAGAGAGTGTCACAGAGTTTCAGAGAGTGTCAGAGATTTTCAGAGAGTTTCAGAGATCTTCAGAGAGTGTCAGAGAGTGCCAGAAAGTTTCAGAGAGTCTCAGGGAGTGTCAGAGAGTGTCAGAGAATTTCAGAGAGTGTCAGAGAGTTTCAGAGAGTGTCAGAAAGTATCTGACAGTGTCAGAGAGTGCCGAAGAGCTTCAGAGAGGTTCAGAGAGTGTCAGAGAGTGTCACAGAGTGTCAGAGAGTGTCAGAGAGTTTCAGAGAGTTTCTGAGCGTTTCTGAGAGTGTCATAGAGTGTCAGAGAGTGTCAGAGATTGTCTGAGAGTGTCAGAGAGTGTCAGAGAGTTTCAGATGAGTTTCAGAGAGTGCCAGAGAGTTTCAGAGAGATTCAGAGAGTGTCAGAGCGTGTCAGAGAGTTTCAGAAAGTGTCAGAGAGTGTCAGAGATTGTCAGAAAGTTTCAGAAAGTGTCAGATAGTGTTAGAGATTTACAGAAAGTGTCAGAGAGTGTCAGAGAGTGTCTGAGAGTGTCAGAGATTGTCTGAGAGTGTCAGAGAGTTTCAGAGAGTTTCAGAGAGTGTCAGAAAGTTTCAGAGAGTGTCAGAGAGTTTCAGAGAGTTTCAGAGAGTTTCAGAGAGTGTCAGGGAGTGTCAGAGAGTGTCAGAGAGTTTCGGAGAGTTTCAGAGAGAGTCAGACAGTGTCTGAGAGTGTCCGAGAGTGTAAAAGAGTTTCAGAGAGTGTCAGAGAGTGTCAGAGAGAGGTTCAGATAGTGTTAGATAGTTTCAGAGACTTTCTGAGAGTGTCAGAGAGTGCCTGTGAGTTTCTGACAGTTTCTGAGTTTGTCGGAGAGTGTCAGAGTGTTTCAGAGAGTGTCACAGAATTTCAGAGAGTGTCAGAGATTTTCAGAGAGTTTCAGAGATTTTCAGAGAGTATCAGAGAGTGTCAGAGAGTTTCAGAGACTTTCTGAGAGGACCAGAGAGTGTCTGAGAGGGTCAGAGAGTGTCTGAGAGTGTCACAGAGTTTCAGAGAGTTTCAGAGAGTGTCAGAAATTTTCAGAGAGTGTCAGAGAGTGTCAGAGAGTTTCAGAGAGTTTCAGAGAGTGTCACAGAGTTTCAGAGAGTTTCAGAGAGTGTCAGAAATTTTCAGAGAGTGTCAGAGAGTGTCAGAGAGTTTCAGAGAGTTTCAGAGAGTGTCAGAGAGTTTCAGAGAGTTTCAGAGAGCTTCAGAGAGTGTCAGGCAGTGGCAGAGAGAGTCAGAGATTTTCGGTGAGTTTCAGAGAGAGTCAGACAGTGTCTGAGAGTGTCAGAGAGTGTCAAAGAGTTTCAGAGAGTGTCTGAGAGTGTCAGAGAGTGTCAGAGAGGTTCAGATAGTGTCAGAGAGTTTCATAGACATTCTGAGAATGTCAGAGAGTGCCTGAGAGTTTCTGACAGTTTCTGAGTGTGTCGGAGAGTGTCAGAGAGTGTCAGAGTGTTTCAGAGAGTGTCACAGAGTTTCAGAGAGTGTCAGAGATTTTCAGAGAGTTTCAGAGATCTTCAGAGAGTGTCAGAGAGTGCCAGAAAGTTTCAGAGAGTGTCAGGGAGTGTCAGAGAGTGTCAGAAAATTTCAGAGAGTGTCAGAGAGTTTCAGAGAGTGTCAGACAGTATCTGACAGTGTCAGAGAGTGCCGAAGAGCTTCAGAGAGGTTCAGAGAGTGTCAGAGAGTGTCACAGAGTGTCAGAGAGTGTCAGAGAGTTTCAGAGAGTTTCTGAGCGTTTCTGAGAGTGTCATAGAGTGTCAGTGAGTGTCAGAGATTGTCTGAGAGTGTCAGAGAGTGTCAGAGAGTTTCAGATGAGTTTCAGAGAGTGCCAGAGAGTTTCAGAGAGATTCAGAGAGTGTCAGAGCGTGTCAGAGAGTTTCAGAAAGTGTCAGAGAGTGTCAGAGATTGTCAGAAAGTTTCAGAAAGTGTCAGATACTGTTAGAGATTTACAGAAAGTGTCAGAGAGGGTCAGAGAGTGTCTGAGAGTGTCAGAGATTGTCTGAGAGTGTCAGAGAGTATCAGAGAGTTTCAGAGAGTGTCAGAAAGTGTCAGAGAGTGTCAGAGAGTTTCAGAGAGTTTCAGAGAGTTTCAGAGAGTGTCAGGGAGTGTCAGAGAGTTTCGGAGAGTTACAGAGAGAGTCAGACAGTGTCTGAGAGTGTCCGAGAGTGTAAAAGAGTTTCTGAGAGTGTCAGAGAGTGCCTGTGAGTTTCTGACAGTTTCTGAGTTTGTCGGAGAGTGTCAGAGAGTGTCAGAGTGTTTCAGAGAGTGTCACAGAGTTTCAGAGATTGTCAGAGATTTTCAGACAGGTTCAGAGATCTTCAGAGAGTGTCAGAGAGTGCCAGAAAATTTCAGAGAGTGTCACAGATTGTCAGAGAGCTTCAGAGAGATTCAGAGAGTGTCGGGGAGTGTCAGAGAGAGTCAAAGAACTTCAGAGAGTGTCACAGAGTTTCAGAGAGTGTCAGACAGGATCTGAGAGTGTCAGAGAGTGCCGAAGAGTTTCAGAGAGTGTCAGAGAGTGTCAGAGAGTTTCAGAGAGTGTCAGTGAGTGTCAGAGAGTATCAGAGAGGGTCAGCGAGAATCAGAGAGTTTCAGCGAGTGTCAGAGAGTTTCAGGGACTTTCTGAGAGTGTCAGAGAGTGCCTGAGAGTTTCTGACAGTTTCTGAGTGTGTCGGAGAGTGTCAGAGAGTGTCAGAGAGTTTCAGATAGTGTCACAGAATTTCAGAGAGTGTCAGAGATTTTCAGAGAGTTTCAGAGATCTTCAGAGAGTATCAGAGAGTGTCAGAGAGTTTCAGAGACTTTCTGAGAGGTCCAGAGAGTGTCTGAGAGGGTCAGAGAGTGTCTGAGCGTGTCAGAGAGTTTCAGAGAGTTTCAGAGAGTGTCAGAAATTTTCAGAAAGTGTCAGAGAGTGTCAGAGAGTTTCAGAGAGTTTCAGAGAGTGTCAGAGAGTTTCAGAGAGTTTCAGAGAGCTTCAGACAGTGTCAGGGAGTGGCAGAGAGAGTCAGAGATTTTTGGTGAGTTTCAGAGAGAGTCAGACAGTGTCTGAGAGTGTCAGAGAGTGTCATAGAGTTTCAGAGAGTGTCAGAGAGTGTCAGAGAGGTTCAGATAGTGTCAGAGAGTTTCATAGACATTCTGAGAATGTCAGAGAGTGCCTGAGAGTTTCTGACAGTTTCTGAGTGTGTCGGAGAGTGTCAGAGAGTGTCAGAGTGTTTCAGAGAGTGTCACAGAGTTTCAGAGAGTGTCAGAGATTTTCAGAGAGTTTCAGAGATCTTCAGAGAGTGTCAGAGAGTGCCAGAAAGTTTCAGAGAGTCTCAGGGAGTGTCAGAGAGTGTCAGAGAATTTCAGAGAGTGTCAGAGAGTTTCAGAGAGTGTCAGAAAGTATCTGACAGTGTCAGAGAGTGCCGAAGAGCTTCAGAGAGGTTCAGAGAGTGTCAGAGAGTGTCACAGAGTGTCAGAGAGTGTCAGAGAGTTTCAGAGAGTTTCTGAGCGTTTCTGAGAGTGTCATAGAGTGTCAGAGAGTGTCAGAGATTGTCTGAGAGTGTCAGAGAGTGTCAGAGAGTTTCAGATGAGTTTCAGAGAGTGCCAGAGAGTTTCAGAGAGATTCAGAGAGTGTCAGAGCGTGTCAGAGAGTTTCAGAAAGTGTCAGAGAGTGTCAGAGATTGTCAGAAAGTTTCAGAAAGTGTCAGATAGTGTTAGAGATTTACAGAAAGTGTCAGAGAGTGTCAGAGAGTGTCTGAGAGTGTCAGAGATTGTCTGAGAGTGTCAGAGAGTTTCAGAGAGTTTCAGAGAGTGTCAGAAAGTTTCAGAGAGTGTCAGAGAGTTTCAGAGAGTTTCAGAGAGTTTCAGAGAGTGTCAGGGAGTGTCGGAGAGTGTCAGAGAGTTTTGGAGAGTTTCAGAGAGAGTCAGACAGTGTCTGAGAGTGTCCGAGAGTGTAAAAGAGTTTCAGAGAGTGTCAGAGAGTGTCAGAGAGAGGTTCAGATAGTGTTAGATAGTTTCAGAGACTTTCTGAGAGTGTCAGAGAGTGCCTGTGAGTTTCTGACAGTTTCTGAGTTTGTCGGAGAGTGTCAGAGAGTGTCAGAGTGTTTCAGAGAGTGTCACAGAATTTCAGAGAGTGTCAGAGATTTTCAGAGAGTTTCAGAGATCTTCAGAGAGTATCAGAGAGTGTCAGAGAGTTTCAGAGACTTTCTGAGAGGACCAGAGAGTGTCTGAGAGGGTCAGAGAGTGTCTGAGAGTGTCACAGAGTTTCAGAGAGTTTCAGAGAGTGTCAGAAATTTTCAGAGAGTGTCAGAGAGTGTCAGAGAGTTTCAGAGAGTTTCAGAGAGTGTCACAGAGTTTCAGAGAGTTTCAGAGAGTGTCAGAAATTTTCAGAGAGTGTCAGAGAGTGTCAGAGAGTTTCAGAGAGTTTCAGAGAGTGTCAGAAATTTTCAGAAAGTGTCAGAGAGTGTCAGAGAGTTTCAGAGAGTTTCAGAGAGTGTCAGAGAGTTTCAGAGAGTTTCAGAGAGCTTCAGACAGTGTCAGGGAGTGGCAGAGAGAGTCAGAGATTTTTGGTGAGTTTCAGAGAGAGTCAGACAGTGTCTGAGAGTGTCAGAGAGTGTCATAGAGTTTCAGAGAGTGTCAGAGAGTGTCAGAGAGGTTCAGATAGTGTCAGAGAGTTTCATAGACATTCTGAGAATGTCAGAGAGTGCCTGAGAGTTTCTGACAGTTTCTGAGTGTGTCGGAGAGTGTCAGAGAGTGTCAGAGTGTTTCAGAGAGTGTCACAGAGTTTCAGAGAGTGTCAGAGATTTTCAGAGAGTTTCAGAGATCTTCAGAGAGTGTCAGAGAGTGCCAGAAAGTTTCAGAGAGTCTCAGGGAGTGTCAGAGAGTGTCAGAGAATTTCAGAGAGTGTCAGAGAGTTTCAGAGAGTGTCAGAAAGTATCTGACAGTGTCAGAGAGTGCCGAAGAGCTTCAGAGAGGTTCAGAGAGTGTCAGAGAGTGTCACAGAGTGTCAGAGAGTGTCAGAGAGTTTCAGAGAGTTTCTGAGCGTTTCTGAGAGTGTCATAGAGTGTCAGAGAGTGTCAGAGATTGTCTGAGAGTGTCAGAGAGTGTCAGAGAGTTTCAGATGAGTTTCAGAGAGTGCCAGAGAGTTTCAGAGAGATTCAGAGAGTGTCAGAGCGTGTCAGAGAGTTTCAGAAAGTGTCAGAGAGTGTCAGAGATTGTCAGAAAGTTTCAGAAAGTGTCAGATAGTGTTAGAGATTTACAGAAAGTGTCAGAGAGTGTCAGAGAGTGTCTGAGAGTGTCAGAGATTGTCTGAGAGTGTCAGAGAGTTTCAGAGAGTTTCAGAGAGTGTCAGAAAGTTTCAGAGAGTGTCAGAGAGTTTCAGAGAGTTTCAGAGAGTTTCAGAGAGTGTCAGGGAGTGTCAGAGAGTGTCAGAGAGTTTCGGAGAGTTTCAGAGAGAGTCAGACAGTGTCTGAGAGTGTCCGAGAGTGTAAAAGAGTTTCAGAGAGTGTCAGAGAGTGTCAGAGAGAGGTTCAGATAGTGTTAGATAGTTTCAGAGACTTTCTGAGAGTGTCAGAGAGTGCCTGTGAGTTTCTGACAGTTTCTGAGTTTGTCGGAGAGTGTCAGAGAGTGTCAGAGTGTTTCAGAGAGTGTCACAGAATTTCAGAGAGTGTCAGAGATTTTCAGAGAGTTTCAGAGATCTTCAGAGAGTATCAGAGAGTGTCAGAGAGTTTCAGAGACTTTCTGAGAGGACCAGAGAGTGTCTGAGAGGGTCAGAGAGTGTCTGAGAGTGTCACAGAGTTTCAGAGAGTTTCAGAGAGTGTCAGAAATTTTCAGAGAGTGTCAGAGAGTGTCAGAGAGTTTCAGAGAGTTTCAGAGAGTGTCACAGAGTTTCAGAGAGTTTCAGAGAGTGTCAGAAATTTTCAGAGAGTGTCAGAGAGTGTCAGAGAGTTTCAGAGAGTTTCAGAGAGTGTCAGAGAGTTTCAGAGAGTTTCAGAGAGCTTCAGAGAGTGTCAGGCAGTGGCAGAGAGAGTCAGAGATTTTCGGTGAGTTTCAGAGAGAGTCAGACAGTGTCTGAGAGTGTCAGAGAGTGTCAAAGAGTTTCAGAGAGTGTCTGAGAGTGTCAGAGAGTGTCAGAGAGGTTCAGATAGTGTCAGAGAGTTTCATAGACATTCTGAGAATGTCAGAGAGTGCCTGAGAGTTTCTGACAGTTTCTGAGTGTGTCGGAGAGTGTCAGAGAGTGTCAGAGTGTTTCAGAGAGTGTCACAGAGTTTCAGAGAGTGTCAGAGATTTTCAGAGAGTTTCAGAGATCTTCAGAGAGTGTCAGAGAGTGCCAGAAAGTTTCAGAGATTGTCAGGGAGTGTCAGAGAGTGCCAGAAAGTTTCAGAGAGTGTCAGAGAGTTTCAGAGAGTGTCAGACAGTATCTGACAGTGTCAGAGAGTGCCGAAGAGCTTCAGAGAGGTTCAGAGAGTGTCAGAGAGTGTCACAGAGTGTCAGAGAGTGTCAGAGAGTTTCAGAGAGTTTCTGAGCGTTTCTGAGAGTGTCATAGAGTGTCAGTGAGTGTCAGAGATTGTCTGAGAGTGTCAGAGAGTGTCAGAGAGTTTCAGATGAGTTTCAGAGAGTGCCAGAGAGTTTCAGAGAGATTCAGAGAGTGTCAGAGCGTATCAGAGAGTTTCAGAAAGTGTCAGAGAGTGTCAGAGATTGTCAGAAAGTTTCAGAAAGTGTCAGATACTGTTAGAGATTTACAGAAAGTGTCAGAGAGGGTCAGAGAGTGTCTGAGAGTGTCAGAGATTGTCTGAGAGTGTCAGAGAGTATCAGAGAGTTTCAGAGAGTGTCAGAAAGTGTCAGAGAGTGTCAGAGAGTTTCAGAGAGTTTCAGAGAGTTTCAGAGAGTGTCAGGGAGTGTCAGAGAGTTTCGGAGAGTTTCAGAGAGAGTCAGACAGTGTCTGAGAGTGTCCGAGAGTGTAAAAGAGTTTCTGAGAGTGTCAGAGAGTGCCTGTGAGTTTCTGACAGTTTCTGAGTTTGTCGGAGAGTGTCAGAGTGTTTCAGAGAGTGTCACAGAGTTTCAGAGATTGTCAGAGATTTTCAGACAGGTTCAGAGATCTTCAGAGAGTGTCAGAGAGTGCCAGAAAATTTCAGAGAGTGTCACAGATTGTCAGAGAGCTTCAGAGAGATTCAGAGAGTGTCGGGGAGTGTCAGAGAGAGTCAAAGAACTTCAGAGAGTGTCACAGAGTTTCAGAGAGTGTCAGACAGGATCTGAGAGTGTCAGAGAGTGCCGAAGAGTTTCAGAGAGTGTCAGAGAGTGTCAGAGAGTTTCAGAGAGTGTCAGTGAGTGTCAGAGAGTATCAGAGAGGGTCAGGGAGAATCAGAGAGTTTCAGCGAGTGTCAGAGAGTTTCAGGGACTTTCTGAGAGTGTCAGAGAGTGCCTGAGAGTTTCTGACAGTTTCTGAGTGTGTCGGAGAGTGTCAGAGAGTGTCAGAGTGTTTCAGAGAGTGTCACAGAATTTCAGAGAGTGTCAGAGATTTTCAGAGAGTTTCAGAGATCTTCAGAGAGTATCAGAGAGTGTCAGAGAGTTTCAGAGACTTTCTGAGAGGTCCAGAGAGTGTCTGAGAGGGTCAGAGAGTGTCTGAGCGTGTCAGAGAGTTTCAGAGAGTTTCAGAGAGTGTCAGAAATTTTCAGAAAGTGTCAGAGAGTGTCAGAGAGTTTCAGAGAGTTTCAGAGAGTGTCAGAGAGTTTCAGAGAGTTTCAGAGAGCTTCAGAGAGTGTCAGGGAGTGGCAGAGAGAGTCAGAGATTTTTGGTGAGTTTCAGAGAGAGTCAGACAGTGTCTGAGAGTGTCAGAGAGTGTCAAAGAGTTTCAGAGAGTGTCAGAGAGTGTCAGAGAGTGTCAGAGAGGTTCAGATAGTGTCAGAGAGTTTCATAGACATTCTGAGAATGTCAGAGAGTGCCTGAGAGTTTCTGACAGTTTCTGAGTGTGTCGGAGAGTGTCAGAGAGTGTCAGAGTGTTTCAAAGAGTGTCACAGAGTTTCAGAGAGTGTCAGAGATTTTCAGAGAGTTTCAGAGATCTTCAGAGAGTGTCAGAGAGTGCCAGAAAGTTTCAGAGAGTCTCAGGGAGTGTCAGAGAGTGTCAGAGAATTTCAGAGAGTGTCAGAGAGTTTCAGAGAGTGTCAGAAAGTATCTGACAGTGTCAGAGAGTGCCGAAGAGCTTCAGAGAGGTTCAGAGAGTGTCAGAGAGTGTCACAGAGTGTCAGAGAGTGTCAGAGAGTTTCAGAGAGTTTCTGAGCGTTTCTGAGAGTGTCATAGAGTGTCAGAGAGTGTCAGAGATTGTCTGAGAGTGTCAGAGAGTGTCAGAGAGTTTCAGATGAGTTTCAGAGAGTGCCAGAGAGTTTCAGAGAGATTCAGAGAGTGTCAGAGCGTGTCAGAGAGTTTCAGAAAGTGTCAGAGAGTGTCAGAGATTGTCAGAAAGTTTCAGAAAGTGTCAGATAGTGTTAGAGATTTACAGAAAGTGTCAGAGAGTGTCAGAGAGTGTCTGAGAGTGTCAGAGATTGTCTGAGAGTGTCAGAGAGTTTCAGAGAGTTTCAGAGAGTGTCAGAAAGTTTCAGAGAGTGTCAGAGAGTTTCAGAGTGTTTCAGAGAGTTTCAGAGAGTGTCAGGGAGTGTCAGAGAGTGTCAGAGAGTTTCGGAGAGTTTCAGAGAGAGTCAGACAGTGTCTGAGAGTGTCCGAGAGTGTAAAAGAGTTTCAGAGAGTGTCAGAGAGTGTCAGAGAGAGGTTCAGATAGTGTTAGATAGTTTCAGAGACTTTCTGAGAGTGTCAGAGAGTGCCTGTGAGTTTCTGACAGTTTCTGAGTTTGTCGGAGAGTGTCAGAGAGTGCCAGAGTGTTTCAGAGAGTGTCACAGAATTTCAGAGAGTGTCAGAGATTTTCAGAGAGTTTCAGAGATCTTCAGAGAGTATCAGAGAGTGTCAGAGAGTTTCAGAGACTTTCTGAGAGGACCAGAGAGTGTCTGAGAGGGTCAGAGAGTGTCTGAGAGTGTCAGAGAGTTTCAGAGAGTTTCAGAGAGTGTCAGAAATTTTCAGAAAGTGTCAGAGAGTGTCAGAGAGTTTCAGAGAGTTTCAGAGAGTGTCAGAGAGTTTCTGAGAGTTTCAGAGAGCTTCAGAGAGTGTCAGGGAGTGGCAGAGAGAGTCAGAGATTTTTGGTGAGTTTCAGAGAGAGTCAGACAGTGTCTGAGAGTGTCAGAGAGTGTCAAAGAGTTTCAGAGAGTGTCAGAGAGTGTCAGAGAGTGTCAGAGAGGTTCAGATAGTGTCAGAGAGTTTCATAGACATTCTGAGAATGTCAGAGAGTGCCTGAGAGTTTCTGACAGTTTCTGAGTGTGTCGGAGAGTGTCGGAGAGTGTCAGAGTGTTTCAAAGAGTGTCACAGAGTTTCAGAGAGTGTCAGAGATTTTCAGAGAGTTTCAGAGATCTTCAGAGAGTGTCAGAGAGTGCCAGAAAGTTTCAGAGAGTCTCAGGGAGTGTCAGAGAGTGTCAGAGAATTTCAGAGAGTGTCAGAGAGTTTCAGAGAGTGTCAGAAAGTATCTGACAGTGTCAGAGAGTGCCGAAGAGCTTCAGAGAGGTTCAGAGAGTGTCAGAGAGTGTCACAGAGTGTCAGAGAGTGTCAGAGAGTTTCAGAGAGTTTCTGAGCGTTTCTGAGAGTGTCCTAGAGTGTCAGAGAGTGTCAGAGATTGTCTGAGAGTGTCAGAGAGTGTCAGAGAGTTTCAGATGAGTTTCAGAGAGTGCCAGAGAGTTTCAGAGAGATTCAGAGAGTGTCAGAGCGTGTCAGAGAGTTTCAGAAAGTGTCAGAGAGTGTCAGAGATTGTCAGAAAGTTTCAGAAAGTGTCAGATAGTGTTAGAGATTTACAGAAAGTGTCAGAGAGTGTCAGAGAGTGTCTGAGAGTGTCAGAGATTGTCTGAGAGTGTCAGAGAGTTTCAGAGAGTTTCAGAGAGTGTCAGAAAGTTTCAGAGAGTGTCAGAGAGTTTCAGAGAGTTTCAGAGAGTTTCAGAGAGTGTCAGGGAGTGTCAGAGAGTGTCAGAGAGTTTCGGAGAGTTTCAGAGAGAGTCAGACAGTGTCTGAGAGTGTCCGAGAGTGTAAACGAGTTTCAGAGAGTGTCAGAGAGTGTCAGAGAGAGGTTCAGATAGTGTTAGATAGTTTCAGAGACTTTCTGAGAGTGTCAGAGAGTGCCTGTGAGTTTCTGACAGTTTCTGAGTTTGTCGGAGAGTGTCAGAGAGTGTCAGAGTGTTTCAGAGAGTGTCACAGAGTTTCAGAGAGTGTCAGAGATTTTCAGACAGGTTCAGAGATCTTCAGAGAGTGTCAGAGAGTGCCAGAAAGTTTCAGAGAGTGTCACAGATTGTCAGAGAGCTTCAGAGAGATTCAGAGAGTGTCGGGGAGTGTCAGAGAGTGTCAAAGAACTTCAGAGAGTGTCAGAGAGTTTCAGAGAGTGTCAGACAGTATCTGAGAGTGTCAGAGAGTGCCGAAGAGTTTCAGAGAGTGTCAGAGAGTGTCAGAGAGTGTCAGAGAGTTTCAGAGAGTGTCACAGAGTGTCAGTGAGTGTCAGAGAGTATCAGAGAGGGTCAGCGAGAATCAGAGAGTGTCAGCGAGTGTCAGAGAGTTTCAGAGACATTCTGAGAGTGTCAGAGAGTGCCTGAGAGTTTCTGACAGTTTCTGAGTGTGTCGGAGAGCGTCAGAGTATGTCAGAGTGTTTCAGAGAGTGTCACAG
Source organism: Heterodontus francisci (assembly GCF_036365525.1). Taxonomy (NCBI): domain Eukaryota; kingdom Metazoa; phylum Chordata; class Chondrichthyes; order Heterodontiformes; family Heterodontidae; genus Heterodontus; species Heterodontus francisci. The sequence continues at coordinate 10,133,820 of NC_090405.1, read as the reverse complement.
AATTTCAGAGAGTGTCAGAGATTTTCAGAGAGTTTCAGAGATCTTCAGAGAGTGTCAGAAAGTGCCAGAAAGTTTCAGAGAGTGTCACAGAGTGTCAGAGAGCTTCAGAGAGATTCAGAGAGTGTCAGGGAGTGTCAGAGAGTGTCAGAGAGTGTCAGAGAATTTCAGAGATTGTCAGAGAGTTTCAGAGAGTGTCAGACAGTATCTGAGAGTGTCATAGAGTGCCGAAGAGTTTCAGAGAGTGTCAGAGGGTGTCAGAGAGTGTCAGAGAGTTTCAGAGAGTGTCACAGAGTGTCAGAGAGTGTCAGAGAGTGTCAGAGAGTTTCAGAGAGTGTCACAGAGTGTCAGTGAGTGTCAGAGAGTATCAGAGAGTGTCAGCGAGAATCAGAGAGTGTCAGCGAGTGTCAGAGAGTGTCAGAGAGTTTCAGAGAGTGTCAGAGAGTGTCAGAGAGTGTCAGAGAGTTTCAGAGAGTGTCACAGAGTGTCAGTGAGTGTCAGAGAGTTTCAGAGAGTGTCAGATAGTGTCAGTGAGTGTTAGAGAGTATCAGAGACTTTCAGAGAGAGTCAGAGAGAGTCATCGAGTGTCAGAGAGTGTCAGAGAGTTTTTGAGAGTTTCTGAGTTTGTCAGAGAGTGTCAGAGAATGTCAGAGAGTTTCAGAGAGTGTCACAGAGTGTCAGAGAGTGTCAGAGAGTTTCAGATATTTTCTGAGAGTTTCTAAGAGTGTCAGAGAGTGTCAGAGATTGTCAGAAAGACTCAGAAAGTGTCAGATAGTATCAGAGAGTTTCAGAAAGTGTCAGAGAGTGTCTGAGAGTGTCAGAGAGTGTCAAAGAGTTTCAGAGAGTGTCAGAGAGTGTCAGAGAGTGTCAGAGAGGTTCAGAGAGGTTCAGATAGTGTCAGAGAGTTTCAGAGACTTTCTGAGAGTGTCAGAGAGTGCCTGAGAGTTTCTGACAGTTTCTGAGTGTGTCGGAGAGTGTCAGAGAGTGTCAGAGTGTTTCAGAGAGTGTCACAGAGTTTCAGAGAGTGTCAGAGATTTTCAGAGAGTTTCAGAGATCTTCAGAGAGTGTCAGAGAGTGCCCGAAAGATTCAGAGAGTGTCACAGAGTGTCAGAGAGCTTCGGAGAGTGTCACAGAGTGTCAGAGGGTGTCAGAGAGTTTCAGAGATTTTCTGAGAGTTTCTGAGAGTGTCACAGAGTGTCAGAGATTGTCAGAAAGTTTCAGAGAGTGTCACAGAGTTTCAGAAAGTGTCAGAGAGTGTCAGAGCGTGTCTGAGAGTGTCAGAGAGTGTCTGAGAGTGTCAGAGAGTGTCAGAGAGTTTCAGAGAGTTTCAGAGAGTGACAGAGAGCTTCAGAGAGATTCAGAGAGTTTCAGAGCTTGTCAGAGAGTTTCAGCGAGTGTCAGAGAGTGTCAGAGACTGTCTGAGAGATTCAGAGAGTGTCGCAGAGTGTCAGAGAGTTTTGGAGAGTGTCACAGAGTGTCAGAGAGTGTCAGAGAGTTTCAGAGAGTTTCTGAGAGCTTCTGAGAGTGTCAGAGAGTGTCAGAAATTTTCAGAAAGCGTCAGAGAGTGTCAAACAGTGTCAAAGAGTTTCAGAGAGTTTCAGAGAGTGTCAGAGAGTTTCAGAGAGTGTCAGAGAGTTTCAGAGACTTTCTGAGAGGACCAGAGAGTGTCAGAGAGTGTCTGAGAGTGTCAGAGAGTGTCTGAGAAAGTCAGAGAGTTTCAGAGAGTTTCAGAGAGTGTCAGAAATTTTCAGAGAGTGTCAGAGAGTGTCAGAGAGTTTCACAGAGTTTCAGAGAGTGTCAGAGAGTTTCAGAGAGTTTCAGAGAACTTCAGAGAGTGTCAGGGAGTGGCAGAGAGTGTCAGAGATTTTCGGTGAGTTTCAGAGAGAGTCAGACAGTGTCTGAGAGTGTCAGAGAGTGTCAAAGAGTTTCAGAGAGTGTCAGAGAGTGTCAGAGAGTGTCAGAGATGTTCAGATAGTGTCAGAGTTTCGTAGACATTCTGAGAATGTCAGAGAGTGCCTGAGAGTTTCTGACAGTTTCTGAGTGTGTCGGAGAGTGTCAGAGAGTGTCAGAGTGTTTCAGAGAGTGTCACAGAGTTTCAGAGAGTGTCAGAGATTTTCAGAGAGTGTCAGAGAGTGCCAGAAAGTTTCAGAGTGTGTCAGGGAGTGTTAGAGAGGTTCAGATAGTGTCAGAGAGTTTCGTAGACATTCTGAGAATGTCAGAGAGTGCCTGAGAGTTTCTGACAGTTTCTGAGTGTGTCGGAGAGTGTCAGAGAGTGTCAGAGTGTTTCAGAGAGTGTCACAGAGTTTCAGAGAGTGTCAGAGATTTTCAGAGAGTGTCAGAGAGTGCCTGAAAGTTTCAGAGAGTGTCAGGGAGTGTCAGAGAGTGTCAGAGAATTTCAGAGAGTGTCAGAGAGTTTCAGAGAGTGTCAGACAGTATCTGACAGTGTCAGAGAGTGCCGAAGAGCTTCAGAGAGGTTCAGAGAGTGTCAGAGAGTGTCACAGAGTGTCAGAGAGTGTCAGAGAGTTTCAGAGAGTTTCTGAGCGTTTCTGAGAGTGTCATATAGTGTCAGAGATTGTCAGAAATTTTCAGAAAGTGTCAGATAGTGTCAGAGAGTTTCAGAAAGTGTCAGTGAGTGTCAGAGATTGTCTGAGAGTGTCAGAGAGTGTCAGAGAGTTTCAGATGAGTTTCAGAGAGTGCCAGAGAGTTTCAGAGAGATTCAGAGTGTGTCAGAGCGTGTCAGAGAGTTTCAGAAAGTGTCAGAGAGTGTCAGAGATTGTCAGAAAGTTTCAGAAAGTGTCAGATAGTGTTAGAGATTTTCAGAAAGTGTCAGAGAGTGTCAGAGAGTGTCTGAGAGTGTCAGAGATTGTCTGAGAGTGTCAGAGAGTTTCAGAGAGTTTCAGAGAGTGTCAGAGCGTGTCTGAGAGTGTCAGAGATTGTCTGAGAGTGTCAGAGAGTGTCAGAGAGTTTCAGAGAGTTTCAGAGTTTGACAGAGAGCTTCAGAGAGATTCAGAGAGTGTCAGAGCTTGTCAGAGAGTTTCAGAGAGTGTCAGAGAGTGTCAGAGACTGTCTGAGAGATTCAGAGAGTGTCAGAGACTGTCTGAGAGATTCAGAGAGTGTCGCAGAGTGTCAGAGAGTTTCAGCGAGTTTCTGAGAGCTTCTGAGAGTGTCAGAGAGTGTCACAGAGTGTCAGAAATTTTCAGAAAGTGTCAGATAGTGTCAGAGAGTTTCAGAAAGCGTCAGAGAGTGTCAAACAGTGTCAAAGAGTTTCAGAGAGTTTCAGAGAGTGTCAGAGAGTTTCAGAGAGTGTCAGAGAGTTTCAGAGACTTTCTGAGAGGACCAGAGAGTGTCAGAGAGTGTCTGAGAGGGTCAGAGAGTGTCTGAGAGTGTCAGAGAGTTTCAGAGAGTTTCAGAGAGTGTCAGAAATTTTCAGAGAGTGTCAGAGAGTGTCAGAGAGTGTCAGAGAGGTTCAGATAGTGTCAGAGAGTTTCATAGACATTCTGAGAATGTCAGAGAGTGCCTGAGAGTTTCTGACAGTTTCTGAGTGTTTCAGAGAGTGTCACAGAGTTTCAGAGAGTGTCAGAGATTTTCAGAGAGTTTCAGAGATCTTCAGAGAGTGTCAGAGAGTGCCAGAAAGTTTCAGAGAGTGTCAGGGATTGTCAGAGAGTGTCAGAGAATTTCAGAGAGTGTCAGAGAGTTTCAGAGAGTGTCAGACAGTATCTGAGAGTGTCAGAGAGTGCCGAAGAGCTTCAGAGAGGTTCAGAGAGTGTCAGAGAGTGTCACAGAGTGTCAGAGAGTGTCAGAGAGTTTCAGAGAGTTTCTGAACGTTTCTGAGAGTGTCATAGAGTGTCAGAGATTGTCAGAAATTTTCAGAAAGTGTCAGATAGTGTCAGAGAGTTTCAGAAAGTGTCAGAGAGTGTCAGAGATTGTCTGAGAGTGTCAGAGAGTGTCAGAGAGTTTCAGATGAGTTTCAGAGAGTGCCAGAGAGTTTCAGAGAGATTCAGAGTGTGTCAGAGCGTGTCAGAGATTTTCAGAAAGTGTCAGAGAGTGTCAGAGATTGTCAGAAAGTTTCAGAAAGTGTCAGATAGTGTTAGAGATTTTCAGAAAGAGTCAGAGAGTGTCAGAGAGTGTCTGAGAGTGTCAGAGATTGTCTGAGAGTTTCAGAGAGTTTCAGAGAGTTTCAGAGAGTGTCAGAGCGTGTCTGAGAGTGTCAGAGAGTGTCTGAGAGTGTCAGAGAGTTTCAGAGAGTTTCAGAGAGTGACAGAGAGCTCCAGAGAGGTTCAGAGAGTGTCAGAGAGTGTCACAGAGTGTCAGAGAGTGTCAGAGAGTGTCAGAGAGTTTCAGATGAGTTTCGGAGAGTGCCGGAGAGTTTCAGAGAGATTCAGAGTGTGTCAGAGCGTGTCAGAGATTTTCAGAAAGTGTCAGAGAGTGTCAGAGATTGTCAGAAAGTTTCAGAAAGTGTCAGATAGTGTTAGAGATTTTCAGAAAGTGTCAGAGAGTGTCAGAGATTGTCTGAGAGTGTCAGAGAGTGTCAGAGAGTTTCAGATGAGTTTCAGAGAGTGCCAGAGAGTTTCAGAGAGATTCAGAGTGTGTCAGAGCGTGTCAGAGATTTTCAGAAAGTGTCAGAGAGTGTCAGAGATTGTCAGAAAGTTTCAGAAAGTGTCAGATAGTGTTAGAGATTTTCAGAAAGAGTCAGAGAGTGTCAGAGAGTGTCTGAGAGTGTCAGAGATTGTCTGAGAGTTTCAGAGAGTTTCAGAGAGTTTCAGAGAGTGTCAGAGCGTGTCTGAGAGTGTCAGAGAGTGTCTGAGAGTGTCAGAGGAGTTTCAGAGAGTTTCAGAGAGTGACAGAGAGCTCCAGAGAGGTTCAGTGAGTGTCAGAGAGTGTCACAGAGTGTCAGAGAGTGTCAGAGAGTGTCAGAGAGTTTCAGATGAGTTTCAGAGAGTGCCAGAGAGTTTCAGATAGATTCAGAGTGTGTCAGAGCGTGTCAGAGATTTTCAGAAAGTGTCAGAGAGTGTCAGAGATTGTCAGAAAGTTTCAGAAAGTGTCAGATAGTGTTAGAGATTTTCAGAAAGTGTCAGAGAGTGTCAGAGATTGTCTGAGAGTGTCAGAGAGTGTCAGAGAGTTTCAGATGAGTTTCAGAGAGTGCCAGAGAGTTTCAGAGAGATTCAGAGTGTGTCAGAGCGTGTCAGAGATTTTCAGAAAGTGTCAGAGAGTGTCAGAGATTGTCAGAAAGTTTCAGAAAGTGTCAGATAGTGTTAGAGATTTTCAGAAAGTGTCAGAGAGTGTCAGAGAGTGTCTGAGAGTGTCAGAGATTGTCTGAGAGTGTCAGAGAGTTTCAGAGAGTTTCAGAGAGTGTCAGAGCGTGTCTGAGAGTGTCAGAGAGTGTCAGAGAGTTTCAGAGAGTTTCAGAGAGTGACAGAGAGCTTCAGAGAGATTCAGAGAGTGTCAGAGCTTGTCAGAGAGTTTCAGAGAGTGTCAGAGAGTGTCAGAGACTGTCTGAGAGATTCAGAGAGTGTCAGAGACTGTCTGAGAGATTCAGAGAGTGTCGCAGAGTGTCAGAGAGTTTCAGCGAGTTTCTGAGAGCTTCTGAGAGTGTCAGAGAGTGTCACAGAGTGTCAGAAATTTTCAGAAAGTGTCAGATAGTGTCAGAGAGTTTCAGAAAGTGTCAGAGAGTGTCAGAGATTGTCTGAGAGTGTCAGAGAGTGTCAGAGAGTTTCAGATGAGTTTCAGAGAGTGCCAGAGAGTTTCAGAGAGATTCAGAGTGTGTCAGAGCGTGTCAGAGATTTTCAGAAAGTGTCAGAGAGTGTCAGAAAGTTTCAGAAAGTGTCAGATAGTGTTAGAGATTTTCAGAAAGTGTCAGAGAGTGTCAGAGATTGTCTGAGAGTGTCAGAGAGTGTCAGAGAGTTTCAGATGAGTTTCAGAGAGTGCCAGAGAGTTTCAGAGAGATTCAGAGTGTGTCAGAGCGTGTCAGAGATTTTCAGAAAGAGTCAGAGAGTGTCAGAGCGTGTCTGAGAGTGTCAGAGAGTGTCTGAGAGTGTCATAGAGTTTCAGAGAGTTTCAGAGAGTGACAGAGAGCTCCAGAGAGGTTCAGAGAGTGTCAGAGAGTGTCACAGAGTGTCAGAGAGTGTCAGAGAGTGTCAGAGAGTTTCAGATGAGTTTCAGAGAGTGCCAGAGAGTTTCAGAGAGATTCAGAGTGTGTCAGAGCGTGTCAGAGATTTTCAGAAAGTGTCAGAGAGTGTCAGAAAGTTTCAGAAAGTGTCAGATAGTGTTAGAGATTTTCAGAAAGTGTCAGAGAGTGTCAGAGATTGTCTGAGAGTGTCAGAGAGTGTCAGAGAGTTTCAGATGAGTTTCAGAGAGTGCCAGAGAGTTTCAGAGAGATTCAGAGTGTGTCAGAGCGTGTCAGAGATTTTCAGAAAGAGTCAGAGAGTGTCAGAGAGTGTCTGAGAGTGTCAGAGATTGTCTGAGAGTTTCAGAGAGTTTCAGAGAGTTTCAGAGAGTGTCAGAGCGTGTCTGAGAGTGTCAGAGAGTGTCTGAGAGTGTCAGAGAGTTTTAGAGAGTTTCAGAGAGTGACAGAGAGCTCCAGAGAGGTTCAGAGAGTGTCAGAGAGTGTCACAGAGTGTCACAGAGTGTCAGAGAGTGTCAGAGAGTTTCAGATGAGTTTCAGAGAGTGCCAGAGAGTTTCAGAGAGATTCAGAGTGGGTCAGAGCGTGTCAGAGATTTTCAGAAAGTGTCAGATAGTGTCAGAAAGTTTCAGAAAGTGTCAGATAGTGTTAGAGATTTTCAGAAAGTGTCAGAGAGTGTCAGAGATTGTCTGAGAGTGTCAGAGAGTGTCAGAGAGTTTCAGATGAGTTTCAGAGAGTGCCAGAGAGTTTCAGAGAGATTCAGAGTGTGTCAGTGCGTGTCAGAGATTTTCAGAAAGTGTCAGAGAGTGTCAGAGATTGTCAGAAAGTTTCAGAAAGTGTCAGATAGTGTTAGAGATTTTCAGAAAGTGTCAGAGAGTGTCAGAGAGTGTCTGAGAGTGTCAGAGATTGTCTGAGAGTGTCAGAGAGTTTCAGAGAGTTTCAGAGAGTGTCAGAGCGTGTCTGAGAGTGTCAGAGAGTGTCTGAGAGTGTCAGAGAGTGTCAGAGAGTTTCAGAGAGTTTCAGAGAGTGACAGAGAGCTTCAGAGAGATTCAGAGAGTGTCAGAGCTTGTCAGAGAGTTTCAGAGAGTGTCAGAGAGTGTCAGAGACTGTCTGAGAGATTCAGAGAGTGTCAGAGACTGTCTGAGAGATTCAGAGAGTGTCGCAGAGTGTCAGAGAGTTTCAGCGAGTTTCTGAGAGCTTCTGAGAGTGTCAGAGAGTGTCACAGAGTGTCAGAAATTTTCAGAAAGTGTCAGATAGTGTCAGGGAGTTTCAGAAAGCGTCAGAGAGTGTCAAACAGTGTCAAAGAGTTTCAGAGAGTTTCAGAGAGTGTCAGAGAGTTTCAGAGAGTGTCAGAGAGTTTCAGAGACTTTCTGAGAGGACCAGAGAGTGTCAGAGAGTGTCTGAGAGGGTCAGAGAGTGTCTGAGAGTGTCAGAGAGTTTCAGAGAGTTTCAGAGAGTGTCAGAAATTTTCAGAGAGTGTCAGAGAGTGTCAGAGAGGTTCAGATAGTGTCAGAGAGTTTCATAGACATTCTGAGAATGTCAGAGAGTGCCTGAGAGTTTCTGACAGTTTCTGAGTGTTTCAGAGTGTGTCACAGAGTTTCAGAGAGTGTCAGAGATTTTCAGAGAGTTTCAGAGATCTTCAGAGAGTGTCAGAGAGTGCCAGAAAGTTTCAGAGAGTGTCAGGGAGTGTCAGAGAGTTTCAGAGAATTTCAGAGAGTGTCAGAGAGTTTCAGAGAGTGTCGGACAGTATCTGAGAGTGTCAGAGAGTGCCGAAGAGCTTCAGAGAGGTTCAGAGAGTGTCAGAGAGTGTCACAGAGTGTCAGAGAGTGTCAGAGAGTTTCAGAGAGTTTCTGAGCGTTTCTGAGAGTGTCAGAGAGTGTCAGAGATTGTCTGAGAGTGTCAGAGAGTGTCAGAGAGTTTCAGATGAGTTTCAGAGAGTGCCAGAGAGTTTCAGAGAGATTCAGAGAGTGTCAGAGATTGTCAGAAATTGTCATGCAGTGTTAGAGATTTTCAGAAAGTGTCAGATCAGAGAGTGTCAGAGAGTGTCTGAGAGTGTCAGAGATTGTCTGAGAGTGTCAGAGAGTTTCAGAGAGTTTCACAGAGTGTCAGAAAGTTTCAGAGAGTGTCAGAGAGTTTCAGAGAGTTTCAGAGATTTTCAGAGAGTGTCAGGGAGTGTCAGAGAGTGTCAGAGAGTTTCGGAGAGTTTCAGAGAGAGTCAGACAGTGTCTGAGAGTGTCCGAGAGTGTAAAAGAGTTTCAGAGAGTGTCAGAGAGTGTCAGAGAGGGGTTCAGATAGTGTTAGAGTGTTTCAGAGACTTTCTGAGAGTGTCAGAGAGTGCCTGTGAGTTTCTGACAGTTTCTGAGTTTGTCAGAGAGTGTCAGAGTGTTTCAGAGAGTGTCACAGAGTTTCAGAGCGTGTCAGAGATTTTCAGAGAGGTTCAGAGATCTTCAGAGAGTGTCAGAGAGTGCCAGAAAGTTTCAGAGAGTGTCAGAGAGTGTCAGAGAGTTTCAGAGAGTTTCACAGAGTGTCAGTGAGTGTCAGAGAGTATCAGAGAGGGTCAGCGAGAATCAGAGAGTGTCAGCGAGTGTCAGAGAGTTTCAGAGACTTTCTGAGAGTGTCAGAGAGTGCCTGAGAGTTTCTGACAGTTTCTGAGTGTGTCGGAGAGTGTCAGAGAGTGTCAGAGTGTTTCAGAGAGTGTCACAGAATTTCAGAGAATGTCAGAGATTTTCAGAGAGTTTCAGAGATCTTCAGAGAGTGTCAGAAAGTGCCAGAAAGTTTCAGAGAGTGTCACAGAGTGTCAGAGAGCTTCAGAGAGATTCAGAGAGTGTCAGGGAGTGTCAGAGAGTGTCAGAGAATTTCAGAGATTGTCAGAGAGTTTCAGAGAGTGTCAGACAGTATCTGAGAGTGTCAGAGAGTGCCGAAGAGTTTCAGAGAGTGGCAGAGTGTCAGAGAGTTTCAGAGTGTGTCAGAGGGTGTCAGAGAGTGTCAGAGAGTTTCAGAGAGTGTCAGAGAGTGTCAGAGAGTGTCAGAGAGTGTCAGAGAGTTTCAGAGAGTGTCACAGAGTGTCAGTGAGTGTCAGAGAGTATCAGAGAGTGTCAGCGAGAATCAGAGAGTGTCAGCGAGTGTCAGAGAGTGTCAGAGAGTGTCAGAGAGTGTCAGAGAGTTTCAGAGAGTGTCACAGAGTGTCAGTGAGTGTCAGAGAGTTTCAGACAGTGTCAGATAGTGTCAGTGAGTGTTAGAGAGTATCAGAGACTTTCAGAGAGAGTCAGAGAGTGTCATCGAGTGTCAGAGAGTGTCAGAGAGTTTTTGAGAGTTTCTGAGTTTGTCGGAGAGTGTCAGAGACTGTCAGAGAGTTTCAGAGATTTTCTGAGAGTTTCTGAGAGTGTCAGAGAGTGTCAGAGATTGTCAGAAAGATTCAGAAAGTGTCAGATAGTATCTAAGAGTTTCAGAAAGTGTCAGAGAGTGTCTGAGAGTGTCAGAGAGTGTCAGAGAGTGTCAGAGAGTGTCAGAGAGTTTCAGAGAGTGTCACAGAGTGTCAGTGAGTGTCAGAGATTTTCAGAGAGTGTCAGATAGTGTCAGTGAGATTTAGAGAGTATCAGAGACTTTCAGAGAGAGTCAGAGAGTGTCATCGAGTGTCAGAGAGTGTCAGAGAGTTTTTGAGAGTTTCTGAGTTTGTCAGAGAGTGTCAGAGAATGTCAGAGAGTTTCAGAGAGTGTCACAGAGTGTCAGAGAGTGTCAGAGAGTTTCAGATATTTTCTGAGAGTTTCTGAGAGTGTCAGAGAGTGTCAGAGATTGTCAGAAAGACTCAGAAAGTGTCAGATAGTATCAGAGAGTTTCAGAAAGTGTCAGAGAGTGTCTGAGAGTGTCAGAGAGTGTCAGAGAGATTCAGAGAGTTTCAGAGAGTTTCAGAGAGTGCCAGAGAGCTTCAGAGGGTTTCAGAGAGTGTCAGAGCGTGTCAGAGAGTTTCAGAGAGTGTCAGAGAGTGTCTGAGAGATTCAGACAGTGTCAGAGAGTGTCAGAGAGTGTCAGAGAGTTTCAGAGAGTTTCAGAGAGTGTCGGAGAGTGTCAGAGAGTTTCAGAGAGCTTCAGAGAGTGTCAGGGAGTGTCAGAGAGTGTCAGAGAGTTTCGGAGAGTTTCAGAAGAGTCAGACAGTGTCAGAGAGTGTCGGAGAGTGTCAAAGAGTTTCAGAGAGTGTCAGAGAGTGTCAGAGAGGTTCAGATAGTGTCAGAGAGTTTCTGAGACTTTCTGAGAGTGTCAGAGAGTGCCTGAAAGTTTCAGAGAGTGTCACAGAGTGTCAGAGAGCTTCAGAGAGATTCAGAGAGTGTCAGTGTGCGTCTGAGAGTGTCAGAGAATTTCAGAGAGTGTCAGAGAGTTTCAGAGAGTGTCAGACAGTATCTGAGAGTGTCAGACAGCGCCGAAGAGTTTCAGAGAGTGTCAGAGTGTCAGAGAGTGTCAGCGAAAATCAGAGAGTGTCAGAGAGTTTCAGAGAGTGTCAGAGAGTGTCAGAGAGTGTCAGAGAGTTTCATGGAGTGTCACAGAGTGTCAGTGAGTGTCAGAGAGTTTCAGAGAGTGTCAGATAGTGTCAGTGAGTGTTAGAGACTATCAGACACTTTCAGTGAGAGTTAGAGCGTTTCAGCGAGTGTCAGAGAGTGTCAGAGAGTTTCTGAGAGTTTCTCAGTTTGTCGGAGAGTGTCGGAGAGTGTCAGAGAGTTTCGGAGACTGTCACAGAGTGTCAGAGAGTGTCAGAGAGTTTCAGAGATTTTCTGAGAGTTTCTGAGAGTGTCAGAGAGTGCCAGAGATTGTCAGAGAGTGTCAGAGAGATTCAGAGAGTTTCAGAGAGTGCCAGAGAGCTTCAGAGAGTTTCAGAGAGTGTCAGAGCGTGTCAGAGAGTTTCAGAGAGTGCCAGAGAGTGTCAGCGAGTGTCTGAGAGATTCAGAGAGTGTCAGAGAGTGTCAGAGAGTGTCAGAGATTGTCAGAAAGACTCAGAAAGTGTCAGATAGTATCAGAGAGTTTCAGAAAGTGTCAGAGAGTGTCTGAGAGTGTCAGAGAGTGTCAGAGAGATTCAGAGAGTTTCAGAGAGTTTCAGAGAGTGCCAGAGAGCTTCAGAGGGTTTCAGAGAGTGTCAGAGCGTGTCAGAGAGTTTCAGAGAGTGTCAGAGAGTGTCTGAGAGATTCAGACAGTGTCAGAGAGTGTCAGAGAGTGTCAGAGAGTTTCAGAGAGTTTCAGAGAGTGTCGGAGAGTGTCAGAGAGTTTCAGAGAGCTTCAGAGAGTGTCAGGGAGTGTCAGAGAGTGTCAGAGAGTTTCGGAGAGTTTCAGAAGAGTCAGACAGTGTCAGAGAGTGTCGGAGAGTGTCAAAGAGTTTCAGAGAGTGTCAGAGAGTGTCAGAGAGTGTCAGAGAGGTTCAGATAGTGTCAGAGAGTTTCTGAGACTTTCTGAGAGTGTCAGAGAGTGCCTGAAAGTTTCAGAGAGTGTCACAGAGTGTCAGAGAGCTTCAGAGAGATTCAGAGAGTGTCAGTGTGCGTCAGAGAGTGTCAGAGAATTTCAGAGAGTGTCAGAGAGTTTCAGAGAGTGTCAGACAGTATCTGAGAGTGCCAGACAGCGCCGAAGAGTTTCAGAGAGTGTCAGAGTGTCAGAGAGTGTCAGCGAAAATCAGAGAGTGTCAGAGAGTTTCAGAGAGTGTCAGAGAGTGTCAGAGAGTGTCAGAGAGTTTCATGGAGTGTCACAGAGTGTCAGTGAGTGTCAGAGAGTTTCAGAGAGTGTCAGATAGTGTCAGTGAGTGTTAGAGACTATCAGACACTTTCAGTGAGAGTTAGAGGGTTTCAGCGAGTGTCAGAGAGTGTCAGAGAGTTTCTGAGAGTTTCTCAGTTTGTCGGAGAGTGTCGGAGAGTGTCAGAGAGTTTCGGAGACTGTCACAGAGTGTCAGAGAGTGTCAGAGAGTTTCAGAGATTTTCTGAGAGTTTCTGAGAGTGTCAGAGAGTGCCAGAGATTGTCAGAGAGTGTCAGAGAGATTCAGAGAGTTTCAGAGAGTGCCAGAGAGCTTCAGAGAGTTTCAGAGAGTGTCAGAGCGTGTCAGAGAGTTTCAGAGAGTGCCAGAGAGTGTCAGCGAGTGTCTGAGAGATTCAGAGAGTGTCAGAGAGTGTCAGAGAGTTTCAGAGAGTTTCACAGAGTGTCAGTGAGTGTCAGAGAGTATCAGAGAGGGTCAGCGAGAATCAGAGAGTGTCAGCGAGTGTCAGAGAGTTTCAGAGACTTTCTGAGAGTGTCAGAGAGTGCCTGAGAGTTTCTGACAGTTTCTGAGTGTGTCGGAGAGTGTCAGAGAGTGTCAGAGTGTTTCAGAGAGTGTCACAGAATTTCAGAGAGTGTCAGAGATTTTCAGAGAGTTTCAGAGTTCTTCAGAGAGTGTCAGAAAGTGCCAGAAAGTTTCAGAGAGTGTCACAGAGTGTCAGAGAGCTTCAGAGAGATTCAGAGAGTGTCAGGGAGTGTCAGAGAGTGTCAGAGAATTTCAGAGATTGTCAGAGAGTTTCAGAGAGTGTCAGACAGTATCTGAGAGTGTCAGAGAGTGCCGAAGAGTTTCAGAGAGTGTCAGAGTGTCAGAGAGTTTCAGAGAGTGTCAGAGGGTGTCAGAGAGCTTCAGAGAGTGTCACAGAGTGTCAGAGAGTGTCAGAGAGTGTCAGAGAGTTTCAGAGAGTGTCACAGAGTGTCAGTGAGTGTCAGAGAGTATCAGAGAGTGTCAGCGAGTATCAGAGAGTGTCAGCGAGTGTCAGAGAGTGTCAGAGAGTTTCAGAGAGTGTCAGAGAGTGTCAGAGAGTGTCAGAGAGTGTCAGAGAGTTTCAGAGAGTGTCACAGAGTGTCAGTGAGTGTCAGAGAGTTTCAGAGAGTGTCAGATAGTGTCAGTGAGTGTTAGAGAGTATCAGAGACTTTCAGAGAGAGTCAGAGAGTGTCATCGAGTGTCAGAGAGTGTCAGAGAGTTTTTGAGAGTTTCTGAGTTTGTTGGAGAGTGTCAGAGAGTGTCAGAGAGTTTCAGAGAGTTTCAGAGAGTGTCACAGAGTGTCAGAGCTTGTCAGAAAGATTCAGAAAGAGTCCGATAGTATCAGAGAGTTTCAGAAAGTGTCAGAGAGTGTCTGAGAGTGTCAGAGAGTGTCAGAGAGATTCAGAGAGTTTCAGAGAGTGCCAGAGAGCTTCAGAGGGTTTCAGAGAGTGTCAGAGCGTGTCAGAGAGTTTCAGAGAGTGTCAGAGAGTGTCTGAGAGATTCAGACAGTGTCAGAGAGTGTCAGAGAGTTTCAGAGAGTTTCAGAGAGTGTCGGAGAGTGTCAGAGAGTTTCAGAGAGCTTCAGAGAGTGTCAGGGAGTGTCAGAGAGTGTCAGAGAGTTTCGGAGAGTTTCAGAAGAGTCAGACAGTGTCTGAGAGTGTCAGAGAGTGTCAAAGAGTTTCAGAGAGTGTCAGAGATTGTCAGAGAGTGTCAGAGAGGTTCAGATAGTGTCAGAGAGTTTCAGAGACTTTCTGAGAGTGTCAGAGAGTGCCTGGGAGTTTCAGAGAGTGTCAGAGAGTGTCAGAGAGTGTCAGAGAGTTTCAGAGAGTTTCACAGAGTGTCAGTGAGTGTCAGAGAGTATCAGAGAGGGTCAGCGAGAATCAGAGAGTGTCAGCGAGTGTCAGAGAGTTTCAGAGACTTTCTGAGAGTGTCAGAGAGTGCCTGAGAGTTTCTGACAGTTTCTGAGTGTGTCGGAGAGTGTCAGAGAGTGTCAGAGTGTTTCAGAGAGTGTCACAGAATTTCAGAGAGTGTCAGAGATTTTCAGAGAGTTTCAGAGATCTTCAGAGAGTGTCAGAAAGTGCCAGAAAGTTTCAGAGAGTGTCACAGAGTGTCAGAGAGCTTCAGAGAGATTCAGAGAGTGTCAGGGAGTGTCAGAGAGTGTCAGAGAATTTCAGAGATTGTCAGAGAGTTTCAGAGAGGGTCAGACAGTATCTGAGAGTGTCAGAGAGTGCCGAAGAGTTTCAGAGAGTGTCAGAGTGTCAGAGAGTTTCAGAGAGTGTCAGAGGGTGTCAGAGAGTGTCAGAGAGTTTCAGAGAGTGTCACAGAGTGTCAGAGAGTGTCAGAGAGTGTCAGAGAGTTTCAGAGAGTGTCACAGAGTGTCAGTGAGTGTCAGAGAGTATCAGAGAGTGTCAGCGAGTATCAGAGAGTGTCAGCGAGTGTCAGAGAGTGTCAGAGAGTTTCAGAGAGTGTCAGAGAGTGTCAGAGAGTGTCAGAGAGTGTCAGAGAGTTTCAGAGAGTGTCACAGAGTGTCAGTGAGTGTCAGAGAGTTTCAGAGATTGTCAGATAGTGTCAGTGAGTGTTAGAGAGTATCAGAGACTTTCAGAGAGAGTCAGAGAGTGTCATCGAGTGTCAGAGAGTGTCAGAGAGTTTTTGAGAGTTTCTGCGTTTGTCGGAGAGTGTCAGAGAGTGTCAGAGAGTTTCAGAGAGTGTCACACAGTGTCAGAGAGTGTCAGAGAGTTTCAGAGATTTTCTGAGAGTTTCTGAGAGTGTCAGAGAGTGTCAGAGATTGTCAGAAAGATTCAGAAAGTGTCAGATAGTATCAGAGAGTTTCAGAAAGTGTCAGAGAGTGTCTGAGAGTGTCAGAGAGTGTCAGAGAGATTCAGAGAGTTTCAGAGAGTGCCAGAGAGCTTCAGAGGGTTTCAGAGAGTGTCAGAGCGTGTCAGAGAGTTTCAGAGAGTGTCAGAGAGTGTCTGAGAGATTCAGACAGTGTCACAGAGTGTCAGTGAGTGTCAGAGAGTTTCAGAGAGTGTCAGATAGTGTCAGTGAGTGTTAGAGACTATCAGACACTTTCAGTGAGAGTTAGAGAGTTTCAGCGAGTGTCAGAGAGTGTCAGAGAGTTTCTGAGAGTTTCTCAGTTTGTCGGAGAGTGTCGGAGAGTGTCAGAGAGTTTCGGAGACTGTCACAGAGTGTCAGAGAGTTTCAGAGATTTTCTGAGAGTTTCTGAGAGTGTCAGAGAGTGCCAGAGATTGTCAGAGAGTGTCAGAGAGATTCAGAGAGTTTCAGAGAGTGCCAGAGAGCTTCAGAGAGTTTCAGAGAGTGTCAGTGCGTGTCAGAGAGTTTCAGAGAGTGCCAGAGAGTGTCAGCGAGTGTCTGAGAGATTCAGAGAGTGTCAGAGAGTGTCAGAGAGTTTCAGAGAGTTTCACAGAGTGTCAGTGAGTGTCAGAGAGTATCAGAGAGGGTCAGCGAGAATCAGAGAGTGTCAGCGAGTGTCAGAGAGTTTCAGAGACTTTCTGAGAGTGTCAGAGAGTGCCTGAGAGTTTCTGACAGTTTCTGAGTGTGTCGGAGAGTGTCAGAGTGTTTCAGAGAGTGTCACAGAATTCAGAGAGTGTCAGAGATTTTCAGAGAGTTTCAGAGATCTTCAGAGAGTGTCAGAAAGTGCCAGAAAGTTTCAGAGAGTGTCACAGAGTGTCAGAGAGCTTCAGAGAGATTCAGAGAGTGTCAGGGAGTGTCAGAGAGTGTCAGAGAATTTCAGAGATTGTCAGAGAGTTTCAGAGAGTGTCAGACAGTATCTGAGAGTGTCAGAGAGTGCCGAAGAGTTTCAGAGAGTGTCAGAGTGTCAGAGAGTTTCAGAGAGTGTCAGAGGGTGTCAGAGAGTGTCAGAGAGTTTCAGAGAGTGTCACAGAGTGTCAGAGAGTGTCAGAGAGTGTCAGAGAGTTTCAGAGAGTGTCACAGAGTGTCAGTGAGTGTCAGAGAGTATCAGAGAGTGTCAGCGAGTATCAGAGAGTGTCAGCGAGTGTCAGAGAGTGTCAGAGTGTTTCAGAGAGTGTCAGAGAGTGTCAGAGAGTGTCAGAGAGTGTCAGAGAGTTTCAGAGAGTGTCACAGAGTGTCAGTGAGTGTCAGAGAGTTTCAGAGAGTGTCAGATAGTGTCAGTGAGTGTTAGAGAGTATCAGAGACTTTCAGAGAGAGTCAGAGAGTGTCATCGAGTGTCAGAGAGTGTCAGAGAGTTTTTGAGAGTTTCTGCGTTTGTCGGAGAGTGTCAGAGAGTGTCAGAGAGTTTCAGAGAGTTTCAGAGAGTGTCACACAGTGTCAGAGAGTGTCAGAGAGTTTCAGAGATTTTCTGAGAGTTTCTGAGAGTGTCAGAGAGTGTCAGAGATTGTCAGAAAGATTCAGAAAGTGTCAGATAGTATCAGAGAGTTTCAGAAAGTGTCAGAGAGTGTCTGAGAGTGTCAGAGAGTGTCAGAGAGATTCAGAGAGTTTCAGAGAGTGCCAGAGAGCTTCAGAGGGTTTCAGAGAGTGTCAGAGCGTGTCAGAGAGTTTCAGAGAGTGTCAGAGAGTGCCTGAGACATTCAGACAGTGTCACAGAGTGTCAGTGAGTGTCAGAGAGTTTCAGAGAGTGTCAGATAGTGTCAGTGAGTGTTAGAGACTATCAGACACTTTCAGTGAGAGTTAGAGAGTTTCAGCGAGTGTCAGAGAGTGTCAGAGAGTTTCTGAGAGTTTCTCAGTTTGTCGGAGAGTGTCGGAGAGTGTCAGAGAGTTTCGGAGACTGTCACAGAGTGTCAGAGAGTTTCAGAGATTTTCTGAGAGTTTCTGAGAGTGTCAGAGAGTGCCAGAGATTGTCAGAGAGTGTCAGAGAGATTCAGAGAGTTTCAGAGAGTGCCAGAGAGCTTCAGAGAGTTTCAGAGAGTGTCAGTGCGTGTCAGAGAGTTTCAGAGAGTGCCAGAGAGTGTCAGCGAGTGTCTGAGAGATTCAGAGAGTGTCAGAGAGTGTCAGAGAGTTTCAGAGAGTTTCACAGAGTGTCAGTGAGTGTCAGAGAGTATCAGAGAGGGTCAGCGAGAATCAGAGAGTGTCAGCGAGTGTCAGAGAGTTTCAGAGACTTTCTGAGAGTGTCAGAGAGTGCCTGAGAGTTTCTGACAGTTTCTGAGTGTGTCGGAGAGTGTCAGAGAGTGTCAGAGTGTTTCAGAGAGTGTCACAGAATTTCAGAGAGTGTCAGAGATTTTCAGAGAGTTTCAGAGATCTTCAGAGAGTGTCAGAAAGTGCCAGAAAGTTTCAGAGAGTGTCACAGAGTGTCAGAGAGCTTCAGAGAGATTCAGAGAGTGTCAGGGAGTGTCAGAGAGTGTCAGAGAATTTCAGAGATTGTCAGAGAGTTTCAGAGAGTGTCAGACAGTATCTGAGAGTGTCAGAGAGTGCCGAAGAGTGTCAGCGAGTGTCAGAGAGTGTCAGAGAGTTTCAGAGAGTGTCAGAGAGTGTCAGAGAGTGTCAGAGAGTGTCAGAGAGTTTCAGAGAGTGTCACAGAGTGTCAGTGAGTGTCAGAGAGTTTCAGAGATTGTCAGATAGTGTCAGTGAGTGTTAGAGAGTATCAGAGACTTTCAGAGAGAGTCAGAGAGTGTCATCGAGTGTCAGAGAGTGTCAGAGAGTTTTTGAGAGTTTCTGCGTTTGTCGGAGAGTGTCAGAGAGTGTCAGAGAGTTTCAGAGAGTTTCAGAGAGTGTCACACAGTGTCAGAGATTGTCAGAGAGTTTCAGAGATTTTCTGATAGTTTCTGAGAGTGTCAGAGAGTGTCAGAGATTGTCAGAAAGATTCAGAAAGTGTCAGATAGTATCAGAGAGTTTCAGAAAGTGTCAGAGAGTGTCTGAGAGTGTCAGAGAGTGTCAGAGAGATTCAGAGAGTTTCAGAGAGTGCCAGAGAGCTTCAGAGGGTTTCAGAGAGTGTCAGAGCGTGTCAGAGAGTTTCAGAGAGTGTCAGAGAGTGTCTGAGAGATTCAGACAGTGTCACAGAGTGTCAGTGAGTGTCAGAGAGTTTCAGAGAGTGTCAGATAGTGTCAGTGAGTGTTAGAGACTATCAGACACTTTCAGTGAGAGTTAGAGAGTTTCAGCGAGTGTCAGAGAGTGTCAGAGAGTTTCTGAGAGTTTCTCAGTTTGTCGGAGAGTGTCGGAGAGTGTCAGAGAGTTTCGGAGACTGTCACAGAGTGTCAGAGAGTTTCAGAGATTTTCTGAGAGTTTCTGAGAGTGTCAGAGAGTGCCAGAGATTGTCAGAGAGTGTCAGAGAGATTCAGAGAGTTTCAGAGAGTGCCAGAGAGCTTCAGAGAGTTTCAGAGAGTGTCAGTGCGTGTCAGAGAGTTTCAGAGAGTGCCAGAGAGTGTCAGCGAGTGTCTGAGAGATTCAGAGAGTGTCAGAGAGTGTCAGAGAGTTTCAGAGAGTTTCACAGAGTGTCAGTGAGTGTCAGAGAGTATCAGAGAGGGTCAGCGAGAATCAGAGAGTGTCAGCGAGTGTCAGAGAGTTTCAGAGACTTTCTGAGAGTGTCAGAGAGTGCCTGAGAGTTTCTGACAGTTTCTGAGTGTGTCGGAGAGTGTCAGAGAGTGTCAGAGTGTTTCAGAGAGTGTCACAGAATTTCAGAGAGTGTCAGAGATTTTCAGAGAGTTTCAGAGATCTTCAGAGAGTGTCAGAAAGTGCCAGAAAGTTTCAGAGAGTGTCACAGAGTGTCAGAGAGCTTCAGAGAGATTCAGAGAGTGTCAGGGAGTGTCAGAGAGTGTCAGAGAATTTCAGAGATTGTCAGAGAGTTTCAGAGAGTGTCAGACAGTATCTGAGAGTGTCAGAGAGTGCCGAAGAGTTTCAGAGAGTGTCAGAGTGTCAGAGAGTTTCAGAGAGTGTCAGAGGGTGTCAGAGAGTGTCAGAGAGTTTCAGAGAGTGTCACAGCGTGTCAGAGAGTGTCAGAGAGTGTCAGAGAGTTTCAGAGAGTGTCACAGAGTGTCAGTGAGTGTCAGAGAGTATCAGAGAGTGTCAGCGAGTATCAGAGAGTGTCAGCGAGTGTCAGAGAGTGTCAGAGAGTTTCAGAGAGTGTCAGAGAGTGTCAGAGAGTGTCAGAGAGTGTCAGAGAGTTTCAGAGAGTGTCACAGAGTGTCAGTGAGTGTCAGAGAGTTTCAGAGATTGTCAGATAGTGTCAGTGAGTGTTAGAGAGTATCAGAGACTTTCAGAGAGAGTCAGAGAGTGTCATCGAGTGTCAGAGAGTGTCAGAGACTTTTTGAGAGTTTCTGAGTTTGTCGGAGAGTGTCAGAGAGTGTCAGAGAGTTTCAGAGAGTGTCACACAGTGTCAGAGAGTGTCAGAGAGTTTCAGAGATTTTCTGAGAGTTTCTGAGAGTGTCAGAGAGTGTCAGAGATTGTCAGAAAGATTCAGAAAGTGTCAGATAGTATCAGAGAGTTTCAGAAAGTGTCAGAGAGTGTCTGAGAGTGTCAGAGAGTGTCAGAGAGATTCAGAGAGTTTCAGAGAGTGCCAGAGAGCTTCAGAGGGTTTCAGAGAGTGTCAGAGCGTGTCAGAGAGTTTCAGAGAGTGTCAGAGAGTGTCTGAGAGATTCAGACAGTGTCACAGAGTGTCAGTGAGTGTCAGAGAGTTTCAGAGAGTGTCAGATAGTGTCAGTGAGTGTTAGAGACTATCAGACACTTTCAGTGAGAGTTAGAGAGTTTCAGCGAGTGTCAGAGAGTGTCAGAGAGTTTCTGAGAGTTTCTCAGTTTGTCGGAGAGTGTCGGAGAGTGTCAGAGAGTTTCGGAGACTGTCACAGAGTGTCAGAGAGTGTCAGAGAGTTTCAGAGATTTTCTGAGAGTTTCTGAGAGTGTCAGAGAGTGCCAGAGATTGTCAGAGAGTGTCAGAGAGATTCAGAGAGTTTCAGAGAGTGCCAGAGAGCTTCAGAGAGTTTCAGAGAGTGTCAGTGCGTGTCAGAGAGTTTCAGAGAGTGCCAGAGAGTGTCAGCGAGTGTCTGAGAGATTCAGAGAGTGTCAGAGAGTGTCAGAGAGTTTCAGAGAGTTTCACAGAGTGTCAGTGAGTGTCAGAGAGTATCAGAGAGGGTCAGCGAGAATCAGAGAGTGTCAGCGAGTGTCAGAGAGTTTCAGAGACTTTCTGAGAGTGTCAGAGAGTGCCTGAGAGTTTCTGACAGTTTCTGAGTGTGTCGGAGAGTGTCAGAGAGTGTCAGAGTGTTTCAGAGAGTGTCACAGAATTTCAGAGAGTGTCAGAGATTTTCAGAGTGTTTCAGAGATCTTCAGAGAGTGTCAGAAAGTGCCAGAAAGTTTCAGAGAGTGTCACAGAGTGTCAGAGAGCTTCAGAGAGATTCAGAGAGTGTCAGGGAGTGTCAGAGAGTGTCAGAGAATTTCAGAGATTGTCAGAGAGTTTCAGAGAGTGTCAGACAGTATCTGAGAGTGTCAGAGAGTGCCGAAGAGTTTCAGAGAGTGTCAGAGTGTCAGAGAGTTTCAGAGAGTGTGAGAGGGTGTCAGAGAGTGTCAGAGAGTTTCAGAGAGTGTCACAGAGTGTCAGAGAGTGTCAGAGAGTGTCAGAGAGTTTCAGAGAGTGTCAGAGAGTGTCAGTGAGTGTCAGAGAGTATCAGAGAGTGTCAGCGAGTATCCGAGAGTGTCAGCGAGTGTCAGAGAGTGTCAGAGAGTTTCAGAGAGTGTCAGAGAGTGTCAGAGAGTGTCAGAGAGTGTCAGAGAGTTTCAGAGAGTGTCACAGAGTGTCAGTGAGTGTCAGAGAGTTTCAGAGATTGTCAGATAGTGTCAGTGAGTGTTAGAGAGTATCAGAGACTTTCAGAGAGAGTCAGAGAGTGTCATCGAGTGTCAGAGAGTGTCAGAGAGTTTTTGAGAGTTTCTGAGTTTGTCTGAGAGTGTCAGAGAGTGTCAGAGAGATTCAGAGAGTTTCAGAGAGTGCCAGAGAGCTTCAGAGGGTTTCAGAGAGTGTCAGAGCGTGTCAGAGAGTTTCAGAGAGTGTCAGAGAGTGTCTGAGAGATTCAGACAGTGTCACAGAGTGTCAGTGAGTGTCAGAGAGTTTCAGAGAGTGTCAGATAGTGTCAGTGAGTGTTAGAGACTATCAGACACTTTCAGTGAGAGTTAGAGAGTTTCAGCGAGTGTCAGAGAGTGTCAGAGAGTTTCTGAGAGTTTCTCAGTTTGTCGGAGAGTGTCGGAGAGTGTCAGAGAGTTTCGGAGACTGTCACAGAGTGTCAGAGAGTTTCAGAGATTTTCTGAGAGTTTCTGAGAGTGTCAGAGAGTGCCAGAGATTGTCAGAGAGTGTCAGAGAGATTCAGAGAGTTTCAGAGAGTGCCAGAGAGCTTCAGAGAGTTTCAGAGAGTGTCAGTGCGTGTCAGAGAGTTTCAGAGAGTGCCAGAGAGTGTCAGCGAGTGTCTGAGAGATTCAGAGAGTGTCAGAGAGTGTCAGAGAGTTTCAGAGAGGGTCAGCGAGAATCAGAGAGTGTCAGCGAGTGTCAGAGAGTTTCAGAGACTTTCTGAGAGTGTCAGAGAGTGCCTGAGAGTTTCTGACAGTTTCTGAGTGTGTCGGAGAGTGTCAGAGAGTGTCAGAGTGTTTCAGAGAGTGTCACAGAATTTCAGAGAGTGTCAGAGATTTTCAGAGAGTTTCAGAGATCTTCAGAGAGTGTCAGAAAGTGCCAGAAAGTTTCAGAGAGTGTCACAGAGTGTCAGAGAGCTTCAGAGAGATTCAGAGAGTGTCAGGGAGTGTCAGAGAGTGTCAGAGAATTTCAGAGATTGTCAGAGAGTTTCAGAGAGTGTCAGACAGTATCTGAGAGTGTCAGAGAGTGCCGAAGAGTTTCAGAGAGTGTCAGAGTGTCAGAGAGTTTCAGAGAGTGTCAGAGGGTGTCAGAGAGTGTCAGAGAGTTTCAGAGAGTGTCACAGAGTGTCAGAGAGTGTCAGAGAGTGTCAGAGAGTTTCAGAGAGTGTCAGAGAGTGTCAGTGAGTGTCAGAGAGTATCAGAGAGTGTCAGCGAGTATCCGAGAGTGTCAGCGAGTGTCAGAGAGTGTCAGAGAGTTTCAGAGAGTGTCAGAGAGTGTCAGAGAGTGTCAGAGAGTGTCAGAGAGTTTCAGAGAGTGTCACAGAGTGTCAGTGAGTGTCAGAGAGTTTCAGAGATTGTCAGATAGTGTCAGTGAGTGTTAGAGAGTATCAGAGACTTTCAGAGAGAGTCAGAGAGTGTCATCGAGTGTCAGAGAGTGTCAGAGAGTTTTTGAGAGTTTCTGAGTTTGTCGGAGAGTGTCAGAGAGTGTCAGAGAGTTTCAGAGAGTTTCAGAGAGTGTCACACAGTGTCAGAGAGTGTCAGAGAGTTTCAGAGATTTTCGGAGAGTTTCTGAGAGTGTCAGAGAGTGTCAGAGATTGTCAGAAAGATTCAGAAAGTGTCAGATAGTATCAGAGAGTTTCAGAAAGTGTCAGAGAGTGTCTGAGAGTGTCAGAGAGTGTCAGAGAGATTCAGAGAGTTTCAGAGAGTGCCAGAGAGCTTCAGAGGGTTTCAGAGAGTGTCAGAGCGTGTCAGAGAGTTTCAGAGAGTGTCAGAGAGTGTCTGAGAGATTCAGACAGTGTCACAGAGTGTCAGTGAGTGTCAGAGAGTTTCAGAGAGTGTCAGATAGTGTCAGTGAGTGTTAGAGACTATCAGACACTTTCAGTGAGAGTTAGAGAGTTTCAGCGAGTGTCAGAGAGTGTCAGAGAGTTTCTGAGAGTTTCTCAGTTTGTCGGAGAGTGTCGGAGAGTGTCAGAGAGTTTCGGAGACTGTCACAGAGTGTCAGAGAGTGTCAGAGAGTTTCAGAGATTTTCTGAGAGTTTCTGAGAGTGTCAGAGAGTGCCAGAGATTGTCAGAGAGTGTCAGAGAGATTCAGAGAGTTTCAGAGAGTGCCAGAGAGCTTCAGAGAGTTTCAGAGAGTGTCAGTGCGTGTCAGAGAGTTTCAGAGAGTGCCAGAGAGTGTCAGCGAGTGTCTGAGAGATTCAGAGAGTGTCAGAGAGTGTCAGAGAGTTTCAGAGAGTTTCACAGAGTGTCAGTGAGTGTCAGAGAGTATCAGAGAGGGTCAGCGAGAATCAGAGAGTGTCAGCGAGTGTCAGAGAGTTTCAGAGACTTTCTGAGAGTGTCAGAGAGTGCCTGAGAGTTTCTGACAGTTTCTGAGTGTGTCGGAGAGTGTCAGAGAGTGTCAGAGTGTTTCAGAGAGTGTAGCAGAATTTCAGAGAGTGTCAGAGATTTTCAGAGAGTTTCAGAGATCTTCAGAGAGTGTCAGAAAGTGCCAGAAAGTTTCAGAGAGTGTCACAGAGTGTCAGAGAGCTTCAGAGAGATTCAGAGAGTGTCAGGGAGTGTCAGAGAGTGTCAGAGAATTTCAGAGATTGTCAGAGAGTTTCAGAGAGTGTCAGACAGTATCTGAGAGTGTCAGAGAGTGCCGAAGAGTTTCAGAGAGTGTCAGAGTGTCAGAGAGTTTCAGAGAGTGTCAGAGGGTGTCAGAGAGTGTCAGAGAGCTTCAGAGAGTGTCACAGAGTGTCAGTGAGTGTCAGAGAGTATCAGAGAGTGTCAGCGAGTATCAGAGAGTGTCAGCGAGTGTCAGAGAGTGTCAGAGAGTTTCAGAGAGTGTCAGAGAGTGTCAGAGAGTGTCAGAGAGTTTCAGAGAGTGTCACAGAGTGTCAGTGAGTGTCAGAGAGTTTCAGAGAGTGTCAGATAGTGTCAATGAGTGTTAGAGAGTATCAGAGACTTTCAGAGAGAGTCAGAGAGTGTCATCGAGTGTCAGAGAGTGTCAGAGACTTTTTGAGAGTTTCTGAGTTTGTCGGAGTGTGTCAGAGAGTGTCAGAGAGTTTCAGAGAGTTTCAGAGAGTGTCACAGAGTGTCAGAGAGTGTCAGAGAGTTTCAGAGATTTTCGGAGAGTTTCTGAGAGTGTCAGAGAGTGTCAGAGATTGTCAGAAAGTTTCAGAAAGTGTCAGATAGTATCAGAGAGTTTCAGAAAGTGTCAGAGAGTGTCTGAGAGTTTCAGAGAGTGTCAGAGAGATTCAGAGAGTTTCAGAGAGTGCCAGAGAGCTTCAGAGGGTTTCAGAGAGTGTCAGAGCGTGTCAGAGAGTTTCAGAGAGTGTCAGAGAGTGTCTGAGAGATTCAGACAGTGTCAGAGAGTGTCAGAGAGTTTCAGAGCGTTTCAGAGAGTGTCGGAGAGTGTCAGAGAGTTTCAGAGAGCTTCAGAGAGTGTCAGGGAGTGTCAGAGAGTGTCAGAGAGTTTCGGAGAGTTTCAGAAGAGTCAGACAGTGTCTGAGAGTGTCAGAGAGTGTCAAAGAGTTTCAGAGAGTGTCAGAGATTGTCAGAGAGTGTCAGAGAGGTTCAGATAGTGTCAGAGAGTTTCAGAGACTTTCTGAGAGTGTCAGAGAGTGCCTGAGAGTTTCAGAGAGTGTCACAGAGTGTCAGTGAGTGTCAGAGAGTTTCAGAGATTGTCAGATAGTGTCAGTGAGTGTTAGAGAGTATCAGAGACTTTCAGAGAGAGTCAGAGAGTGTCATCGAGTGTCAGAGAGTGTCAGAGAGTTTTTGAGAGTTTCTGAGTTTGTCGGAGAGTGTCAGAGAGTGTCAGAGAGTTTCAGAGAGTTTCAGAGAGTGTCACACAGTGTCAGAGAGTGTCAGAGAGTTTCAGAGATTTTCTGAGAGTTTCTGAGAGTGTCAGAGAGTGTCAGAGATTGTCAGAAAGATTCAGAAAGTGTCAGATAGTATCAGAGAGTTTCAGAAAGTGTCAGAGAGTGTCTGAGAGTGTCAGAGAGTGTCAGAGAGATTCAGAGAGTTTCAGAGAGTGCCAGAGAGCTTCAGAGGGTTTCAGAGAGTGTCAGAGCGTGTCAGAGAGTTTCAGAGAGTGTCAGAGAGTGTCTGAGAGATTCAGACAGTGTCACAGAGTGTCAGAGAGTGTCAGAGAGTTTCTGAGATTTTCTGAGAGTTTCTGAGAGTGTCAGAGAGTTTCAGAGACTTTCTGAGAGTGTCAGAGAGTGCCTGAGAGTTTCAGAGAGTGTCACAGAGTGTCAGTGAGTGTCAGAGAGTTTCAGAGATTGTCAGATAGTGTCAGTGAGTGTTAGAGAGTATCAGAGACTTTCAGAGAGAGTCAGAGAGTGTCATCGAGTGTCAGAGAGTGTCAGAGAGATTCAGAGAGTTTCAGAGAGTGCCAGAGAGCTTCAGAGGGTTTCAGAGAGTGTCAGAGCGTGTCAGAGAGTTTCAGAGAGTGTCAGAGAGTGTCAGAGAGTTTCGGAGACTGTCACAGAGTGTCAGAGAGTGTCAGAGAGTTTCTGAGATTTTCTGAGAGTTTCTGAGAGTGTCAGAGAGTGCCAGAGATTGTCAGAGAGTGTCAGAGAGATTCAGAGAGTTTCAGAGAGTGCCAGAGAGCTTCAGAGAGTTTCAGAGAGTGTCAGTGCGTGTCAGAGAGTTTCAGAGAGTGCCAGAGAGTGTCAGCGAGTGTCTGAGAGATTCAGAGAGTGTCAGAGAGTGTCAGAGAGTTTCAGAGAGTTTCACAGAGTGTCAGTGAGTGTCAGAGAGTATCAGAGAGGGTCAGCGAGAATCAGAGAGTGTCAGCGAGTGTCAGAGAGTTTCAGAGACTTTCTGAGAGTGTCAGAGAGTGCCTGAGAGTTTCTGACAGTTTCTGAGTGTGTCGGAGAGTGTCAGAGAGTGTCAGAGTGTTTCAGAGAGTGTAGCAGAATTTCAGAGAGTGTCAGAGATTTTCAGAGAGTTTCAGAGATCTTCAGAGAGTGTCAGAAAGTGCCAGAAAGTTTCAGAGAGTGTCACAGAGTGTCAGAGAGCTTCAGAGAGATTCAGAGAGTGTCAGGGAGTGTCAGAGAGTGTCAGAGAATTTCAGAGATTGTCAGAGAGTTTCAGAGAGTGTCAGACAGTATCTGAGAGTGTCAGAGAGTGCCGAAGAGTTTCAGAGAGTGTCAGAGTGTCAGAGAGTTTCAGAGAGTGTCAGAGGGTGTCAGAGAGTGTCAGAGAGCTTCAGAGAGTGTCACAGAGTGTCAGTGAGTGTCAGAGAGTATCAGAGAGTGTCAGCGAGTATCAGAGAGTGTCAGCGAGTGTCAGAGAGTGTCAGAGACTTTCAGAGAGTGTCAGAGAGTGTCAGAGAGTGTCAGAGAGTGTCAGAGAGTTTCAGAGAGTGTCACAGAGTGTCAGTGAGTGTCAGAGAGTTTCAGAGAGTGTCAGATAGTGTCAATGAGTGTTAGAGAGTATCAGAGACTTTCAGAGAGAGTCAGAGAGTGTCATCGAGTGTCAGAGAGTGTCAGAGACTTTTTGAGAGTTTCTGAGTTTGTCGGAGTGTGTCAGAGAGTGTCAGAGAGTTTCAGAGAGTGTCACAGAGTGTCAGAGAGTGTCAGAGAGTTTCAGAGATTTTCGGAGAGTTTCTGAGAGTGTCAGAGAGTGTCAGAGATTGTCAGAAAGTTTCAGAAAGTGTCAGATAGTATCAGAGAGTTTCAGAAAGTGTCAGAGAGTGTCTGAGAGTGTCAGAGAGTGTCAGAGAGATTCAGAGAGTTTCAGAGAGTGCCAGAGAGCTTCAGAGGGTTTCAGAGAGTGTCAGAGCGTGTCAGAGAGTTTCAGAGAGTGTCAGAGAGTGTCTGAGAGATTCAGACAGTGTCAGAGAGTGTCAGAGAGTTTCAGAGCGTTTCAGAGAGTGTCGGAGAGTGTCAGAGAGTTTCAGAGAGCTTCAGAGAGTGTCAGGGAGTGTCAGAGAGTGTCAGAGAGTTTCGGAGAGTTTCAGAAGAGTCAGACAGTGTCTGAGAGTGTCAGAGAGTGTCAAAGAGTTTCAGAGAGTGTCAGAGATTGTCAGAGAGTGTCAGAGAGGTTCAGATAGTGTCAGAGAGTTTCAGAGACTTTCTGAGAGTGTCAGAGAGTGCCTGAGAGTTTCAGAGAGTGTCACAGAGTGTCAGTGAGTGTCAGAGAGTTTCAGAGATTGTCAGATAGTGTCAGTGAGTGTTAGAGAGTATCAGAGACTTTCAGAGAGAGTCAGAGAGTGTCATCGAGTGTCAGAGAGTGTCAGAGAGTTTTTGAGAGTTTCTGAGTTTGTCGGAGAGTGTCAGAGAGTGTCAGAGAGTTTCAGAGAGTTTCAGAGAGTGTCACACAGTGTCAGAGAGTGTCAGAGAGTTTCAGAGATTTTCTGAGAGTTTCTGAGAGTGTCAGAGAGTGTCAGAGATTGTCAGAAAGATTCAGAAAGTGTCAGATAGTATCAGAGAGTTTCAGAAAGTGTCAGAGAGTGTCTGAGAGTGTCAGAGAGTGTCAGAGAGATTCAGAGAGTTTCAGAGAGTGCCAGAGAGCTTCAGAGGGTTTCAGAGAGTGTCAGAGCGTGTCAGAGAGTTTCAGAGAGTGTCAGAGAGTGTCTGAGAGATTCAGACAGTGTCACAGAGTGTCAGTGAGTGTCAGAGAGTTTCAGAGAGTGTCAGATAGTGTCAGTGAGTGTTAGAGACTATCAGACACTTTCAGTGAGAGTTAGAGAGTTTCAGCGAGTGTCAGAGAGTGTCAGAGAGTTTCTGAGAGTTTCTCAGTTTGTCGGAGAGTGTCGGAGAGTGTCAGAGAGTTTCGGAGACTGTCACAGAGTGTCAGAGAGTGTCAGAGAGTTTCTGAGATTTTCTGAGAGTGTCAGAGAGTGCCAGAGATTGTCAGAGAGTGTCAGAGAGATTCAGAGAGTTTCAGAGAGTGCCAGAGAGCTTCAGAGAGTTTCAGAGAGTGTCAGTGCGTGTCAGAGAGTTTCAGAGAGTGCCAGAGAGTGTCAGCGAGTGTCTGAGAGATTCAGAGAGTGTCAGAGAGTGTCAGAGAGTTTCAGAGAGTTTCACAGAGTGTCAGTGAGTGTCAGAGAGTATCAGAGAGGGTCAGCGAGAATCAGAGAGTGTCAGCGAGTGTCAGAGAGTTTCAGAGACTTTCTGAGAGTGTCAGAGAGTGCCTGAGAGTTTCTGACAGTTTCTGAGTGTGTCGGAGAGTGTCAGAGAGTGTCAGAGTGTTTCAGAGAGTGTAGCAGAATTTCAGAGAGTGTCAGAGATTTTCAGAGAGTTTCAGAGATCTTTAGAGAGTGTCAGAAAGTGCCAGAAAGTTTCAGAGAGTGTCACAGAGTGTCAGAGAGCTTCAGAGAGATTCAGAGAGTGTCAGGGAGTGTCAGAGAGTGTCAGAGAATTTCAGAGATTGTCAGAGAGTTTCAGAGAGTGTCAGACAGTATCTGAGAGTGTCAGAGAGTGCCGAAGAGTTTCAGAGAGTGTCAGAGTGTCAGAGAGTTTCAGAGAGTGTCAGAGGGTGTCAGAGAGTGTCAGAGAGCTTCAGAGAGTGTCACAGAGTGTCAGTGAGTGTCAGAGAGTATCAGAGAGTGTCAGCGAGTATCAGAGAGTGTCAGCGAGTGTCAGAGAGTGTCAGAGAGTTTCAGAGAGTGTCAGAGAGTGTCAGAGAGTGTCAGAGAGTGTCAGAGAGTTTCAGAGAGTGTCACAGAGTGTCAGTGAGTGTCAGAGAGTTTCAGAGAGTGTCAGATAGTGTCAATGAGTGTTAGAGAGTATCAGAGACTTTCAGAGAGAGTCAGAGAGTGTCATCGAGTGTCAGAGAGTGTCAGAGACTTTTTGAGAGTTTCTGAGTTTGTCGGAGTGTGTCAGAGAGTGTCAGAGAGTTTCAGAGAGTTTCAGAGAGTGTCACAGAGTGTCAGAGAGTGTCAGAGAGTTTCAGAGATTTTCGGAGAGTTTCTGAGAGTGTCAGAGAGTGTCAGAGATTGTCAGAAAGTTTCAGAAAGTGTCAGATAGTATCAGAGAGTTTCAGAAAGTGTCAGAGAGTGTCTGAGAGTGTCAGAGAGTGTCAGAGAGATTCAGAGAGTTTCAGAGAGTGCCAGAGAGCTTCAGAGGGTTTCAGAGAGTGTCAGAGCGTGTCAGAGAGTTTCAGAGAGTGTCAGAGAGTGTCTGAGAGATTCAGACAGTGTCAGAGAGTGTCAGAGAGTTTCAGAGCGTTTCAGAGAGTGTCGGAGAGTGTCAGAGAGTTTCAGAGAGCTTCAGAAAGTGTCAGGGAGTGTCAGAGAGTGTCAGAGAGTTTCGGAGAGTTTCAGAAGAGTCAGACAGTGTCTGAGAGTGTCAGAGAGTGTCAAAGAGTTTCAGAGAGTGTCAGAGATTGTCAGAGAGTGTCAGAGAGGTTCAGATAGTGTCAGAGAGTTTCAGAGACTTTCTGAGAGTGTCAGAGAGTGCCTGAGAGTTTCAGAGAGTGTCAGAGAGTGTCACAGAGTGTCAGTGAGTGTCAGAGAGTATCAGAGAGGGTCAGCGAGAATCAGAGAGTGTCAGCGAGTGTCAGAGAGTTTCAGAGACTTTCTGAGAGTGTCAGAGAGTGCCTGAGAGTTTCTGACAGTTTCTGAGTGTGTCGGAGAGTGTCAGAGAGTGTCAGAGTGTTTCAGAGAGTGTCACAGAATTTCAGAGAGTGTCAGAGATTTTCAGAGAGTTTCAGAGATCTTCAGAGAGTGTCAGAGAGTGTCAGAGAGATTCAGAGAGTTTCAGAGAGTGCCAGAGAGCTTCAGAGGGTTTCAGAGAGTGTCAGAGCGTGTCAGAGAGTTTCAGCGAGTGTCAGAGAGTGTCTGAGAGATTCAGACAGTGTCACAGAGTGTCAGTGAGTGTCAGAGAGTTTCAGAGAGTGTCAGATAGTGTCAGTGAGTGTTAGAGACTATCAGACACTTTCAGTGAGAGTTAGAGAGTTTCAGCGAGTGTCAGAGAGTGTCAGAGAGTTTCTGAGAGTTTCTCAGTTTGTCGGAGAGTGTCGGAGAGTGTCAGAGAGTTTCGGAGACTGTCACAGATTGTCAGAGAGTGTCAGAGAGTTTCAGAGATTTTCTGAGAGTTTCTGAGAGTGTCAGAGAGTGCCAGAGATTGTCAGAGAGTGTCAGAGAGATTCAGAGAGTTTCAGAGAGTGCCAGAGAGCTTCAGAGAGTTTCAGAGAGTGTCAGTGCGTGTCAGAGAGTTTCAGAGAGTGCCAGAGAGTGTCAGCGAGTGTCTGAGAGATTCAGAGAGTGTCAGAGAGTGTCAGAGAGTTTCAGAGAGTTTCAGAGAGTGCCAGTGAGTGTCAGAGAGTATCAGAGAGGGTCAGCGAGAATCAGAGAGTTTCTGCGAGTGTCAGAGAGTTTCAGAGACTTTCTGAGAGTGTCAGAGAGTGCCTGAGAGTTTCTGACAGTTTCTGAGTGTGTCGGAGAGTGTCAGAGAGTGTCAGAGTGTTTCAGAGAGTGTCACAGAATTTCAGAGAGTGTCAGAGATTTTCAGAGAGTTTCAGAGATCTTCAGAGAGTGTCAGAAAGTGCCAGAAAGTTTCAGAGAGTGTCACAGAGTGTCAGAGAGCTTCAGAGAGATTCAGAGAGTGTCAGGGAGTGTCAGAGAGTGTCAGAGAATTTCAGAGATTGTCAGAGAGTTTCAGAGAGTGTCAGACAGTATCTGAGAGTGTCAGAGAGTGCCGAAGAGTTTCAGAGAGTGTCAGAGTGTCAGAGAGTTTCAGAGAGTGTCAGAGGGTGTCAGAGAGTGTCAGAGAGCTTCAGAGAGTGTCACAGAGTGTCAGTGAGTGTCAGAGAGTATCAGAGAGTGTCAGCGAGTATCAGAGAGTGTCAGCGAGTGTCAGAGAGTGTCAGAGACTTTCAGAGAGTGTCAGAGAGTGTCAGAGAGTGTCAGAGAGTGTCAGAGAGTTTCAGAGAGTGTCACAGAGTGTCAGTGAGTGTCAGAGAGTTTCAGAGAGTGTCAGATAGTGTCAATGAGTGTTAGAGAGTATCAGAGACTTTCAGAGAGAGTCAGAGAGTGTCATCGAGTGTCAGAGAGTGTCAGAGACTTTTTGAGAGTTTCTGAGTTTGTCGGAGTGTGTCAGAGAGTGTCAGAGAGTTTCAGAGAGTTTCAGAGAGTGTCACAGAGTGTCAGAGAGTGTCAGAGAGTTTCAGAGATTTTCGGAGAGTTTCTGAGAGTGTCAGAGAGTGTCAGAGATTGTCAGAAAGTTTCAGAAAGTGTCAGATAGTATCAGAGAGTTTCAGAAAGTGTCAGAGAGTGTCTGAGAGTGTCAGAGAGTGTCAGAGAGATTCAGAGAGTTTCAGAGAGTGCCAGAGAGCTTCAGAGGGTTTCAGAGAGTGTCAGAGCGTGTCAGAGAGTTTCAGAGAGTGTCAGAGAGTGTCTGAGAGATTCAGACAGTGTCAGAGAGTGTCAGAGAGTTTCAGAGCGTTTCAGAGAGTGTCGGAGAGTGTCAGAGAGTTTCAGAGAGCTTCAGAAAGTGTCAGGGAGTGTCAGAGAGTGTCAGAGAGTTTCGGAGAGTTTCAGAAGAGTCAGACAGTGTCTGAGAGTGTCAGAGAGTGTCAAAGAGTTTCAGAGAGTGTCAGAGATTGTCAGAGAGTGTCAGAGAGGTTCAGATAGTGTCAGAGAGTTTCAGAGACTTTCTGAGAGTGTCAGAGAGTGCCTGAGAGTTTCAGAGAGTGTCAGAGAGTGTCACAGAGTGTCAGTGAGTGTCAGAGAGTATCAGAGAGGGTCAGCGAGAATCAGAGAGTGTCAGCGAGTGTCAGAGAGTTTCAGAGACTTTCTGAGAGTGTCAGAGAGTGCCTGAGAGTTTCTGACAGTTTCTGAGTGTGTCGGAGAGTGTCAGAGAGTGTCAGAGTGTTTCAGAGAGTGTCACAGAATTTCAGAGAGTGTCAGAGATTTTCAGAGAGTTTCAGAGATCTTCAGAGAGTGTCAGAGAGTGTCAGAGAGATTCAGAGAGTTTCAGAGAGTGCCAGAGAGCTTCAGAGGGTTTCAGAGAGTGTCAGAGCGTGTCAGAGAGTTTCAGCGAGTGTCAGAGAGTGTCTGAGAGATTCAGACAGTGTCACAGAGTGTCAGTGAGTGTCAGAGAGTTTCAGAGAGTGTCAGATAGTGTCAGTGAGTGTTAGAGACTATCAGACACTTTCAGTGAGAGTTAGAGAGTTTCAGCGAGTGTCAGAGAGTGTCAGAGAGTTTCTGAGAGTTTCTCAGTTTGTCGGAGAGTGTCGGAGAGTGTCAGAGAGTTTCGGAGACTGTCACAGATTGTCAGAGAGTGTCAGAGAGTTTCAGAGATTTTCTGAGAGTTTCTGAGAGTGTCAGAGAGTGCCAGAGATTGTCAGAGAGTGTCAGAGAGATTCAGAGAGTTTCAGAGAGTGCCAGAGAGCTTCAGAGAGTTTCAGAGAGTGTCAGTGCGTGTCAGTGAGTTTCAGAGAGTGCCAGAGAGTGTCAGCGAGTGTCTGAGAGATTCAGAGAGTGTCAGAGAGTGTCAGAGAGTTTCAGAGAGTTTCACAGAGTGCCAGTGAGTGTCAGAGAGTATCAGAGAGGGTCAGCGAGAATCAGAGAGTTTCTGCGAGTGTCAGAGAGTTTCAGAGACTTTCTGAGAGTGTCAGAGAGTGCCTGAGAGTTTCTGACAGTTTCTGAGTGTGTCGGAGAGTGTCAGAGAGTGTCAGAGTGTTTCAGAGAGTGTCACAGAATTTCAGAGAGTGTCAGAGATTTTCAGAGAGTTTCAGAGATCTTCAGAGAGTGTCAGAAAGTGCCAGAAAGTTTCAGAGAGTGTCACAGAGTGTCAGAGAGCTTCAGAGAGATTCAGAGAGTGTCAGGGAGTGTCAGAGAGTGTCAGAGAATTTCAGAGATTGTCAGAGAGTTTCAGAGAGTGTCAGACAGTATCTGAGAGTGTTTGAGAGTGCCGAAGAGTTTCAGAGAGTGTCAGAGTGTCAGAGAGTTTCAGAGAGTGTCAGAGGGTGTCAGAGAGTGTCAGAGAGTTTCAGAGAGTGTCACAGAGTGTCAGAGAGTGTCCGAGAGTTTCAGAGAGTGTCACAGAGTGTCAGTGAGTGTCAAAGAGTATCAGAGAGTGTCCGCGAGTATCAGAGAGTGTCAGCGAGTGTCAGAGAGTGTCAGAGAGTTTCAGAGAGTGTCAGAGAGTGTCAGAGAGTGTCAGAGAGTTTCAGAGAGTGTCACAGAGTGTCAGTGAGTGTCAGAGAGTTTCAGAGAGTGTCAGATAGTGTCAGTGAGTGTTAGATATTATCAGAGACTTTCAGAGAGAGTCAGAGAGTGTCATCGAGTGTCAGAGAGTGTCAGAGAGTTTTTGAGAGTTTCTGAGTTTGTCGGAGAGTGTCAGAGAGTTTCAGAGAGTTTCAGAGAGTGTCACAGAGTGTCAGAGAGTGTCAGAGAGTTTCAGAGATTTTCTGAGAGTTTCTGAGAGTGTCAGAGAGTGTCAGAGATTGTCAGAAAGATTCAGAAAGTGTCAGATAGTATCAGAGAGTTTCAGAAAGTGTCAGAGAGTGTCTGAGAGTGTCAGAGAGTGTCAGAGAGTGTCAGATAGTGTCAGTGAGTGTTAGAGAGTATCAGAGACTTTCAGAGAGAGTCAGAGAGTGTCATCGAGTGTCAGAGAGTGTCAGAGAGTTTTTGAGAGTTTCTGAGTTTGTCGGAGAGTGTCAGAGAGTTTCAGAGAGTTTCAGAGAGTGTCACAGAGTGTCAGAGAGTGTCAGAGAGTTTCAGAGATTTTCTGAGAGTTTCTGAGAGTGTCAGAGAGTGTCAGAGATTGTCAGAAAGATTCAGAAAGTGTCAGATAGTATCAGAGAGTTTCAGAAAGTGTCAGAGAGTGTCTGGGAGTGTCAGAGAGTGTCAGAGAGATTCAGAGAGTTTCAGAGAGTGCCAGAGAGCTTCAGAGGGTTTCAGAGAGTGTCAGAGCGTGTCAGAGAGTTTCAGAGAGTGTCAGAGAGTGTCTGAGAGATTCAGACAGTGTCAGAGAGTGTCAGAGAGTTTCAGAGAGTTTCAGAGAGTGTCGGAGAGTGTCAGAGAGTTTCAGAGAGCTTCAGAGAGTGTCAGGGAGTGTCAGAGAGTGTCAGAGAGTTTCGGAGAGTTTCAGAAGAGTCAGACAGTGTCTGAGAGTGTCAGAGAGGGTCAAAGAGTTTCAGAGAGTGTCAGAGATTGTCAGAGAGTGTCAGAGAGGTTCAGATAGTGTCAGAGAGTTTCAGAGACTTTCTGAGAGTGTCAGAGAGTGCCTGAGAGTTTCAGAGAGTGTCACGGAGTGTCAGAGGGTTTCAGAGAGAGTCACAGAGTGTCAGTGAGTGTCAGAGAATATCAGAGAGGGTCAGCGAGAATCAGAGAGTATCAGCGAGTGTCAGAGAGTTTCAGAGACTTTCTGAGAGTGTCAGAGAGTGCCTGAGAGTTTCTGACAGTTTCTGAGTGTGTCGGAGAGTGTCAGAGAGTGTCAGAGTGTTTCAGAGAGTGTCACAGAATTTCAGAGAGTGTCAGAGATTTTCAGAGAGTTTCAGAGATCTTCAGAGAGTGTCAGAGAGTGCCAGAAAGTTTCAGAGAGTGTCACAGAGTGCCAGAGAGCTTCAGAGAGATTCAGAGAGTGTCAGGGCGTGTCAGAGAGTGTCAGAGAATTTCAGAGAGTGTCAGAGAGTTTCAGAGAGTGTCAGACAGTATCTGAGAGTGTCAGACAGCGCCGAAGAGTTTCAGAGAGTGTCAGAGTTTCAGAGAGTGTCAGCGAAAATCAGAGTGTCAGCGAGTGTCAGAGAGTGTCAGAGAGTTTCAGAGAGTGTCAGAGAGTGTCAGAGAGTGTCAGAGAGTTTCATGGAGTGTCACAGAGTGT
This sequence comes from Heterodontus francisci, assembly GCF_036365525.1. NCBI lineage: Eukaryota > Metazoa > Chordata > Chondrichthyes > Heterodontiformes > Heterodontidae > Heterodontus > Heterodontus francisci. The sequence continues at coordinate 10,099,447 of NC_090405.1, read as the reverse complement.
CAGTGAGCGTCAGAGAGTTTCTGAGAGTTTCTCAGTTTGTCGGAGAGTGTCGGAGAGTGTCAGCGAGTTTCGGAGACTGTCACAGAGTGTCAGAGAGTGTCAGAGAGTTTCAGAGATTTTCTGAGATTTTCTGAGAGTGTCAGAGAGTGCCAGAGATTGTCAGAGAGTGTCAGAGAGATTCAGAGAGTTTCAGAGAGTGCCAGAGAGCTTCAGAGAGTTTCAGAGAGTGTCAGAACGTGTCAGAGAGTTTCAGAGAGTGCCAGAGAGTGTCAGAGAGTTTCAGAGAGTGTCAGAGAGCGTCAGAGAGTGTCAGAGAATGTCTGAGAGTTTCAGACAGTGTCAGAGAGTGTCAGAGATTTTCAGAGAGAGTCAGAGAGTGTCAGAGATTTTCAGAGATTTTCAGAGAGTTTCAGAGATGTTCAGAGAGTGTCAGAGAGAGTCAGAAAGTTTCAGAGAGGGTCAGAGAGTGTCAGGGAGTTTCAGAGAGATTCAGAGAGTGTCAGAGAGTGTCACAGAGTGTCACAGAGTGTCTGAGAGTTTCAGAGAGATTCAGAGAGTGTCAGAGAGTGTCACAGAGTGTCACAGAGTGTCAGAGACTGTCAGAGTGTGTCAGAGAGTTTCACAGAGTTTCACAGAGTGTCAGAGAGTGTAAGAGAGTGTCAGAGAGTGTCAGAGAGATTCACAGTGCGTCACAGAGTGTCAGAGCGTTTCAGAGAGTGTCACAGAGTGTCAGAGAGTGTCAGAGAGTGCCAGAGAGTGTCAGAGAGTGTCAGAGAATTTCAGAGAATGTCGGAGAGTTTCTGAGAGTCTCTGTGAGTGTCAGAGAGTGTCAGAGAGTTTCACAGTGTGTCACAGAGTGTCAGAGAGATTCAGAGAGATTCAGAGGGTGTCGGAGAGTGTCATAGAGTGTCCGAGAGTGTCAGAGAATGTCAGAGAGTTTCTGAGAGTATCTGTGAGTGTCAGAGAGTGTCAGAGGCTTTCAGAGACTGTCAGAGGGTTCAGAGAGTTTCTGAGTGTGTCAGAGAGTGTCACAGAGTGTCAGAGAGTGTCAGAGTGTTTCACAGTGTGTCACAGAGTGTCAGCGAGTGTCAGAGAGTTTCAGAGAGAGTCAGAACGTGTCAGAGAGTGTCAGAAAGTTTCACAGTGTGTCACAGAGTGTCAGAGAGTGTCAGAGAGTTTCTGGGAGTGTCAGAGAGTGTCAGAGAGTGTCTGATACTGTCAGAGAGTGTCAAAGTGTTTCGGAGAGTGTCACAGAGTTTCAGAGAGTGTCAGAGATTTTCAGAGAGTTTCGGAGATCTTCAGAGAGTGTCAGAGAGAGCCAGAAAGTTTCAGAGAGTGTCACAGGGTGTCAGAGAGTTTCAGAGAGATTCAGAGAGTGTCAATGAGTATCAGAGAGTGTCAGAGAGAGTCAGAGAGTGTCAGAGAATGTCTGAGAGTTTCAGACAGTGTCAGAGTGTGTCAGAGATTTTCAGAGAGTTTCAGAGATGTTCAGAGAGTGTCAGGGAGAGTCTGAAAGTTTCAGAGAGGGTCAGAGAGTGTCAGGGAGTTTCAGAGAGATTCAGAGAGTGTCAGAGAGTGTCAGAGAGTGTCACAGAGTGTCAGAGAGTTTCAGAGAGATTCAGAGAGTGTCAGAGAGTGTCACAGAGTTGCAGAGTGTGTCAGAGAGTGTCCGAGAGTTTCAGAAAGTGTCAGATAGTGTCAGAGAGTTTCAGAATGTGTCAGAGAGTGTCAGAGAGTGTCTGAGAGTGTCAGAGATTTTCAGAGTGTTTCAGAGAGTGTCACAGAGTTTCAGAGAGTGTCAGAGAGTGCCAGAGAGTGTCAGAGAGTGTCAGAGAATTTCAGAGAATGTCGGAGAGTTTCTGTGAGTCTCTGTGAGTGTCAGAGAGTGTCAGAGAGTTTCACAGTGTGTCACAGAGTGTCAGAGAGTGTCAGAGAGATTCAGAGAGTGTCGGAGAGTGTCATAGAGTGTCAGAGAGTGTCAGAGAATGTCAGAGAATTTCTGAGAGTATCTGTGAGTGTCAGAGAGTGTCAGAGACTTTCAGAGACTGTCAGAGGGTTCAGAGAGTTTCTGAGTGTGTCAGAGAGTGTCACAGAGTGTCAGAGAGTGTCAGAGTGTTTCACAGTGTGTCACAGAGTGTCAGCGAGTGTCAGAGAGTTTCAGAGAGAGTCAGAACGTGTCAGAGAGTGTCAGAGAGTTTCAGAGATTGTCAGAGAGTGTCTGAGAGTGTCAGAGAGTGTCAGAGATTTTCAGAGAGTTCCAGAGAGCTTCAGAGAGTGTCAGAGAGTGTCAGAAAGTTTCACAGTGTGTCACAGAGTGTCAGAGAGTGTCAGAGAGTTTCTGGGAGTGTCAGAGAGTGTCAGAGAGTGTCTGATACTGTCAGAGAGTGTCAAAGTGTTTCGGAGAGTGTCACAGAGTTTCAGAGAGTGTCAGAGATTTTCAGAGAGTTTCGGAGATCTTCAGAGAGTGTCAGAGAGAGCCAGAAAGTTTCAGAGAGTGTCACAGAGTGTCAGAGAGTTTCAGAGAGATTCAGAGAGTGTCAATGAGTATCAGAGAGTGTCAGAGAGAGTCAGAGAGTGTCAGAGAATGTCTGAGAGTTTCAGACAGTGTCAGAGAGTGTCAGAGATTTTCAGAGAGTTTCAGAGATGTTCAGAGAGTGTCAGGGAGAGTCAGAAAGTTTCAGAGAGTGTCAGAGAGTGTCAGGGAGATTCAGAGAGATTCAGAGAGTGTCAGAGAGTGTCAGATAGTGTCACAGAGTGTCAGAGAGTTTCAGAGAGATTCAGAGAGTGTCAGAGAGTGTCACAGAGTTGCAGAGTGTGTCAGAGAGTGTCCGAGAGTTTCAGAAAGTGTCAGATAGTGTCAGAGAGTTTCAGAATGTGTCAGAGAGTGTCAGAGAGTGTCTGAGAGTGTCAGAGATTTTCAGAGTGTTTCAGAGAGTGTCACAGAGTTTCAGAGAGTGTCAGAGATTTTCAGTGAGTTTCAGAGATCTTCAGAGAGTGTCAGAGAGTGCCAGAAAGTTTCAGAGAGTGTCACAGAGTGTCAGAGAGTTTCAGAGAGATTCAGAGTGTGTCAGAGAGTATCAGAGAATGTCAGAGAGAGTCAGGGAGTGTCAGAGAGAGTCCGAGAGAATCAGAAAGTGTCAGATAGTGTCAGAGAGTGTCAGAGAATTTCAGAGAGTGTCTGAGAGTGTCAGAGAGTGTCAGAGAGTTTCTGAGAGATTGTGAGTTTGTCAGAGAGTTTCAGAGATTGTCAGCGAATTTCAGAGAGTGTCACAGAGTGTCAGACAGTTTCAGAGAGTGTCTGAGAGTGTCAGAGATTTTCAGAGTGTTTCAGAGAGTGTCACAGAGTTTCAGAGAGTGTCAGAGATTTTCAGTGAGTTTCAGAGATCTTCAGAGAGTGTCAGAGAGTGCCAGAAAGTTTCAGAGAGTGTCACAGAGTGTCAGAGAGTTTCAGAGAGATTCAGAGTGTGTCAGAGAGTATCAGAGAATGTCAGAGAGAGTCAGGGAGTGTCAGAGAGAGTCCGAGAGAATCAGAAAGTGTCAGATAGTGTCAGAGAGTGTCAGAGAATTTCAGAGAGTGTCTGAGAGTGTCAGAGAGTGTCAGAGAGTTTCTGAGAGATTGTGAGTTTGTCAGAGAGTTTCAGAGATTGTCAGCGAATTTCAGAGAGTGTCACAGAGTGTCAGACAGTTTCAGAGAGTGTCTGAGAGTGTCAGAGATTTTCAGAGTGTTTCAGAGAGTGTCACAGAGTTTCAGAGAGTGTCAGAGATTTTCAGTGAGTTTCAGAGATCTTCAGAGAGTGTCAGAGAGTGCCAGAAAGTTTCAGAGAGTGTCACAGAGTGTCAGAGAGTTTCAGAGAGATTCAGAGTGTGTCAGAGAGTATCAGAGAATGTCAGAGAGAGTCAGGGAGTGTCAGAGAGAGTCCGAGAGAATCAGAAAGTGTCAGATAGTGTCAGAGAGTGTCAGAGAATTTCAGAGAGTGTCTGAGAGTGTCAGAGAGTGTCAGAGAGTTTCTGAGAGATTGTGAGTTTGTCAGAGAGTTTCAGAGATTGTCAGCGAATTTCAGAGAGTGTCACAGAGTGTCAGACAGTTTCAGAGAGTGTCTGAGAGTGTCAGAGATTTTCAGAGTGTTTCAGAGAGTGTCACAGAGTTTCAGAGAGTGTCAGAGATTTTCAGAGAGTTTCAGAGATCTTCAGAGAGTGTCAGAGAGTGCCAGAAAGTTTCAGAGAGTGTCACAGAGTGTCAGAGAGTTTCAGAGAGATTCAGAGAGTGTCAGAGAGTATCAGAGAGTGTCAGAGAGAGTCAGAGAATGTCAGAGAGAGTCCGAGAGATTCAGAAAGTGTCAGATAGTGTCAGAGAGTGTCAGAAAGTTTCAGAGAGTGTCTGAGAGTGTCAGAGAGTGTCAGAGAGTTTCTGAGAGATTGTGAGTTTGTCAGAGAGTTTCAGAGATTGTCAGCGAATTTCAGAGTGTGTCACAGAGTGTCAGAGAGTTTCAGAGAGTGTCTGAGAGTGTCATGGTGTGTCGGGGAGCTTCAGAGAGTTTCTGAGTTTGTCAGAGAGTGTCAGAGATTGTCAGAGAATTTCAGAGAGTGTCAAAGAGTGTCAGAGAGTGTCAGAGAGTTTGAGAGAGTTTCTGAGTGTTTCTGAGAGTGTCAGAGAGTTTCAGAAAGTTTCAGAGAGCTTCAGAGTGTCAGAAAGTTTCAGAGAGTGTCAGAGAGTTTCAGAAAATGTCACAGAGTGTCAGAGAGTTTCAGAGAGCTTCAGAGAGCGTCAGAGAGTTTCAAAGAGAGTCAGACATTGTCTGAGAGTGACAATGAGTGTCAAAGAGTTTCAGAGAGTGTCTGAGAGTGTCAGAGAGTTTCAGAGAGTGTCAGAGAGTTTCAGAGACTTTCTGAGAGTGTCAGAGAGTGCCTGAGAGTTTCTGACAGTTTCTGAGTGAGTGGGAGAGTGTCAGAGAGTGTCAAAGAGTTTCAGAGAGTGGCAGAGAGTGTCCGAGAGTGTCAGAGAGTTTCAGAGAGTGTCAGAGAGTTTCAGAGACTTTCTGAGAGTCTCAGAGAGTGCCTGAGAGTTTCTGACAGTTTCTGAATGTGTCAGAGAGTGTCAGAGAGTGTCAGAGTGTTTCAGAGAGTGTCAGAGAGTTTCAGAGAGTTTCAGAGATCTTCAGAGAGTGTCAGAGAGTGCCAGAAAATTTCAGAGATTTTCACAGAGTGTCAGAGAGCTTCAGAGAGATTCAGAGAGTGTCAGGGAGTGTCACAGAGTGTCAGAGAATTTCAGAGAGAATCAGAGAGTTTCAGAGAGAGTCACAGAGTGTCAGTGAGAGTCAGAGAGTTTCAGAGAGTGTCAGAGAGTGTCAGAGAGTTTCAGAGAGTGTCACAGAGTGTCAGTGAGTGTCAGAGAGTATCAGATAGTGTCAGCGAGAGTCAGAGAGTGTCAGAGAGTGTCAAAGAGTTTCAGAGAGAGTCAGAGAGTGTCGGAGAGTTTCAGAGAGCGTCACAGAGTGTCAGTGAGAGTCAGAGAGTTTCAGAGAGTGTCAGAGAGTGTCAGAGAGTTTCAGAGAGTGTCACAGAGTGTCAGTGAGTGTCAGAGAGTTTCAGATAGTGTCAGCGAGAGTCAGAGAGTGTCAGAGAGTGTCAGAGAGTTTCAGAGAGTGTCAGAGAGTGTCCGAAAGTTTCAGAAAGTGTCAGATAGTGTCAGAGAATTTCAGAAAGTGTCAGAGAGTGTCAGAGTGTGTCTGAGACTGTCAGAGAGTGTAAGAGAGTTTCAGAGAGTGTCACAGAGTTTCAGAGAGTGTCAGAGATTTTCAGAGAGTTTCAGAGATCTTCAGAGAGTGTCAGAGCGTGCCAGAAAGTTTCAGAGAGTTTCACAGAGTGTCAGAGAGTTTCAGAGAGATTCAGAGAGTGTCATAGAGTATCAGAGAGTGTCAGAGAGAGTCAGAGAGTGAGAGAGATTGTCTGAGAGTGTCAGAGAGTGATAGCGAGTGTGTGAGAGTGTCAGAGAGTGATAGGGAGTGTCTGAGAGTGTCAGAGAGGGTCTGAGAGTGTCAGGGAGTGTCAGCGAGTGTCTGAGAGTGATGGAGATTGTCAGAGAGTGTCTGAGAGTGCCTGAGAGTGATAGAGATTGTCAGAGAATGTCAGAGAGTGTTTGAGAGTGATAGAGATTGTCTGAGAGTGTTAGAGATTGATAGAGAGTGTCAGAGAGTGTCAGAGAGTGATAGAGAGTGTCTGAGAGTGTCAGAGATATTCAGAGAGTTTCTGAGAGTGTCTGAGAGAGACAGAGAGTGTCAGAGTGTGGTAGAGAGTGTCACAGAGTGTCAGAGAGTGTCGGAGAGTGTCAGAGAGTGTCAGAGAGTGATAGAGATTGTCTGAGAGTGTCTGAGTGTGTCAGGGAGTGTCTGAGAGTGATAGAGAGTGTCTGACAGTGTCGGAGAGGGTCTGAGAGAGTAAGGGAGTGTCAGCGAGTTTCTGAGAGTGATGGAGATTGTCAGAGAATGTCAGAGAGTGTTTGAGAGTGATAGAGATTGTCAGAGAATGTCAGAGAGTGGTAGAGAGTGACAGAGAAAGTCTGAGAGTGCCAGAGAGTGTCAGAGAGTGTCAGAGAGTGACAGAGAGTGTCTGAGAGTGTCTCAGAGAGTCAGAGAGTGTCAGAGAATGTCAGGGAGTGATAGAGAGTGTCAGAGAGTGATAGAGAGTGTCGGAGAGCATCTGAGAGTGTCAGACTGTGTCAGAGAGTGCCAGAGTGTGATAGAGATTGTCAGAGAGTGTCAGAGAGCGATAGAGAGTGTCTGAGAGTATCAGAGAGTGTCAGAGAGAGTTAGTGAGTGTCTGAGAGTGTCAGAGAGTGATACAGAGTGTCAGAGAGTGAAAGAGAGTGTCAGAGAGTGTCACAGAGTGTCAGAGAGTGTCAAAGAGTGATAGAGAGTGATAGAGAGTGTCAGAGATTGTCAGAGCGTGTCAGTGAGTGTCAGAGATTGATAGAGAGTGCCTGAGAGTGTCAGAGAGTGTCAGAGAGTGATTGAGAATGTCAGAGAGTGTCAGAGAGTGTCAGAGAGTAATTGAGAGTCATTGAGAATGTCTGAGAGTGTCTGTGAGTGTCAGAGAGTGATAGAGAGTGATATGGAGTGTCAGAGAGTGATTGAGTGTGTCTAAGAGTGATAGAGAGTAAGAGAGTAATAGAGAGTGTCTGAGAATGTCAGAGAGTGATAGAGAGTGTCAGAGATTGTCAGAGAGTGTCAGAAAGTATCCGAGAGTGATAGAGAGTGTCAGAGAGTGTCAGAGAGTGATAGAGAGTGTCAGAGAGTGCCAGAGAGTGATAGAGATTGTCAGAGAATGTCAGAGAGTGGTAGAGAGAGATAGTGTGTGTCTGAGAGTGTCAGTGATAGTCAGAGAGTGATAGTGAGTGTCAGCGATTGTCAGAGGGTGTCAGAGGGTGTCAGAGAGTGTCAGAGAGTGATAGAGAGTGCCTGAGACTATCAGAGAGTGTCAGAGAGTGATTGAGAGTGTCTGAGAATGTCAGAGAATGATAGAGAGTGTCAGCGAGTGTCAGAGAGTGTCGGAGGGTGACCGAGAGTGACAGAGAGTGTCAGAGAGTGTCAGAGCTTGTCAGAGAGTGATAGCGAGATTCAGAGAGTGTCAGAGAGTGATAGGGAGGGTTTGAGAGTGTCAGAAGAGTGATTGAGAGTGTCTGAGAGTGTCAGAGTGTCAGAGTGTGATAGAGAGTGTCTGAGAGTGTCAGAGAGTGATTGAGAGTGGTTGAGAATGTCTGAGATGGTCTGAGAGTGTCAGAGAGCGTCAAAGAGTGATTGAGAGTGTCTGAGAGTGTCAGAGAGTGATAGAGAGTGTCAGAGAATGTCAGAGCGTGATCGCGAGTGTCAGAGATTATCAGAGCGTTTCAGAAAGTGTCAGAGTTTGTTAGAGAGTGCCTGAGAGTGTCAGAGAGTGTCAGAGAGTGATTGAGAATGTCAGAGAGTGTCAGAGAGATTCAGAGAGTGATTGAGAGAGTCTGAGAGTGTCAGAGAGTGATAGAGAGTGATATGGAGTGTCTGAGAGTGATTGAGAGTGTCTAAGAGTGTCAGAGAGTGATAGAGAGTGTCTGAGAGTGTCTGAGTGTGTCAGGGAGTGTCTGAGAGTGTCAGAGAGGGTCTGAGAGTGTCAGGGAGTGTCAGCGAGGGTCTGAGAGTGATGGAGATTGTCAGAGAATGTCAGAGAGTGTTTGAGAGTGATAGAGATTGTCTGAGAGTGTCAGAGATTGATAGAGAGTGTCAGAGAGTGTCAGAGAGTGATAGAGAGTGTCTGAGTGTGTCAGAGAGTGTTTGAGAGTGTCTGAGAGTGCCTGAGAGTGATAGAGATTGTCAGAGAATGTCAGAGAGTGTTTGAGAGTGATAGAGATTGTCTGAGAGTGTTAGAGATTGATAGAGAGTGTCAGAGAGTGTCAGAGAGTGATAGAGATTGTCTGAGAGTGTCTGAGTGTGTCAGGGAGTGTCTGAGAGTGATAGAGAGTGTCTGACAGTGTCGGAGAGGGTCTGAGAGAGTAAGGGAGTGTCAGCGAGTTTCTGAGAGTGATGGAGATTGTCAGAGAATGTCAGAGAGTGTTTGAGAGTGATAGAGATTGTCAGAGAATGTCAGAGAGTGGTAGAGAGTGACAGAGAAAGTCTGAGAGTGCCAGAGAGTTTCAGAGAGTGTCAGAGAGTGACAGAGAGTGTCTGAGAGTGTCTCAGAGAGTCAGAGAGTGTCAGAGAAAGTCAGGGAGTGATAGAGAGTGTCAGAGAGTGATAGAGAGTGTCGGAGAGCATCTGAGAGTGTCAGACTGTGTCAGAGAGTGCCAGAGTGTGATAGAGATTGTCAGAGAGTGTCAGAGAGCGATAGAGAGTGTCTGAGAGTATCAGAGAGTGTCAGAGAGAGTTAGTGAGTGTCTGAGAGTGTCAGAGAGTGATACAGAGTGTCAGAGAGTGAAAGAGAGTGTCAGAGAGTGTCACAGAGTGTCAGAGAGTGTCAAAGAGTGATAGAGAGTGATAGAGAGTGTCAGAGATTGTCAGAGCGTGTCAGTGAGTGTCAGAGATTGATAGAGAGTGCCTGAGAGTGTCAGAGAGTGTCAGAGAGTGATTGAGAATGTCAGAGAGTGTCAGAGAGTGTCAGAGAGTAATTGAGAGTCATTGAGAATGTCTGAGAGTGTCTGTGAGTGTCAGAGAGTGTTTGAGAGTGTCTGAGAGTGTCAGAGAGTGATAGAGAGTGATATGGAGTGTCAGAGAGTGATTGAGAGTGTCTAAGAGTGATAGAGAGTAAGAGAGTAATAGAGAGTGTCTGAGAATGTCAGAGAGTGATAGAGAGTGTCAGAGATTGTCAGAGAGTGTCAGAAAGTATCCGAGAGTGATAGAGAGTGTCAGAGAGTGTCAGAGAGTGATAGAGAGTGTCAGAGAGTGCCAGAGAGTGATAGAGATTGTCAGAGAATGTCAGAGAGTGGTAGAGAGAGATAGTGTGTGTCTGAGAGTGTCAGTGATAGTCAGAGAGTGATAGTGAGTGTCAGCGATTGTCAGAGGGTGTCAGAGGGTGTCAGAGAGTGTCAGAGAGTGATAGAGAGTGCCTGAGACTATCAGAGAGTGTCAGAGAGTGATTGAGAGTGTCTGAGAATGTCAGAGAATGATAGAGAGTGTCAGCGAGTGTCAGAGAGTGTCGGAGGGTGACCGAGAGTGACAGAGAGTGTCAGAGAGTGTCAGAGCTTGTCAGAGAGTGATAGCGAGATTCAGAGAGTGTCAGAGAGTGATAGGGAGGGTTTGAGAGTGTCAGAAGAGTGATTGAGAGTGTCTGAGAGTGTCAGAGTGTCAGAGTGTGATAGAGAGTGTCTGAGAGTGTCAGAGAGTGATTGAGAGTGGTTGAGAATGTCTGAGATGGTCTGAGAGTGTCAGAGAGCGTCAAAGAGTGATTGAGAGTGTCTGAGAGTGTCAGAGAGTGATAGAGAGTGTCAGAGAATGTCAGAGCGTGATCGCGAGTGTCAGAGATTATCAGAGCGTTTCAGAAAGTGTCAGAGTTTGTTAGAGAGTGCCTGAGAGTGTCAGAGAGTGTCAGAGAGTGATTGAGAATGTCAGAGAGTGTCAGAGAGATTCAGAGAGTGATTGAGAGAGTCTGAGAGTGTCAGAGAGTGATAGAGAGTGATATGGAGTGTCTGAGAGTGATTGAGAGTGTCTAAGAGTGTCAGAGAGTGATAGAGAGTGTCTGAGAGTGTCTGAGTGTGTCAGGGAGTGTCTGAGAGTGTCAGAGAGGGTCTGAGAGTGTCAGGGAGTGTCAGCGAGTGTCTGAGAGTGATGGAGATTGTCAGAGAATGTCAGAGAGTGTTTGAGAGTGATAGAGATTGTCTGAGAGTGTCAGAGATTGATAGAGAGTGTCAGAGAGTGTCAGAGAGTGATAGAGAGTGTCTGAGTGTGTCAGAGAGTGTTTGAGAGTGTCTGAGAGTGCCTGAGAGTGATAGAGATTGTCAGAGAATGTCAGAGAGTGTTTGAGAGTGATAGAGATTGTCTGAGAGTGTTAGAGATTGATAGAGAGTGTCAGAGAGTGTCAGAGAGTGATAGAGATTGTCTGAGAGTGTCTGAGTGTGTCAGGGAGTGTCTGAGAGTGATAGAGAGTGTCTGACAGTGTCGGAGAGGGTCTGAGAGAGTAAGGGAGTGTCAGCGAGTTTCTGAGAGTGATGGAGATTGTCAGAGAATGTCAGAGAGTGTTTGAGAGTGATAGAGATTGTCAGAGAATGTCAGAGAGTGGTAGAGAGTGACAGAGAAAGTCTGAGAGTGCCAGAGAGTGTCAGAGAGTGTCAGAGAGTGACAGAGAGTGTCTGAGAGTGTCTCAGAGAGTCAGAGAGTGTCAGAGAAAGTCAGGGAGTGATAGAGAGTGTCAGAGAGTGATAGAGAGTGTCGGAGAGCATCTGAGAGTGTCAGACTGTGTCAGAGAGTGCCAGAGTGTGATAGAGATTGTCAGAGAGTGTCAGAGAGCGATAGAGAGTGTCTGAGAGTATCAGAGAGTGTCAGAGAGAGTTAGTGAGTGTCTGAGAGTGTCAGAGAGTGATACAGAGTGTCAGAGAGTGAAAGAGAGTGTCAGAGAGTGTCACAGAGTGTCAGAGAGTGTCAAAGAGTGATAGAGAGTGATAGAGAGTGTCAGAGATTGTCAGAGCGTGTCAGTGAGTGTCAGAGATTGATAGAGAGTGCCTGAGAGTGTCAGAGAGTGTCAGAGAGTGATTGAGAATGTCAGAGAGTGTCAGAGAGTGTCAGAGAGTAATTGAGAGTCATTGAGAATGTCTGAGAGTGTCTGTGAGTGTCAGAGAGTGTTTGAGAGTGTCTGAGAGTGTCAGAGAGTGATAGAGAGTGATATGGAGTGTCAGAGAGTGATTGAGAGTGTCTAAGAGTGATAGAGAGTAAGAGAGTAATAGAGAGTGTCTGAGAATGTCAGAGAGTGATAGAGAGTGTCAGAGATTGTCAGACAGTGTCAGAAAGTATCCGAGAGTGATAGAGAGTGTCAGAGAGTGTCAGAGAGTGATAGAGAGTGTCAGAGAGTGCCAGAGAGTGATAGGAAGTGTCTGAGAGTGTCAGAGAGTGATTGAGAGTGTCTGAGAGTGTCAGCGAGATGTCTGAGAGTGTCAGAGATTGTCAGCGAGTGTCTGAGAGTGATAGAGATTGTCAGAGAATGTCAGAGAGTGGTAGAGAGAGATAGTGTGTGTCTGAGAGTGTCAGTGATAGTCAGAGAGTGATAGTGAGTGTCAGCGATTGTCAGAGGGTGTCAGAGGGTGTCAGAGAGTGTCAGAGAGTGATAGAGAGTGCCTGAGACTATCAGAGAGTGTCAGAGAGTGATTGAGAGTGTCTGAGAATGTCAGAGAATGATAGAGAGTGTCAGAGCTTGTCAGAGAGTGATAGCGAGATTCAGAGAGTGTCAGAGAGTGATAGGGAGGGTTTGAGAGTGTCAGAAGAGTGATTGAGAGTGTCTGAGAGTGTCAGAGTGTCAGAGTGTGATAGAGAGTGTCTGAGAGTGTCAGAGAGTGATTGAGAGTGGTTGAGAATGTCTGAGATGGTCTGAGAGTGTCAGAGAGCGTCAAAGAGTGATTGAGAGTGTCTGAGAGTGTCAGAGAGTGATAGAGAGTGTCAGAGAATGTCAGAGCGTGATCGCGAGTGTCAGAGATTATCACAGCGTTTCAGAAAGTGTCAGAGTTTGTTAGAGAGTGCCTGAGAGTGTCAGAGAGTGTCAGAGAGTGATTGAGAATGTCAGAGAGTGTCAGAGAGATTCAGAGAGTGATTGAGAGAGTCTGAGAGTGTCAGAGAGTGATAGAGAGTGATATGGAGTGTCTGAGAGTGATTGAGAGTGTCTAAGAGTGTCAGAGAGTGATAGAGAGTGTCTGAGAGTGTCTGAGTGTGTCAGGGAGTGTCTGAGAGTGTCAGAGAGGGTCTGAGAGTGTCAGGGAGTGTCAGCGAGTGTCTGAGAGTGATGGAGATTGTCAGAGAATGTCAGAGAGTGTTTGAGAGTGATAGAGATTGTCTGAGAGTGTCAGAGATTGATAGAGAGTGTCAGAGAGTGTCAGAGAGTGATAGAGAGTGTCTGAGTGTGTCAGAGAGTGTTTGAGAGTGTCTGAGAGTGCCTGAGAGTGATAGAGATTGTCAGAGAATGTCAGAGAGTGTTTGAGAGTGATAGAGATTGTCTGAGAGTGTTAGAGATTGATAGAGAGTGTCAGAGAGTGTCAGAGAGTGATAGAGAGTGTCTGAGAGTGTCAGAGATATTCAGAGAGTTTCTGAGAGTGTCTGAGAGAGACAGAGAGTGTCAGAGTGTGGTAGAGAGTGTCACAGAGTGTCAGAGAGTGTCGGAGAGTGTCAGAGAGTGTCAGAGAGTGATAGAGATTGTCTGAGAGTGTCTGAGTGTGTCAGGGAGTGTCTGAGAGTGATAGAGAGTGTCTGACAGAGTCGGAGAGGGTCTGAGAGAGTAAGGGAGTGTCAGCGAGTGTCTGAGAGTGATGGAGATTGTCAGAGAATGTCAGAGAGTGTTTGAGAGTGATAGAGATTGTCTCGGAGTGTCAGAGAGTGATAGAGAGTGTCTGAGGTTGTCAGAGAGTGTCAGAGGTTGTCTGAGATTGTCAGAGAGTTTCAGAGAGTGAGAGAGATTGTCTGAGAGTGTCAGAGAGTGATAGTGAGTGTGTGAGAGTGTCAGAGAGTGATAGGGAGCGTCTGAGAGTGTCTGAGTGTGTCAGGGAGTGTTTGAGAGTGTCTGAGAGTGTCTGAGAGTGATAGAGAGTGTCTGAGAGTGTCAGCGAGTGTCTGAGAGTGATAGAGATTGTCAGAGAATGTCAGAGAGTGTTTGAGAGTGATAGAGATTGTCTGAGAGTGTCAGAGATTGATAGAGAGTGTCAGAGAGTGTCAGAGAGTGATCGAGAGTGTCAGCGAGTGTCTGAGAGTGATAGAGATTGTCAGAGATTGTCAGCGAGTGTCTGAGAGTGATAGAGATTGTCAGAGAATGTCAGAGTTGTAGAGAGTGACAGAGAGTTGCTGAGATTGCCAGAGAGTTTCAGAGAGTGATAGAGAGTTTCTGAGAGTGTCTGAGAGAGACAGAGAGTGTCAGAGTGTGGTAGAGAGTGTCCCAGAGTGTCAGAGAGTGTCGGAGAGTGTCGGAGAGTGTCAGAGAGTGATAGAGAGTGTCAGAGATTATCAGAGCGTTTCAGAAAGTGTCAGAGTTTGATAGAGAGTGCCTGAGAGTGTCAGAGAGTGTCAGAGAGTGTCAGAGAGATTCAGAGAGTGATTGAGAGAGTCTGAGAGTGTCAGAGAGTGATAGAGAGTGATATGGAGTGTCTGAGAGTGATTGAGAGTGTCTAAGAGTGTCAGAGAGTGATAGAGAGTGTCTGAGAGTGTCTGAGTGTGTCAGGGAGTGTCTGAGAGTGTCAGAGAGGGTCTGAGAGTGTCAGGGAGTGTCAGCGAGTGTCTGAGAGTGATGGAGATTGTCAGAGAATGTCAGAGAGTGTTTGAGAGTGATAGAGATTGTCTGAGAGTGTCAGAGATTGATAGAGAGTGTCAGAGAGTGTCAGAGAGTGATAGAGAGTGTCTGAGTGTGTCAGAGAGTGTTTGAGAGTGTCTGAGAGTGCCTGAGAGTGATAGAGATTGTCAGAGAATGTCAGAGAGTGCTTGAGAGTGATAGAGATTGTCTGAGAGTGTTAGAGATTGATAGAGAGTGTCAGAGAGTGTCAGAGAGTGATAGAGAGTGTCTGAGAGTGTCAGAGATATTCAGAGAGTTTCTGAGAGTGTCTGAGAGAGACAGAGAGTGTCAGAGTGTGGTAGAGAGTGTCACAGAGTGTCAGAGAGTGTCGGAGAGTGTCAGAGAGTGTCAGAGAGTGATAGAGATTGTCTGAGAGTGTCTGAGTGTGTCAGGGAGTGTCTGAGAGTGATAGAGAGTGTCTGACAGTGTCGGAGAGGGTCTGAGAGAGTAAGGGAGTGTCAGCGAGTGTCTGAGAGTGATGGAGATTGTCAGAGAATGTCAGAGAGTGTTTGAGAGTGATAGAGATTGTCTCGGAGTGTCAGAGAGTGATAGAGAGTGTCTGAGGTTGTCAGAGAGTGTCAGAGGTTGTCTGAGATTGTCAGAGAGTTTCAGAGAGTGAGAGAGATTGTCTGAGAGTGTCAGAGAGTGATAGTGAGTGTGTGAGAGTGTCAGAGAGTGATAGGGAGCGTCTGAGAGTGTCTGAGTGTGTCAGGGAGTGTTTGAGAGTGTCTGAGAGTGTCTGAGAGTGATAGAGAGTGTCTGAGAGTGTCAGCGAGTGTCTGAGAGTGATAGAGATTGTCAGAGAATGTCAGAGAGTGTTTGAGAGTGATAGAGATTGTCTGAGAGTGTCAGAGATTGATAGAGAGTGTCAGAGAGTGTCAGAGAGTGATCGAGAGTGTCAGCGAGTGTCTGAGAGTGATAGAGATTGTCAGAGATTGTCAGCGAGTGTCTGAGAGTGATAGAGATTGTCAGAGAATGTCAGAGTTGTAGAGAGTGACAGAGAGTTGCTGAGATTGCCAGAGAGTTTCAGAGAGTGATAGAGAGTTTCTGAGAGTGTCTGAGAGAGACAGAGAGTGTCAGAGTGTGGTAGAGAGTGTCCCAGAGTGTCAGAGAGTGTCGGAGAGTGTCGGAGAGTGTCAGAGAGTGATAGAGAGTGTCAGAGATTGTCAGAGCATGTCAGAGAGTGTCAGAGTTTGATAGAGAGTGTGTGAGAGTGTCAGAGAGTGTCAGAGAGTGATTGAGAATGTCAGAGAGTGTCAGAGAGATTCAGAGAGTGATTGAGAGTGTATATGCGTGTCAGAGAGTGTCAGAGAGTGATAGAGAGTGTCTGAGAGTGTCTGAGTGTGTCAGGGAGTGTCTGAGAGTGTCGGAGAGTGTCTGAGAGTGATAGAGAGTGTCTGAAAGTGTCAGAGAGGGTCTGAGAGTGTCAGGGAGTGTCAGCGTGTGTCTGAGAGTGATGGAGATTGTCAGAGAATGTCAGAGAGTGGTGGAGAGAGATAGAGTGTGTCAGAGAGTGAATGAGTGTGTCTGAGAGTGTCAGAGAGTGTCAGAGAGTGATGGAGAGTGTCTGAGAGTGTCAGAGAGTGATTGAGTGTGACAGAGAGTTTCTGAGAATGTCAAAGAGTGATTGAGTGTGTCTGAGAATGTCAGAGAGTGGTAGAGAGAGATAGAGTGTGTCAGAGAGTGATTGAGTGTGTGTGAGAGTGTCAGAGAATGTCAGAGAGTGGTAGAGAGAGATAGAGTGTGTCAGAGAGTGATTGAGTGTGTCTGAGAGTGTCAGAGAGTGTCAGAGAGTGATTGAGTGTGTCTGAGAGTGTCAGAGAGTGTCAAAGAGTGATTGGGAGTGTCTGAGATTGTCAGAGAGTGATAGAGAGTGTCAAAGAATGTCAGAGAGTGATAGCGAGTGTCTGAGAGTGTCAGAGAGTGATCGAGAGGGTCTGAGAGTGTCTGAGTGTGTCAGGGAATGTCTGAGAGTGTCTGAGAGTGTCAGAGAGTGATTGAGAGCGTCTGAGACTGTCTGAGAGTGATAGAGAGTTACAGCGAGGGTCTGAGAGTGATAGAGAGTATCTGAGAGTATCAGAAAGTGTCTGAGAGTGTCAGAGAATGTCAGCGAGTGTCTGAGAGAGACCGAGAGTAATAGAGAGTGTCCGAGAGTGTCAGAGAGTGATTGAGAGTGTCTGAGAGTGCCAGAGAGTGATAGAGAGTGTCTCAGAGTGTCAGACAGTGATTGAGAGTGTCAGAGATTGGCAGAGAATGATAGAGAGTGTCTGAGACTCTCAGAGAGTGTCAGAGTTTGGCAGAGAATGATAGAGAGTGTCTGAGAGTGTCAGAGAGTGTCTGAGAGTGATAGAGATTGTCAGAGAACGTCACAGAGTGGCAGAGAATGATAGAGAGTGTATGAGACTCTCAGAGAGTGTCAGAGAATGGCAGAGAATGATAGAGTGTTTCGGAGAGTGTCAGAGAGTGATAGAGAGTATCAGAGAGCGTCAGAGAGTGATATAGAGTGTCTGAGACTTTCTGAGAGCGTCAGGGAGTGTCTGAGAGTGTCAGAGATTGAGAGAGATTGTCTGAGAGTGTCTGAGAGAGTCAGAGAGTGATGAAGAGTGTCTGAGAGTGTCTGAGAGTGTCAGGGAGAGTCTGAGTGTGTCAGAGAGTGTCAGAGTGTGTCAGAGAGTGTCAGAGAGTTTCAAAGAGTGTCAGAGAGTGTCAGACATGGTCTGAGAGTGTCAGAGAGTTTCAGAGAGTGAGAGAGATTGTCTGAGAGTGTCTGAGAGTGTCAGAGAGTGATAGAGAGTTCCAGAGAATGTCAGAGAGTGATAGACAGTGTCTGAGATTGTCAGAGATTGATAGAGTCTGTCTGAGAGTGTCTGAGTGTGTCAGGGAGTGTCTGAGAGTGTCTGAGGGTGTCTGAGAGTGATAGAGAGTGTCTGAGAGTGTCAGAGAGGGTCTGAGAGTGTCAGAGAGTGTCAGCGAGTGTCTGAGAGTGATAGAGATTGTCAGAGATTGTCAGCGAGTGTCTGAGAGTGATAGAGATTGTCAGAGAATGTCAGAGAGTGGTAGAGAGTGACAGAGAAAGTCTGAGAGTGCCAGAGAGTGTCAGAGAGTGACAGAGAGTGTCTGAGAGTGTCTCAGAGTGTCAGAGAGTGTCAGAGAAAGTCAGGGAGTGATAGAGAGTGTCAGAGAGTGATAGAGAGTTTCTGAGAGTGCCAGAGAGTGTCAGAGGTTGTCTGAGACTGTCAGAGAGTTTCAGAGAGTGAGAGAGATTGTCTGAGAGTGTCAGAGAGTGATAGCGAGTGTGTGAGAGTGTCAGAGAGTGATAGAGAGTGTCTGAGAGTGTCAGAGAGGGTCTGAGAGTGTCAGGAAGTGTCAGCGAGTGTCTGAGAGTGATGGAGATTGTCAGAGAATGTCAGAGAGTGTTTGAGAGTGATATAGCTTGTCTGAGAGCGTCAGAGAGTGATAGAGAGTGTCTGAGGTTGTCAGAGAGTGTCAGAGGTTGTCTGAGATTGTCAGAGAGTTTCAGAGAGTGAGAGAGATTGTCTGAGAGTGTCAGAGAGTGATAGGGAGTGTGTGAGAGTGTCAGAGAGTGATAGAGAGTGTCAGAGAGGGTCTGAGAGTGTCAGAGAGTGTCAGCGAGTGTCTGAGAGTGATAGAGATTGTCAGAGAATGTCAGAGAGTGTTTGAGAGTGATATAGATTGTCTGAGAGTGTCAGAGATTGATAGAGAGTGTCTGAGATTGTCAGAGAGTGTCAGAGAGTGATTGAGAATGTCAGAGAGTGTCAGAGAGATTCAGAGAGTGATTGAGAGTGTCTGAGAGTGTCAGAGAGTGATAGAGAGTGATATTGAGTGTCTGAGAGTGATTGAGAGTGTCTAAGAGTGTCAGAGAGTGTCAGAGAGTGATAGAGATTGTCTGAGAGTGTCTGAGTGTGTCAGGGAGTGTCTGAGAGTGATAGAGAGTGTCTGACAGTGTCAAAGAGGGTCTGAGAGTGTCAGGGAGTGTCAGCGAGTGTCTGAGAGTGATGGAGATTGTCAGAGAATGTCAAAGAGTGTTTGAGAGTGATAGAGATTGTCTGAGAGTGTCTGAGAGTGATATAGACTGTCTGAGGTTGTCAGAGAGTGTCAGAGGTTGTCTGAGATTGTCAGAGAGTTTCAGAGAGTGAGAGAGATTGTCTGAGAGTGTCAGAGAGTGACAGTGAGTGTGTGAGAGTGTCAGAGAGTGATAGGGAACGTCTGAGAGTGTCTGAGTGTGTCAGGGAGTGTTTGAGAGTGTCTGAGAGTGATAGAGAGTGTCTGAGAGTGTCAGAGAGGGACTGAGAGTGTCAGAGAGTGTCAGCGAGTGTCTGAGAGTGATAGAGATTGTCAGAGAATGTCAGAGAGTGTTTGAGAGTGATAGAGATTGTCTGAGAGTGTCAGAGATTGATAGAGAGTGTCAGAGAGTGTCAGAGAGTGATCGAGAGTGTCAGCGAGTGTCTGAGAGTGATAGAGATTGTCAGAGATTGTCAGCGAGTGTCTGAGAGTGATAGAGATTGTCAGAGAATGTCAGAGTTGTAGAGAGTGACAGAGAGTTGCTGAGATTGCCAGAGAGTTTCAGAGAGTGATAGAGAGTTTCTGAGAGTGTCTGAGAGAGGCAGAGAGTGTCAGAGAGTGTCAGAGTGTGGTAGAGAGTGTCAGAGAGTGTCAGAGAGTGATAGAGAGTGTCTGAGAGTGTCAGAGAGTGATAGAGAGTGTCTGAGAGTGTCAGACAGTGATACAGAGTGTCAGAGAGTGTCAGAGAGTGATAGAGAGTGTCAGAGAATGTCAGAGAGTGTCACAGAGTGTCAGAGAGTGTCAGAGAGTGTCAGAGAGTGATAGAGAGTGTCAGAGATTGTCAGAGCATGTCAGAGAGTGTCAGAGTTTGACAGAGAGTGTCTGAGAGTGCCAGAGAGTGATTGAGAATGTCAGAGAGTGTCAGAGAGATTCAGAGAGTGATTGAGAGTGTCCATGCGTGTCAGAGAGTGTCAGAGAGTGATAGAGAGTGTCTGAGAGTGTCTGAGTGTGTCAGGGAGTGTCTGAGAGTGTCGGAGAGTGTCTGAGAGTGATAGAGAGTGTCTGAAAGTGTCAGAGAGGGTCTGAAGTGTCAGGGAGTGTCAGCGAGTGTCTGAGAGTGATGGAGATTGTCAGAGAATGTCAGAGAGTGGTAGAGAGAGATAGAGTGTGTCAGAGAGTGATTGAGTGTGTCTGAGAGTGTCAGAGAGTTTCAGAGAGTGATAGAGAGTGTCTGAGAGTGTCAGAGAGTGATTGAGTGTGACAGAGAGTTTCTGAGAGTGTCAGAGAGTGTCAAAGAGTGATTGGGAGTGTCTGACATTGTCAGAGAGTGATAGAGAGTGTCAAAGAATGTCAGAGAGTGATAGCGAGTGTCTGAGAGTGTCAGAGAGTGATCGAGAGGGTCTGAGAGTGTCTGAGTGTGTCAGGGAATGTCTGAGAGTGTCTGAGAGTGTCAGAGAGTGATTGAGAGCGTCTGAGACTGTCTGAGAGTGATAGAGAGTTTCAGCGAGGGTCTGAGAGTGATAGAGAGTATCTGAGAGTATCAGAAAGTGTCTGAGAGTGTCAGAGAATGTCAGCGAGTGTCTGAGAGAGACCGAGAGTGATAGAGAGTGTCTGAGAGTGTCAGACAGTGATTGAGAGTGTCAGAGAGTGGCAGAGAATGATAGAGAGTGTCTGAGACTCTCAGAGAGTGTCAGAGCGTGGCAGAGAATGATAGAGAGTGTCTGAGAGTGTCAGAGAGTGTCTGAGAGTGATAGAGGGTGTCAGAGAGTGTCTGAGAGTGATATAGATTGTCAGAGAATGTCAGAGAGTGGCAGAGAATGATAGAGAGTGTATGATACTCTCAGAGAGTGTCAGAGAGTGGCAGAGAATGATAGAGTGTTTCGGAGAGTGTCTGAGAGTGTCAGAGAGTGATAGAGAGTATCAGAGAGCGTCAGAGAGTTATGTCGAGTGTCTGAGACTTTCTGAGAGCGTCAGGGAGTGTCTGAGAGTGTCAGAGATTGAGAGAGATTGTCTGAGAGTGTCTGAGAGAGTCAGAGAGTGATGAAGAGTGTCTGAGAGTGTCTGAGAGTGTCAGGGAGAGTCTGAGTGTGTCAGAGCGTGTCAGAGTGTGTCACAGAGTGATAGAGAGTGTCAGAGAGTTTCAAAGACTGTCAGAGAGTGTCAGAGATGGTCTGTAAGTGTCAGAGAGTTTCAGAGAGTGAGAGAGATTGTCTGAGAGTGTCTGAGAGTGTCAGAGAGTGATAGAGAGTGTCAGAGAATGTCAGAGAGTGATAGCGAGTGTCTGAGAGTGTCAGAGAGTGATAGAGTGTGTCTGAGAGTGTCTGAGTGTGTCAGGGAGTGTCTGAGAGTGTCTCAGGGTGTCTGAGAGTGATAGAGAGTGTCTGAGAGTGTCAGAGAGGGTCTGAGAGTGTCAGAGAGTGTCAGCGAGTGTCTGAGAGTGATAGAGATTGTCAGAGATTGTCAGCAAGTGTCTGAGAGTGATAGAGATTGTCAGAGAATGTCAGAGAGTGGTAGAGAGTGACAGAGAAAGTCTGAGAGTGCCAGAGAGTGTCAGAGAGTGTCAGAGAGTGTCAGAGAGTGACAGAGAGTGTCTGAGAGTGTCTCAGAGAGTCAGAGAGTGTCAGAGAAAGTCAGGGAGTGATAGAGAGTGTCAGAGAGTGATAGAGAATGTCGGAGAGCATCTGAGAGTGTCAGACTGTGTCAGAGAGTGCCAGAGTGTGATAGAGATTGTCAGAGAGTGTCAGAGAGCGATAGAGAGTGTCTGAGAGTATGAGAGAGTGTCAGAGAGAGTTAGTGAGTGTCTGAGAGTGTCAGAGAGTGATACAGAGTGTCAGAGAGTGAAAGAGAGTGTCAGAGAGTGTCAGAGAGTGTCACAGAGTGTCAGAGAGTGTCAAAGAGTGATAGAGAGTGATAGAGAGTGTCAGAGATTGTCAGAGCGTGTCAGAGAGTGTCAGAGATTGATAGAGAGTGCCTGAGAGTGTCAGAGAGTGTCAGAGAGTGATTGAGAATGTCAGAGAGTGTCAGAGAGTGTCAGAGAGTAATTGAGAGTCATTGAGAATGTCTGAGAGTGTCTGTGAGTGTCAGAGAGTGTTTGAGAGTGTCTGAGAGTGTCAGAGAGTGATAGAGAGTGATATGGAGTGTCAGAGAGTGATTGAGAGTGTCTAAGAGTGATAGAGAGTAAGAGAGTAATAGAGAGTGTCTGAGAATGTCAGAGAGTGATAGAGAGTGTCAGAGATTGTCAGAGAGTGTCAGAAAGTATCCGAGAGTGATAGAGAGTGTCAGAGAGTGTCAGAGAGTGATAGAGAGTGTCAGAGAGTGCCAGAGAGTGATAGGAAGTGTCTGAGAGTGTCAGAGAGTGATTGAGAGTGTCTGAGAGTGTCAGAGATGTCTGAGAGTGTCAGAGATTGTCAGCGAGTGTCTGAGAGTGATAGAGATTGTCAGAGAATGTCAGAGAGTGGTAGAGAGAGATAGTGTGTGTCTGAGAGTGTCAGTGATAGTCAGAGAGTGATAGTGAGTGTCAGCGATTGTCAGAGGGTGTCAGAGGGTGTCAGAGAGTGTCAGAGAGTGATAGAGAGTGCCTGAGACTATCAGAGAGTGTCAGAGAGTGATTGAGAGTGTCTGAGAATGTCAGAGAATGATAGAGAGTGTCAGCGAGTGTCAGAGAGTGTCGGAGGGTGACCGAGAGTGACAGAGAGTGTCAGAGAGTGTCAGAGCTTGTCAGAGAGTGATAGCGAGATTCAGAGAGTGTCAGAGAGTGATAGGGAGGGTTTGAGAGTGTCAGAAGAGTGATTGAGAGTGTCTGAGAGTGTCAGAGTGTCAGAGTGTGATAGAGAGTGTCTGAGAGTGTCAGAGAGTGATTGAGAGTGGTTGAGAATGTCTGAGATGGTCTGAGAGTGTCAGAGAGCGTCAAAGAGTGATTGAGAGTGTCTGAGAGTGTCAGAGAGTGATAGAGAGTGTCAGAGAATGTCAGAGCGTGATCGCGAGTGTCAGAGATTATCAGAGCGTTTCAGAAAGTGTCAGAGTTTGTTAGAGAGTGCCTGAGAGTGTCAGAGAGTGTCAGAGAGTGATTGAGAGAGTCTGTGAGTGTCAGAGAGTGATAGAGAGTGATATGGAGTGTCTGAGAGTGATTGAGAGTGTCTAAGAGTGTCAGAGAGTGATAGAGAGTGTCTGAGAGTGTCTGAGTGTGTCAGGGAGTGTCTGAGAGTGTCAGAGAGGGTCTGAGAGTGTCAGGGAGTGTCAGCGAGTGTCTGAGAGTGATGGAGATTGTCAGAGAATGTCAGAGAGTGTTTGAGAGTGATAGAGATTGTCTGAGAGTGTCAGAGATTGATAGAGAGTGTCAGAGAGTGTCAGAGAGTGATAGAGAGTGTCTGAGTGTGTCAGAGAGTGTTTGAGAGTGTCTGAGAGTGCCTGAGAGTGATAGAGATTGTCAGAGAATGTCAGAGAGTGTCAGAGAGTGATAGAGAGTGTCTGAGAGTGTCAGAGATATTCAGAGAGTTTCTGAGAGTGTCTGAGAGAGACAGAGAGTGTCAGAGTGTGGTAGAGAGTGTCACAGAGTGTCAGAGAGTGTCGGAGAGTGTCAGAGAGTGTCAGAGAGTGATAGAGATTGTCTGAGAGTGTCTGGGTGTGTCAGGGAGTGTCTGAGAGTGATAGAGAGTGTCTGACAGTGTCGGAGAGGGTCTGAGAGAGTAAGGGAGTGTCAGCGGGTGTCTGAGAGTGATGGAGATTGTCAGAGAATGTCAGAGAGTGTTTGAGAGTGATAGAGATTGTCTGAGAGTGTCAGAGAGTGATAGAGAGTGTCTGAGGTTGTCAGAGAGTGTCAGAGGTTGTCTGAGATTGTCAGAGAGTTTCAGAGAGTGAGAGAGATTGTCTGAGAGTGTCAGAGAGTGATAGTGAGTGTGTGAGAGTGTCAGAGAGTGATAGGGAGCGTCTGAGAGTGTCTGAGTGTGTCAGGGAGTGTTTGAGAGTGTCTGAGAGTGTCTGAGAGTGATAGAGAGTGTCTGAGAGTGTCAGAGAGGGTCTGAGTGTCAGAGAGTGTCAGCGAGTGTCTCAGAGTGATAGAGATTGTCAGAGAATGTCAGAGAGTGTTTGAGAGTGATAGAGATTGTCTGAGAGTGTCAGAGATTGATAGAGAGTGTCAGAGAGTGTCAGAGAGTGATCGAGAGTGTCAGCGAGTGTCTGAGGGTGATAGAGATTGTCAGAGATTGTCAGCGAGTGTCTGAGAGTGATATAGATTGTCAGAGAATGTCAGAGTTGTAGAGAGTGACAGAGAGTTGCTGAGATTGCCAGAGAGTTTCAGAGAGTGATAGAGAGTGACAGAGAGTGTCTGAGAGTGTCAGAGAGGGTCTGAGAGTGTCAGAGAGTGTCAGCGAGTGTCTGAGAGTGATAGAGATTGTCAGAGATTGTCAGCAAGTGTCTGAGAGTGATAGAGATTGTCAGAGAATGTCAGAGAGTGGTAGAGAGTGACAGAGAAAGTCTGAGAGTGCCAGAGAGTGTCAGAGAGTGTCAGAGAGTGACAGAGAGTGTCTGAGAGTGTCTCAGAGAGTCAGAGAGTGTCAGAGAAAGTCAGGGAGTGATAGAGAGTGTCAGAGAGTGATAGAGAATGTCGGAGAGCATCTGAGAGTGTCAGACTGTGTCAGAGAGTGCCAGAGTGTGATAGAGATTGTCAGAGAGTGTCAGAGAGCGATAGAGAGTGTCTGAGAGTATGAGAGAGTGTCAGAGAGAGTTAGTGAGTGTCTGAGAGTGTCAGAGAGTGATACAGAGTGTCAGAGAGTGAAAGAGAGTGTCAGAGAGTGTCAGAGAGTGTCACAGAGTGTCAGAGAGTGTCAAAGAGTGATAGAGAGTGATAGAGAGTGTCAGAGATTGTCAGAGCGTGTCAGAGAGTGTCAGAGATTGATAGAGAGTGCCTGAGAGTGTCAGAGAGTGTCAGAGAGTGATTGAGAATGTCAGAGAGTGTCAGAGAGTGTCAGAGAGTAATTGAGAGTCATTGAGAATGTCTGAGAGTGTCTGTGAGTGTCAGAGAGTGTTTGAGAGTGTCTGAGAGTGTCAGAGAGTGATAGAGAGTGATATGGAGTGTCAGAGAGTGATTGAGAGTGTCTAAGAGTGATAGAGAGTAAGAGAGTAATAGAGAGTGTCTGAGAATGTCAGAGAGTGATAGAGAGTGTCAGAGATTGTCAGAGAGTGTCAGAAAGTATCCGAGAGTGATAGAGAGTGTCAGAGAGTGTCAGAGAGTGATAGAGAGTGTCAGAGAGTGCCAGAGAGTGATAGGAAGTGTCTGAGAGTGTCAGAGAGTGATTGAGAGTGTCTGAGAGTGTCAGAGATGTCTGAGAGTGTCAGAGATTGTCAGCGAGTGTCTGAGAGTGATAGAGATTGTCAGAGAATGTCAGAGAGTGGTAGAGAGAGATAGTGTGTGTCTGAGAGTGTCAGTGATAGTCAGAGAGTGATAGTGAGTGTCAGCGATTGTCAGAGGGTGTCAGAGGGTGTCAGAGAGTGTCAGAGAGTGATAGAGAGTGCCTGAGACTATCAGAGAGTGTCAGAGAGTGATTGAGAGTGTCTGAGAATGTCAGAGAATGATAGAGAGTGTCAGCGAGTGTCAGAGAGTGTCGGAGGGTGACCGAGAGTGACAGAGAGTGTCAGAGAGTGTCAGAGCTTGTCAGAGAGTGATAGCGAGATTCAGAGAGTGTCAGAGAGTGATAGGGAGGGTTTGAGAGTGTCAGAAGAGTGATTGAGAGTGTCTGAGAGTGTCAGAGTGTCAGAGTGTGATAGAGAGTGTCTGAGAGTGTCAGAGAGTGATTGAGAGTGGTTGAGAATGTCTGAGATGGTCTGAGAGTGTCAGAGAGCGTCAAAGAGTGATTGAGAGTGTCTGAGAGTGTCAGAGAGTGATAGAGAGTGTCAGAGAATGTCAGAGCGTGATCGCGAGTGTCAGAGATTATCAGAGCGTTTCAGAAAGTGTCAGAGTTTGTTAGAGAGTGCCTGAGAGTGTCAGAGAGTGTCAGAGAGTGATTGAGAGAGTCTGTGAGTGTCAGAGAGTGATAGAGAGTGATATGGAGTGTCTGAGAGTGATTGAGAGTGTCTAAGAGTGTCAGAGAGTGATAGAGAGTGTCTGAGAGTGTCTGAGTGTGTCA
Organism: Heterodontus francisci; assembly: GCF_036365525.1. Lineage (NCBI taxonomy): Eukaryota > Metazoa > Chordata > Chondrichthyes > Heterodontiformes > Heterodontidae > Heterodontus > Heterodontus francisci. The sequence continues at coordinate 10,074,326 of NC_090405.1, read as the reverse complement.
GGGAGTGTCTGAGAGTGTCAGAGAGGGTCTGAGAGTGTCAGGGAGTGTCAGCGAGTGTCTGAGAGTGATGGAGATTGTCAGAGAATGTCAGAGAGTGTTTGAGAGTGATAGAGATTGTCTGAGAGTGTCAGAGATTGATAGAGAGTGTCAGAGAGTGTCAGAGAGTGATAGAGAGTGTCTGAGTGTGTCAGAGAGTGTTTGAGAGTGTCTGAGAGTGCCTGAGAGTGATAGAGATTGTCAGAGAATGTCAGAGAGTGTCAGAGAGTGATAGAGAGTGTCTGAGAGTGTCAGAGATATTCAGAGAGTTTCTGAGAGTGTCTGAGAGAGACAGAGAGTGTCAGAGTGTGGTAGAGAGTGTCACAGAGTGTCAGAGAGTGTCGGAGAGTGTCAGAGAGTGTCAGAGAGTGATAGAGATTGTCTGAGAGTGTCTGGGTGTGTCAGGGAGTGTCTGAGAGTGATAGAGAGTGTCTGACAGTGTCGGAGAGGGTCTGAGAGAGTAAGGGAGTGTCAGCGGGTGTCTGAGAGTGATGGAGATTGTCAGAGAATGTCAGAGAGTGTTTGAGAGTGATAGAGATTGTCTGAGAGTGTCAGAGAGTGATAGAGAGTGTCTGAGGTTGTCAGAGAGTGTCAGAGGTTGTCTGAGATTGTCAGAGAGTTTCAGAGAGTGAGAGAGATTGTCTGAGAGTGTCAGAGAGTGATAGTGAGTGTGTGAGAGTGTCAGAGAGTGATAGGGAGCGTCTGAGAGTGTCTGAGTGTGTCAGGGAGTGTTTGAGAGTGTCTGAGAGTGTCTGAGAGTGATAGAGAGTGTCTGAGAGTGTCAGAGAGGGTCTGAGTGTCAGAGAGTGTCAGCGAGTGTCTCAGAGTGATAGAGATTGTCAGAGAATGTCAGAGAGTGTTTGAGAGTGATAGAGATTGTCTGAGAGTGTCAGAGATTGATAGAGAGTGTCAGAGAGTGTCAGAGAGTGATCGAGAGTGTCAGCGAGTGTCTGAGGGTGATAGAGATTGTCAGAGATTGTCAGCGAGTGTCTGAGAGTGATATAGATTGTCAGAGAATGTCAGAGTTGTAGAGAGTGACAGAGAGTTGCTGAGATTGCCAGAGAGTTTCAGAGAGTGATAGAGAGTTTCTGAGAGTGTCTGAGAGAGACAGAGAGTGTCAGAGTGTGGTAGAGAGTGTCAGAGAGTGTCAGAGAGTGTCGGAGAGTGTCAGAGAGTGTCAGTGAGTGATAGAGAGTGTCAGAGATTGTCAGAGCATGTCAGAGAGTGTCAGAGTTTGATAGAGAGTGTGTGAGAGTGTCAGAGAGTGATTGAGAATGTCAGAGAGTGTCAGAGAGATTCAGAGAGTGATTGAGAGTGTCTATGCGTGTCAGAGAGTGTCAGAGAGTGATAGAGAGTGTCTGAGAGTGTCTGAGTGTGTCAGGGAGTGTCTGAGAGTGTCGGAGAGTGTCTGAGAGTGATAGAGAGTGTCTGAAAGTGTCAGAGAGGGTCTGAGAGTGTCAGGGAGTGTCAGCGTGTGTCTGAGAGTGATGGAGATTGTCAGAGAATGTCAGAGAGTGGTAGAGAGAGATAGAGTGTGTCAGAGAGTGAATGAGTGTGTCTGAGAGTGTCAGAGAGTGTCAGAGAGTGATGGAGAGTGTCTGAGAGTGTCAGAGAGTGATTGAGTGTGACAGAGAGTTTCTGAGAGTGTCTAAGAGTGATTGAGTGTGTCTGAGAATGTCAGAGAGTGGCAGAGAGAGATAGAGTGTGTCAGAGAGTGATTGAGTGTTTCTGAGAGTGTCAGAGAATGTCAGAGAGTGGTAGAGAGAGATAGAGTGTGTCAGAGAGTGATTGAGTGTGTCTGAGAGTGTCAGAGAGTGTCAGAGAGTGATTGAGTGTGTCTGAGAGTGTCAGAGAGTGTCAAAGAGTGATTGGGAGTGTCTGAGATTGTCAGAGAGTGATAGAGAGTGTCAAAGAATGTCAGAGAGTGATAGCGAGTGTCTGAGAGTGTCAGAGAGTGATCGAGAGGGTCTGAGAGTGTCTGAGTGTGTCAGGGAATGTCTGAGAGTGTCTGAGAGTGTCAGAGAGTGATTGAGAGCGTCTGAGACTGTCTGAGAGTGATAGAGAGTTTCAGCGAGGGTCTGAGAGTGATAGAGAGTATCTGAGAGTATCAGAAAGTGTCTGAGAGTGTCAGAGAATGTCAGCGAGTGTCTGAGAGAGACCGAGAGTGATAGAGAGTGTCAGAGAGTGTCAGAGAGTGATTGAGAGTGTCTGAGAGTGCCAGAGAGTGATAGAGAGTGTCTGAGAGTGTCAGACAGTGATTGAGAGTGTCAGAGATTGGCAGAGAATGATAGAGAGTGTCTGAGACTCTCAGAGAGTGCCAGAGTTTGGCAGAGAATGATAGAGAGTGTCTGAGAGTGTCAGAGAGTGTCTGAGAGTGATAGAGATTGTCAGAGAACGTCACAGAGTGGCAAAGAATGATAGAGAGTGTATGAGACTCTCAGAGAGTGTCCGAGAGTGGCAGAGAATGATAGAGTGTTTCGGAGAGTGTCAGAGAGTGATAGAGAGTATCAGAGAGCGTCAGAGAGTGATATAGAGTGTCTGAGACTTTCTGAGAGCGTCAGGGAGTGTCTGAGAGTGTCAGAGATTGAGAGAGATTGTCTGAGAGTGTCTGAGAGAGTCAGAGAGTGATGAAGAGTGTCTGAGAGTGTCTGAGAGTGTCACGGAGAGTCTGAGTGTGTCAGAGAGTGGCAGAGTGTGTCAGAGAGTGTCAGAGAGTTTCAAAGAGTGTCAGAGAGTGTCAGACATGGTCTGAGAGTGTCAGAGAGTTTCAGAGAGTGAGAGAGATTGTCTGAAAGTGTCTGAGAGTGTCTGAGAGTGTCAGAGAGTTTCAGAGAATGTCAGAGAGTGATAGACAGTGTCTGAGATTGTCAGAGATTGATAGAGTGTGTCTGAGAGTGTCTGAGTGTGTCAGGGAGTGTCTGAGAGTGTCTGAGGGTGTCTGAGAGTGATAGAGAGTGTCTGAGAGTGTCAGAGAGGGTCTGAGAGTGTCAGAGAGTGTCAGCGAGTGTCTGAGAGTGATATAGATTGTCAGAGAATGTCAGAGTTGTAGAGAGTGACAGAGAGTTGCTGAGATTGCCAGAGAGTTTCAGAGAGTGATAGAGAGTTTCTGAGAGTGTCTGAGAGAGACAGAGAGTGTCAGAGTGTGGTAGAGAGTGTCAGAGAGTGTCAGAGAGTGTCGGAGAGTGTCAGAGAGTGTCAGTGAGTGATAGAGAGTGTCAGAGATTGTCAGAGCATGTCAGAGAGTGTCAGAGTTTGATAGAGAGTGTGTGAGAGTGTCAGAGAGTGATTGAGAATGTCAGAGAGTGTCAGAGAGATTCAGAGAGTGATTGAGAGTGTCTATGCGTGTCAGAGAGTGTCAGAGAGTGATAGAGAGTGTCTGAGAGTGTCTGAGTGTGTCAGGGAGTGTCTGAGAGTGTCGGAGAGTGTCTGAGAGTGATAGAGAGTGTCTGAAAGTGTCAGAGAGGGTCTGAGAGTGTCAGGGAGTGTCAGCGTGTGTCTGAGAGTGATGGAGATTGTCAGAGAATGTCAGAGAGTGGTAGAGAGAGATAGAGTGTGTCAGAGAGTGAATGAGTGTGTCTGAGAGTGTCAGAGAGTGTCAGAGAGTGATGGAGAGTGTCTGAGAGTGTCAGAGAGTGATTGAGTGTGACAGAGAGTTTCTGAGAGTGTCTAAGAGTGATTGAGTGTGTCTGAGAATGTCAGAGAGTGGCAGAGAGAGATAGAGTGTGTCAGAGAGTGATTGAGTGTTTCTGAGAGTGTCAGAGAATGTCAGAGAGTGGTAGAGAGAGATAGAGTGTGTCAGAGAGTGATTGAGTGTGTCTGAGAGTGTCAGAGAGTGTCAGAGAGTGATTGAGTGTGTCTGAGAGTGTCAGAGAGTGTCAAAGAGTGATTGGGAGTGTCTGAGATTGTCAGAGAGTGATAGAGAGTGTCAAAGAATGTCAGAGAGTGATAGCGAGTGTCTGAGAGTGTCAGAGAGTGATCGAGAGGGTCTGAGAGTGTCTGAGTGTGTCAGGGAATGTCTGAGAGTGTCTGAGAGTGTCAGAGAGTGATTGAGAGCGTCTGAGACTGTCTGAGAGTGATAGAGAGTTTCAGCGAGGGTCTGAGAGTGATAGAGAGTATCTGAGAGTATCAGAAAGTGTCTGAGAGTGTCAGAGAATGTCAGCGAGTGTCTGAGAGAGACCGAGAGTGATAGAGAGTGTCAGAGAGTGTCAGAGAGTGATTGAGAGTGTCTGAGAGTGCCAGAGAGTGATAGAGAGTGTCTGAGAGTGTCAGACAGTGATTGAGAGTGTCAGAGATTGGCAGAGAATGATAGAGAGTGTCTGAGACTCTCAGAGAGTGCCAGAGTTTGGCAGAGAATGATAGAGAGTGTCTGAGAGTGTCAGAGAGTGTCTGAGAGTGATAGAGATTGTCAGAGAACGTCACAGAGTGGCAAAGAATGATAGAGAGTGTATGAGACTCTCAGAGAGTGTCCGAGAGTGGCAGAGAATGATAGAGTGTTTCGGAGAGTGTCAGAGAGTGATAGAGAGTATCAGAGAGCGTCAGAGAGTGATATAGAGTGTCTGAGACTTTCTGAGAGCGTCAGGGAGTGTCTGAGAGTGTCAGAGATTGAGAGAGATTGTCTGAGAGTGTCTGAGAGAGTCAGAGAGTGATGAAGAGTGTCTGAGAGTGTCTGAGAGTGTCACGGAGAGTCTGAGTGTGTCAGAGAGTGGCAGAGTGTGTCAGAGAGTGTCAGAGAGTTTCAAAGAGTGTCAGAGAGTGTCAGACATGGTCTGAGAGTGTCAGAGAGTTTCAGAGAGTGAGAGAGATTGTCTGAAAGTGTCTGAGAGTGTCTGAGAGTGTCAGAGAGTTTCAGAGAATGTCAGAGAGTGATAGACAGTGTCTGAGATTGTCAGAGATTGATAGAGTGTGTCTGAGAGTGTCTGAGTGTGTCAGGGAGTGTTTGAGAGTGTCTGAGGGTGTCTGAGAGTGATAGAGAGTGTCTGAGAGTGTCAGAGAGGGTCTGAGAGTGTCAGAGAGTGTCAGCGAGTGTCTGAGAGTGATAGAGATTGTCAGAGATTGTCAGCGAGTGTCTGAGAGTGATAGAGATTGTCAGAGAATGTCAGAGAGTGGTAGAGAGTGACAGAGAAAGTCTGAGAGTGCCAGAGAGTGTCAGAGAGTGTCAGAGAGTGACAGAGAGTGTCTGAGAGTGTCTCAGAGTGTCAGAGAGTGTCAGAGAAAGTCAGGGAGTGATAGAGAGTGTCAGAGAGTGATAGAGAGTTTCTGAGGTTGTCAGAGAGTGTCAGAGGTTGTCTGAGACTGTCAGAGAGTTTCAGAGAGTGAGAGAGATTGTCTGAGAGTGTCAGAGAGTGATAGCGAGTGTGTGAGAGTGTCAGAGAGTGATAGGGAGTGTCTGAGAGTGTCAGAGAGGGTCTGAGAGTGTCAGGAAGTGTCAGCGAGTGTCTGAGAGTGATGGAGATTGTCAGAGAATGTCAGAGAGTGTTTGAGAGTGATAGAGCTTGTCTGAGAGTGTCAGAGAATGATAGAGAGTGTCTGAGACTCTCAGAGAGTGTCAGAGTTTGGCAGAGAATGATAGAGAGTGTCTGAGAGTGTCAGAGAGTGTCTGAGAGTGATAGAGATTGTCAGAGAACGTCACAGAGTGGCAGAGAATGATAGAGAGTGTATGAGACTCTCAGAGAGTGTCCGAGAGTGGCAGAGTATGATAGAGTGTTTCGGAGAGTGTCAGAGAGTGATAGAGAGTATCAGAGAGCGTCAGAGAGTGATATAGAGTGTCTGAGACTTTCTGAGAGCGTCAGGGAGTGTCTGAGAGTGTCAGAGATTGAGAGAGATTGTCTGAGAGTGTCTGAGAGAGTCAGAGAGTGATGAAGAGTGTCTGAGAGTGTCTGAGAGTGTCAGGGAGAGTCTGAGTGTGTCAGAGAGTGTCAGAGTGTGTCAGAGAGTGTCAGAGAGTTTCAAAGAGTGTCAGAGAGTGTCAGACATGGTCTGAGAGTGTCAGAGAGTTTCAGAGAGTGAGAGAGATTGTCTGAGAGTGTCTGAGAGTGTCAGAGAGTGATAGAGAGTTTCAGAGAATGTCAGAGAGTGATAGACAGTGTCTGAGATTGTCAGAGATTGATAGAGTGTGTCTGAGAGTGTCTGAGTGTGTCAGGGAGTGTCTGAGAGTGTCTGAGGGTGTCTGAGAGTGATAGAGAGTGTCTGAGAGTGTCAGAGAGGGTCTGAGAGTGTCAGAGAGTGTCAGCGAGTGTCTGAGAGTGATAGAGATTGTCAGAGATTGTCAGCGAGTGTCTGAGAGTGATAGAGATTGTCAGAGAATGTCAGAGAGTGGTAGAGAGTGACAGAGAAAGTCTCAGAGTGTCAGAGAGTGTCAGAGAAAGTCAGGGAGTGATAGAGAGTGTCAGAGAGTGATAGAGAGTTTCTGAGAGTGCCAGAGAGTGTCAGAGGTTGTCTGAGACTGTCACAGAGTTTCAGAGAGTGAGAGAGATTGTCTGAGAGTGTCAGAGAGTGATAGCGAGTGTGTGAGAGTGTCAGAGAGTGATAGAGAGTGTCAGGAAGTGTCAACGAGTGTCTGAGAGTGATGGAGATTGTCAGAGAATGTCAGAGAGTGTTTGAGAGTGATATAGCTTGTCTGAGAGTGTCAGAGAGTGATAGAGAGTGTCTGAGGTTGTCAGAGAGTGTCAGAGGTTGTCTGAGATTGTCAGAGAGTTTCAGAGAGTGAGAGAGATTGTCTGAGAGTGTCAGAGAGTGATAGCGAGTGTGTGAGAGTGTCAGAGAGCGATAGAGAGTGTCTGAGAGTGTCAGAGAGGGTCTGAGAGTGTCAGAGAGTGTCAGCGAGTGTCTGAGAGTGATAGAGATTGTCAGAGAATGTCAGAGTGTGTTTGAGAGTGATAGAGATTGTCTGAGAGTGTCAGAGATTGATAGAGAGTGTCAGAGAGTGTCAGACAGTGATAGAGAGTGTCTGAGAGTGTCAGAGAGTGTCAGAGAGTGATTGAGAATGTCAGAGAGTGTCAGAGAGATTCAGAGAGTGATTGAGAGTGTCTGAGAGTGTCAGAGAGTGATAGAGAGTGATATTGAGTGTCTGAGAGTGATTGAGAGTGTCTAAGAGTGTCAGAGAGTGTCAGAGAGTGATAGAGATTGTCTGAGAGTGTCTGAGTGTGTCAGGGAGTGTCTGAGAGTGATAGAGAGTGTCTGACAGTGTCAAAGAGGGTCTGAGAGTGTCAGGGAGTGTCAGCGAGTGTCTGAGAGTGATGGAGATTGTCAGAGAATGTCAAAGAGTGTTTGAGAGTGATAGAGATTGTCTGAGAGTGTCAGAGAGTGATATAGAGTGTCTGAGGTTGTCAGAGAGTGTCAGAGGTTGTCTGAGATTGTCAGAGAGTTTCAGAGAGTGAGAGAGATTGTCTGAGAGTGTCAGAGAGTGACAGTGAGTGTGTGAGAGTGTCAGAGAGTGATAGGGAACGTCTGAGAGTGTCTGAGTGTGTCAGGGAGTGTTTGAGAGTGTCTGAGAGTGATAGAGAGTGTCTGAGAGTGTCAGAGAGGGTCTGAGAGTGTCAGAGAGTGTCAGCGAGTGTTTGAGAGTGATAGAGATTGTCAGAGAATGTCAGAGAGTGTTTGAGAGTGATAGAGATTGTCTGAGAGTGTCAGAGATTGATAGAGAGTGTCAGAGAGTGTCAGAGAGTGATCGAGAGTGTCAGCGAGTGTCTGAGAGTGATAGAGATTGTCAGAGATTGTCAGCGAGTGTCTGAGAGTGATAGAGATTGTCAGAGAATGTCAGAGTTGTGGAGAGTGACAGAGAGTTGCTGAGATTGCCAGAGAGTTTCAGAGAGTGATAGAGAGTTTCTGAGAGTGTCTGAGAGAGGCAGAGAGAGTCAGAGAGTGTCAGAGTGTGGTAGAGAGTGTCAGAGAGTGTCAGAGAGTGTCAGAGAGTGATAGAGAGTGTCTGAGAGTGTCAGAGAGTGATAGAGAGTGTCTGAGAGTGTCAGACAGTGATACAGAGTGTCAGAGAGTGTCAGAGAGTGATAGAGAGTGTCAGAGAATGTCAGAGAGTGTCACAGAGTGTCAGAGAGTGTCAGAGAGTGTCAGAGAGTGATGGAGAGTGTCAGACATTGTCAGAGCATGTCAGAGAGTGTCAGAGTTTGATAGAGAGTGTCTGAGAGTGTCAGAGAGTGATTGAGAATGTCAGAGAGTGTCAGAGAGATTCAGAGAGTGATTGAGAGTGTCCATGCGTGTCAGAGAGTGTCAGAGAGTGATAGAGAGTGTCTGAGTGTGTCAGGGAGTGTCTGAGAGTGTCGGAGAGTGTCTGAGAGTGATAGAGAGTGTCTGAAAGTGTCAGAGAGGGTCTGAAGTGTCAGGGAGTGTCAGCGAGTGTCTGAGAGTGATGGAGATTGTCAGAGAATGTCAGAGAGTGGTAGAGAGAGATAGAGTGTGTCAGAGAGTGATTGAGTGTGTCTGAGAGTGTCAGAGAGTTTCAGAGAGTGATAGAGAGTGTCTGAGAGTGTCAGAGAGTGATTGAGTGTGACAGAGAGTTTCTGAGAGTGTCAGAGAGTGTCAAAGAGTGATTGGGAGTGTCTGACATTGTCAGAGAGTGATAGAGAGTGTCAAAGAATGTCAGAGAGTGATAGCGAGTGTCTGAGAGTGTCAGGGAGTGATCGAGAGGGTCTGAGAGTGTCTGAGTGTGTCAGGGAATGTCTGAGAGTGTCTGAGAGTGTCAGAGAGTGATTGAGAGCGTCTGAGACTGTCTGAGAGTGATAGAGAGTTTCAGCGAGGGTCTGAGAGTGATAGAGAGTATCTGAGAGTATCAGAAAGTGTCTGAGAGTGTCAGAGAATGTCAGCGAGTGTCTGAGAGAGACCGAGAGTGATAGAGAGTGTCTGAGAGTGTCAGACAGTGATTGAGAGTGTCAGAGAGTGGCAGAGAATGATAGAGAGTGTCTGAGACTCTCAGAGAGTGTCAGAGCGTGGCAGAGAATGATAGAGAGTGTCTGAGAGTGTCAGAGAGTGTCTGAGAGTGATAGAGGGTGTCAGAGAGTGTCTGAGAGTGATATAGATTGTCAGAGAATGTCAGAGAGTGGCAGAGAATGATAGAGAGTGTATGATACTCTCAGAGAGTGTCAGAGAGTGGCAGAGAATGATAGAGTGTTTCGGAGAGTGTCTGAGAGTGTCAGAGAGTGATAGAGAGTATCAGAGAGCGTCAGAGAGTTATGTCGAGTGTCTGAGACTTTCTGAGAGCGTCAGGGAGTGTCTGAGAGTGTCAGAGATTGAGAGAGATTGTCTGAGAGTGTCTGAGAGAGTCAGAGAGTGATGAAGAGTGTCTGAGAGTGTCTGAGAGTGTCAGGGAGAGTCTGAGTGTGTCAGAGCGTGTCAGAGTGTGTCAGAGAGTGATAGAGAGTGTCAGAGAGTTTCAAAGAGTGACAGAGAGTGTCAGAGATGGTCTGTGAGTGTCAGAGAGTTTCAGAGAGTGAGAGAGATTGTCTGAGAGTGTCTGAGAGTGTCAGAGAGTGATAGAGAGTGTCAGAGAATGTCAGAGAGTGATAGCGAGTGTCTGAGAGTGTCAGAGAGTGATAGAGTGTGTCTGAGAGTGTCTGAGTGTGTCAGGGAGTGTCTGAGAGTGTCTCAGGGTGTCTGAGAGTGATAGAGAGTGTCTGAGAGTGTCAGAGAGGGTCTGAGAGTGTCAGAGAGTGTCAGCGAGTGTCTGAGAGTGATAGAGATTGTCAGAGATTGTCAGCGAGTGTCTGAGAGTGATAGAGATTGTCAGAGAATGTCAGAGAGTGGTAGAGAGTGACAGAGAAAGTCTGAGAGTGCCAGAGAGTGTCAGAGAGTGTCAGAGAGTGACAGAGAGTGTCTGAGAGTGTCTCAGAGAGTCAGAGAGTGTCAGAGAAAGTCAGGGAGTGATAGAGAGTGTCAGAGAGTGATAGAGAGTGTCGGAGAGCATCTGAGAGTGTCAGACTGTGTCAGAGAGTGCCAGAGTGTGATAGAGAGTGTCAGAGAGTGTCAGAGAGCGATAGAGAGTGTCTGAGAGAATGAGAGAGTGTCAGAGAGAGTTAGTGAGTGTCTGAGAGTGTCAGAGAGTGATACAGAGTGTCAGAGAGTGAAAGAGAGTGTCAGAGAGTGTCAGAGAGTGTCACAGAGTGTCAGAGAGTGTCAAAGAGTGATAGAGAGTGATAGAGAGTGTCAGAGATTGTCAGAGCGTGTCAGAGAGTGTCAGAGATTGATAGAGAGTGCCTGAGAGTGTCAGAGAGTGTCAGAGAGTGATTGTGAATGTCAGAGAGTTTCAGAGAGTGTCAGAGAGTAATTGAGAGTCATTGAGAATGTCTGAGAGTGTCTGTGAGTGTCAGAGAGTTTTTGAGAGTGTCTGAGAGTGTCAGAGAGTGATAGAGAGTGATATGGAGTGTCAGAGAGTGATTGAGAGTGTCTAAGAGTGATAGAGAGTAAGAGAGTAATAGAGAGTGTCTGAGAATGTCAGAGAGTGATAGAGAGTGTCAGAGATTGTCAGAGAGTGTCAGAAAGTATCCGAGAGTGATAGAGAGTGTCAGAGAGTGTCAGAGAGTGATAGAGAGTGTCAGAGAGTGCCAGAGAGTGATAGGAAGTGTCTGAGAGTGTCAGAGAGTGATTGAGAGTGTCTGAGAGTGTCAGAGATGTCTGAGAGTGTCAGAGATTGTCAGCGAGTGTCTGAGAGTGATAGAGATTGTCAGAGAATGTCAGAGAGTGGTAGAGAGAGATAGTGTGTGTTTGAGAGTGTCAGTGATAGTCAGAGAGTGATAGTGAGTGTCAGAGATTATCAGAGGGTGTCAGAGGGTGTCAGAGAGTGTCAGAGAGTGATAGAGAGTGCCTGAGATTATCAGAGAGTGTCAGAGAGTGATTGAGAGTGTCTGAGAATGTCAGAGAATGATAGAGAGTGTCAGCGAGTGTCAGAGAGTGTCAGAGGGTGACCGAGAGTGACAGAGAGTGTCAGAGAGTGTCAGAGCTTGTCAGAGAGTGATAGCGAGATTCAGAGAGTGTCAGAGAGTGATAGGGAGGGTTTGAGAGTGTCAGAAGAGTGATTGAGAGTGTCTGAGAGTGTCAGAGTGTCAGAGTGTGATAGAGAGTGTCTGAGAGTGTCAGAGAGTGATTGAGAGTGGTTGAGAATGTCTGATATGGTCTGAGAGTGTCAGAGAGCGTCAAAGAGTGATTGAGAGTGTCTGAGAGTGTCAGAGAGTGATAGAGAGTGTCAGAGAATGTCAGAGAGTGATCGCGAGTGTCAGAGATTATCAGAGCGTTTCAGAAAGTGTCAGAGTTTGTTAGAGAGTGCCTGAGAGTGTCAGAGAGTGTCAGAGAGTGATTGAGAATGTCAGAGAGTGTCAGAGAGATTCAGAGAGTGATTGAGAGAGTCTGAGAGTGTCAGAGAGTGATAGAGAGTGATATGGAGTGTCTGAGAGTGATTGAGAGTGTCTAAGAGTGTCAGAGAGTGTCAGAGAGTGATAGAGAGTGTCTGAGAGTGTCTGAGTGTGTCAGGGAGTGTCTGAGAGTGTCAGAGAGGGTCTGAGAGTGTCAGGGAGTGTCAGCGAGTGTCTGAGAGTGATGGAGATTGTCAGAGAATGTCAGAGAGTGTTTGAGAGTGATAGAGATTGTCTGAGAGTGTCAGAGATTGATAGAGAGTGTCAGAGAGTGTCAGAGAGTGATAGAGAGTGTCTGAGTGTGTCAGAGAGTGTTTGAGAGTGTCTGAGAGTGCCTGAGAGTGATAGAGATTGTCAGAGAATGTCAGAGAGTGTTTGAGAGTGATAGAGATTGTCTGAGAGTGTTAGAGATTGATAGAGAGTGTCAGAGAGTGTCAGAGAGTGATAGAGAGTGTCTGAGAGTGTCAGAGATATTCAGAGAGTTTCTGAGAGTGTCTGAGAGAGACAGAGAGTGTCAGAGTGTGGTAGAGAGTGTCACAGAGTGTCAGAGAGTGTCGGAGAGTGTCAGAGAGTGTCAGAGAGTGATAGAGATTGTCTGAGAGTGTCTGAGTGTGTCAGGGAGTGTCTGAGAGTGATAGAGAGTGTCTGACAGTGTCGGAGAGGGTCTGAGAGAGTAAGGGAGTGTCAGCGAGTGTCTGAGAGTGATGGAGATTGTCAGAGAATGTCAGAGAGTGTTTGAGAGTGATAGAGATTGTCTGAGAGTGTCAGAGAGTGATAGAGAGTGTCTGAGGTTGTCAGAGAGTGTCAGAGGTTGTCTGAGATTGTCAGAGAGTTTCAGAGAGTGAGAGAGATTGTCTGAGAGTGTCAGAGAGTGATAGTGAGAGTGTGAGAGTGTCAGAGAGTGATAGGGAGCGTCTGAGAGTGTCTGAGTGTGTCAGGGAGTGTTTGAGAGTGTCTGAGAGTGTCTGAGAGTGATAGAGAGTGTCTGAGAGTGTCAGAGAGGGTCTGTGTGTCAGAGAGTGTCAGCGAGTGTCTGAGAGTGATAGAGATTGTCAGAGAATGTCAGAGTGTGGCAGAGAGTGTCAGAGAGTGTCAGAGAGTGTCAGAGAGCGATAGAGAGTGTCCGAGAACGTCATAGAGTTATAGAGAGTGTCTGAGAGTGTCAGACCGTGATACAGAGTGTCAGAGAGTGATAGAGAGTGTCAGAGAATGTCAGAGAGTGTCACAGAGTGTCAGAGTGTCAGAGAGTGTCAGAGAGTGATAGAGAGTGTCAGAGATTGTCAGAGCATGTCAGAGAGTGTCAGAGTTTGATAGAGCGTGTCTGAGAGTGTCAGAGAGTGATTGAGAATGTCAGAGAGTGTCAGAGAGATTCAGAGAGTGATTGAGAGTGTCTATGCGTGTCAGAGAGTGTCAGAGAGTGATAGAGAGTGTCTGAGAGTGTCTGAGTGTGTCAGGGAGTGTCTGAGAGTGTCTGAGAGTGTCTGAGCGTGATAGAGAGTGTCTGAAAGTGTCAGAGAGGGTCTGAGAGGGTCAGGGAGTGTCAGCGAGTGTCTGAGAGTGATAGAGATTGTTAGAGAATGTCAGAGAGTGGTAGAGAGAGATAGAGTGTGTCAGAGAGTGATTGAGTGTGTCTGAGAGTGTCAGAGAGTGTCAGAAAGTGATAGAGAGTGTCTGAGAGTGTCTGAGAGTGTCTGAGAGTGATTGAGTGTGACAGAGAGTGTCTGAGAGTGTCAGAGAGTGTCAAAGAGTGATTGAGAGTGTCTGAGATTGTCAGAGAGTGATAGAGAGTGTCAAAGAATGTCAGAGAGTGATAGCGAGTTTCTGAGAGTGTCAGAGAGTGATCAAGAGTGTCTGAGAGTGTCTGAGTGTGTCAGGGAATGTCTGAGAGTGTCTGAGAGTGTCAGAGAGTGATTGAGAGTGTCTGAGACTGTCTGAGAGTGATAGAGAGTTTCAGCGAGGGTCTGAGAGTGATAGAGAGTATCTGAGAGTATCAGAAAGTGTCTGAGAGTGTCAGAGAATGTCAGCGAGTGTCTGAGAGAGACCGAGAGTGATAGAGAGTGTCAGAGAGTGTCAGAGCTTGTCAGAGAGTGATAGAGAGAGTCAGAGAGTGTCAGAGAGGGATAGTGTGTGTCTGAGAGTGTCAGAGAGTGATTGAGGGTGTCTGAGAATGCCAGAGAGTGATAGAGAGTGTCAGAGAGTGTCAGAGCTTGTCAGAGATTGATAGAGAGTGTCAGAGAGTGTCAGAGAGTGATCGAGAGTGTCAGCGAGTGTCTGAGAGTGATAGAGATTGTCAGAGATTGTCAGCGAGTGTCTGAGAGTGATAGAGATTGTCAGAGAATGTCAGAGTTGTAGAGAGTGACAGAGAGTTGCTGAGATTGCCAGAGAGTTTCAGGGAGTGATAGAGAGTTTCTGAGAGTGTCTGAGAGAGACAGAGAGTGTCAGAGTGTGGTAGAGAGTGTCACAGAGTGTCAGAGAGTGTCAGAGAGTGTCAGAGAGTGATAGAGAGTGTCAGAGATTGTCAGAGCATGTCAGAGAGTGTCAGAGTTTGATAGAGAGTGTGTGAGAGTGTCAGAGAGTGTCAGAGAGTGATTGAGAATGTCAGAGAGTGTCAGAGAGATTCAGAGAGTGATTGAGAGTGTCTATGCGTGTCAGAGAGTGTCAGAGAGTGATAGAGAGTGTCTGAGAGTGTCTGAGTGTGTCAGGGAGTGTCTGAGAGTGTCGGAGAGTGTCTGAGAGTGATAGAGAGTGTCTGAAAGTGTCAGAGAGGGTCTGAGAGTGTCAGGGAGTGTCAGCGAGTGTCTGAGAGTGATGGAGATTGTCAGAGAATGTCAGAGAGTGGTCGAGAGAGATAGAGTGTGTCAGAGAGTGATTGAGTGTGTCTGAGAGTGTCAGAGAGTGTCAGAGAGTGATGGAGAGTGTCTGAGAGTGTCAGAGAGTGATTGAGTGTGACAGAGAGTTTCTGAGAGTGTCAAAGAGTGATTGAGTGTGTCTGAGAATGTCAGAGAGTGGTAGAGAGAGATAGAGTGTGTCAGAGAGTGATTGAGTGTGTCTGAGAGTGTCAGAGACTGTCAGAGAGTGATTGAGTGTGTCTGAGAGTGTCAGAGAGTGTCAAAGAGTGATTGGGAGTGTCTGAGATTGTCAGAGAGTGATAGCGAGTGTCTGAGAGTGTCAGAGAGTGATCGAGAGGGTCTGAGAGTGTCTGAGTGTGTCAGGGAATGTCTGAGAGTGTCTGAGAGTGTCAGAGAGTGATTGAGTGTGTCTGAGAATGTCAGAGAGTGGTAGAGAGAGATAGAGTGTGTCAGAGAGTGATTGAGTGTTTCTGAGAGTGTCAGAGAATGTCAGAGAGTGGTAGAGAGAGATAGAGTGTGTCAGAGAGTGATTGAGTGTGTCTGAGAGTGTCAGAGAGTGTCAGAGAGTGATTGAGTGTGTCTGAGAGTGTCAGAGAGTGTCAAAGAGTGATTGGGAGTGTCTGAGATTGTCAGAGAGTGATAGAGAGTGTCAAAGAATGTCAGAGAGTGATAGCGAGTGTCTGAGAGTGTCAGAGAGTGATCGAGAGGGTCTGAGAGTGTCTGAGTGTGTCAGGGAATGTCTGAGAGTGTCTGAGAGTGTCAGAGAGTGATTGAGAGCGTCTGAGACTGTCTGAGAGTGATAGAGAGTTTCAGCGAGGGTCTGAGAGTGATAGAGAGTATCTGAGAGTATCAGAAAGTGTCTGAGAGTGTCAGAGAATGTCAGCGAGTGTCTGAGAGAGACCGAGAGTGATAGAGAGTGTCAGAGAGTGTCAGAGAGTGATTGAGAGTGTCTGAGAGTGCCAGAGAGTGATAGAGAGTGTCTGAGAGTGTCAGACAGTGATTGAGAGTGTCAGAGATTGGCAGAGAATGATAGAGAGTGTCTGAGACTCTCAGAGAGTGTCAGAGTTTGGCAGAGAATGATAGAGAGTGTCTGAGAGTGTCAGAGAGTGTCTGAGAGTGATAGAGATTGTCAGAGAACGTCACAGAGTGGCAAAGAATGATAGAGAGTGTATGAGACTCTCAGAGAGTGTCAGAGAGTGGCAGAGAATGATAGAGTGTTTCGGAGAGTGTCAGAGAGTGATAGAGAGTATCAGAGAGCGTCAGAGAGTGATACAGAGTGTCTGAGACATTCTGAGAGCGTCAGGGAGTGTCTGAGAGTGTCAGAGATTGAGAGAGATTGTCTGAGAGTGTCTGAGAGAGTCAGAGAGTGATGAAGAGTGTCTGAGAGTGTCTGAGAGTGTCAGGGAGAGTCTGAGTGTGTCAGAGAGTGTCAGAGTGTGTCAGAGAGTGTCAGAGAGTTTCAAAGAGTGTCAGAGAGTGTCAGACATGGTCTGAGAGTGTCAGAGAGTTTCAGAGAGTGAGAGAGATTGTCTGAGAGTGTCTGAGAGTGTCAGAGAGTGATAGAGAGTTTCAGAGAATGTCAGAGAGTGATAGACAGTGTCTGAGATTGTCAGAGAGTGATAGAGTGTGTCTGAGAGTGTCTGAGTGTGTCAGGGAGTGTCTGAGAGTGTCTGAGGGTGTCTGAGAGTGATAGAGATTGTCAGAGAATGTCAGAGAGTGGTAGACAGTGACAGAGAAAGTCTGAGAGTGCCAGAGAGTGCCAGAGAGTGTCAGAGAGTGACAGAGAGTGTCTGAGAGTGTCTCAGAGTGTCAGAGAGTGTCAGAGAAAGTCAGGGAGTGATAGAGTGTGTCAGAGAGTGATAGAGAGTTTCTGAGGTTGTCAGAGAGTGTCAGAGGTTGTCTGAGACTGTCAGAGAGTTTCAGAGAGTGAGAGAGATTGTCTGAGAGTGTCAGAGAGTGATAGCGAGTGTGTGAGAGTGTCAGAGAGTGATAGGGATTGTCTGAGAGTGTCAGAGAGGGTCTGAGAGTGTCAGGAAGTGTCAGCGAGTGTCTGAGAGTGATGGAGATTGTCAGAGAATGTCAGCGATTGTTTGAGAGTGATATAGCTTGTCTGAGAGTGTCAGAGAGTGATAGAGAGTGTCTGAGGTTGTCAGAGAGTGTCAGAGGTTGTCTGAGATTGTCAGAGAGTTTCAGAGAGTGAGAGAGATTGTCTGAGAGTGTCAGAGAGTGATAGCGAGTGTGTGAGAGTGTCAGAGAGTGATAGAGAGTGTCTGAGAGTGTCAGAGAGGGTCTGAGAGTGTCAGAGAGTGTCAGCGAGTGTCTGAGAGTGATAGAGATTGTCAGAGAATGTCAGAGAGTGGTAGAGAGAGATAGTGTGTGTCTGAGAGTGTCAGTGATAGTCAGAGAGTGATAGTGAGTGTCAGAGATTGTCAGAGGGTGTCAGAGGGTGTCAGAGAGTGTCAGAGAGTGATAGAGAGTGCCTGAGACTATCAGAGAGTGTCAGAGAGTGATTGAGAGTGTCTGAGAATGTCAGAGAATGATAGAGAGTGTCAGCGAGTGTCAGAGAGTGTCAGAGGGTGACCGAGAGTGACAGAGAGTGTCATAGAGTGTCTGATCATGTCAGAGAGTGATAGCGAGATTCAGAGAGTGTCAGAGAGTGATAGGGAGGGTTTGAGAGTGTCAGAAGAGTGATTGAGAGTGTCTGAGAGTGTCAGAGTGTCAGAGAGTGATAGAGAGTGTCTGAGAGTGTCAGAGAGTGTCAGAGAGTGATTGTGAGTGTCAGAGAGTTTCAGAGAGTGATTGAGAGTGGTTGAGAATGTCTGAGATGGTCTGAGAGTGTCAGAGAGCGTCAAAGAGTGATTGAGAGTGTCTGAGAGTGTCAGAGAGTGATAGAGAGTGTCAGAGAATGTCAGAGAGTGATAGCGAGTGTCAGAGATTATCAGAGCGTTTCAGAGAGTGTCAGAGTTTGTTAGAGAGTGCCTGAGAGTGTCAGAGAGTGTCAGAGAGTGATTGAGAATGTCAGAGAGTGTCAGAGAGATTCAGAGAGTGATTGAGAGAGTCTGAGAGTGTCAGAGAGTGATAGAGAGTGATATTGAGTGTCTGAGAGTGATTGAGAGTGTCTAAGAGTGTCAGAGAGTGTCAGAGAGTGATAGAGAGTGTCTGAGAGTGTCTGAGTGTGTCAGGGAGTGTCTGAGAGTGTCAGAGAGGGTCTGAGAGTGTCAGGGAGTGTCAGCGAGTGTCTGAGAGTGATGGAGATTGTCAGAGAATGTCAGAGAGTGTTTGAGAGTGATAGAGATTGTCTGAGAGTGTCAGAGAGTGATAGAGAGTGTCTGAGGTTGTCAGAGAGTGTCAGAGGTTGTCTGAGATTGTCAGAGAGTTTCAGAGAGTGAGAGAGATTGTCTGAGAGAGTCAGAGAGTGATAGCGAGTGTGTGAGAGTGTCAGAGAGTGATAGGGAGTGTCTGAGAGTGTCTGAGTGTGTCAGCGAGTGTTTGAGAGTGTCTGAGAGTGTCTGAGAGTGATAGAGAGTGTCTGAGAGTGTCAGAGAGGGTCTGAGAGTGTCAGCGAGTGCCTGAGAGTGATAGAGATTGTCAGAGAATGTCAGAGAGTGTTTGAGAGTGATAGAGATTGTCTGAGAGTGTCAGAGATTGATAGAGAGTGTCAGAGAGTGTCAGAGAGTGATAGAGAGTGTCTGAGAGTGTCAGAGATTGTCTAAGAGTGTCAGAGATTGTCAGCGAGTGTCTGAGAGTGATAGAGATTGTCAGAGAATGTCAGAGAGTGGTAGAGAGTGACAGAGAGTAGCTGAGAGTGCCAGAGAGTGTCAGAGAGTGCAGAGAGTGTCTGAGCGTGTCTGATAGAGACAGAGAGAGTCAGAGAGTGTCAGAGTGTGATAGAGAGTGTCAGAGAATGTCAGAGAGTGGTAGAGAGTGACAGAGAGTAGCTGAGAGTGCCAGAGAGTGTCAGAGAGTGCAGAGAGTGTCTGAGCGTGTCTGAGAGAGACAGAGAGAGTCAGAGAGTGTCAGAGTGTGATAGAGAGTGTCAGAGAGTGTCAAAGAGTGTCAGAGAACGATAGAGAGTGTCTGAGAGTGTCAGAGAGTGTCAGAGAGAGATAGAGAATGTCTGAGATTGTCAGACAGTGATACAGAGTGTCAGAGCGTGATAGAGAGTGTCAGAGAGTGTCAGAGAGTGATAGAGAGTGTCAGAGAATGTCAGAGAGTGTCACAGAGTGTCAGAGAGTGTCAGTGAGTGATAGAGAGTGATAGAGAGTGTCAGAGATTGTCAGAGCGTGTCAGAGAGTGTCAGAGTTTGATAGAGAGTGTCAGAGAGTGTCAGAGAGTGTCAGAGAGTGATTGAGAATGTCAGAGAGTGTCAAAGAGATTCAGAGAGTGATTGAGAGTGTCTGAGAGTGTCAGTGAGTGATAGAGAGTGATATGGAGTGTCTGAGAGTGATTGAGAGTGTCTAAGAGTGTCAGAGAGTGTCAGAGAGTGATAGAGATTGTCTGAGAGTGTCTGAGTGTGTCAGGGAGTGTCTGAGAGTGTCTGAGAGTGATAGAGAGTGTCTGTGAGTGTCAGAGAGGGTCTGAGAGTGTCTGGGAGTGTCAGCGAGTGTCTGAGAGTGATAGAGATTGTCTGAGAGTGTCAGAGAGTGATAGAAAGTGTCTGAGGATGTCAGAGAGTGTCAGAGGTTGTCTGAGATTGTCAGAGAGTTTCAGGGAGTGATAGAGATTGTCTGAGAGTGGCAGAGAGTGATAGTGAGTGTGTGAGAGTGTCAGAGAGTGATAGGGAGCGTCTGAGAGTGTCTGAGTGTGTCTGAGAGTGTCTGAGAGTGTCAGAGAGGGTCTGAGAGTGTCAGAGAGTGTCAGCGAGTGTCTGAGAGTGATAGAGATTGTCAGAGAATGTCAGAGAGTGTTTGAGAGTGATAGAGATTGTCTGAGAGTGTCAGAGATTGATAGAGAGTGTCAGAGAGTGTCAGAGAGTGATAGAGAGTGTCTGAGAGTGTCTGAGAGTGTCTGAGAGTGTCAGAGATTGTCAGAGAATGTCAGAGAGATGTAGAGAGTCACAGAGAGTTGCTGAGATTGCCAGAGAGTGTCAGAGAGTGATAGAGAGTTTCTGAGAGTGTCTGAGAGAGACAGAGAGTGTCAGAGAGTGTCAGAGTGTGGTAGAGAGTGTCAGAGAGCGTCAGAGAGTGTCTGAGAGCGATAGAGAGTGTCTGAGAACGTCATAGAGTTATAGAGAGTGACTGAGAGTGTCAGACCGTGATACAGAGTGTCAGAGAGTGATAGAGAGTGTCAGAGAATGTCAGAGCGTGTCACAGAGTGTCAGAGAGTGTCAGAGAGTGTCAGAGAGTGATAGAGAGTGTCAGAGATTGTCAGAGCATGTCAGAGAGTGTCAGAGTTTGATAGAGAGTGTCTGAGAGTGTCAGAGAGTGATTGAGAATGTCAGAGAGTGTCAGAGAGATTCAGAGAGTGATTGAGAGTGTCTATGCGTGTCAGAGAGTGTCAGAGAGTGATAGAGAGTGTCTGAGAGTGTCTGAGTGTGTCAGGGAGTGTCTGAGAGTGTCTGAGAGTGTCTGAGAGTGATAGAGATTGTCAGAGAATGTCAGAGAGTGGTAGAGAGAGATAGAGTGTGTCAGAGAGTGATTGAGTGTGTCTGAGAGTGTCAGAGAGTGTCAGAAAGTGATAGAGAGTGTCTGAGAGTGTCTGAGAGTGTCTGAGAGTGATTGAGTGTGACAGAGAGTGTCTGAGAGTGTCAGAGAGTGTCAAAGAGTGATTGAGAGTGTCTGAGATTGTCAGAGAGTGATAGAGAGTTTCAAAGAATGTCAGAGAGTGATAGCGAGTTTCTGAGAGTGTCAGAGAGTGATCAAGAGTGTCTGAGAGTGTCTGAGTGTGTCAGGGAATGTCTGAGAGTGTCTGAGAGTGTCAGAGAGTGATTGAGAGTGTCTGAGACTGTCTGAGAGTGATAGAGAGTTTCAGCGAGGGTCTGAGAGTGATAGAGAGTATCTGAGAGTATCAGAAAGTGTCTGAGAGTGTCAGAGAATGTCAGCGAGTGTCAGAGCTTGTCAGAGAGTGATAGAGAGAGTCAGAGAGTGTCAGAGAGTGATAGTGTGTGTCTGAGAGTGTCAGAGAGTGATTGAGGGTGTCTGAGAATGCCAGAGAGTGATAGAGAGTGTCTGAGAGTGTCAGACATTGATTGAGAGTGTCAGAGAGTGTCAGAGAGTGTCAGAGAGTGACAGAGTGTCTGAGAGTGTCTCAGAGTGTCAGAGAGTGTCAGAGAATGTCAGAGAGTGACAGAGAGTGACAGAGTGTCTGAGAGTGTCTCAGAGTGTCAGAGATTGTCAGAGAATGTCAGAGAGTGGCAGAGAATGATAGAGAGTTTCTGAGACTCTCAGAGAGTGTCAGAACGTGGCAGAGAATAATAGAGAGTGTCTGAGAGTGTCGGAGAGTGTCTGAGATTGATAGAGGGTGTCAGAGAGTGTCTGAGAGTGATAGAGATTGCCAGAGAATGTCAGAGAGTGGCAGAGAATGATAGAGAGTGTCTGAGACTCTCGGAAAGTGTCAGAGAGTGGCAGAGAATGATAGAGAGTTTCTGAGAGTGTCAGAGAGTGTCAGAGAGAGAGAAAGAAAGTGTCTGAGAGTGTCAGAGAGTGCCAGAGATTGTCAGAGAGTGTCTGAGAGTGTCAGAGAGTGATAAAGTGTATCAGAGAGCGTCAGAGAGTGATATAGAGTGTCTGAGACTTTCTGAGAGCTTCAGGGAGTGTCTGAGAGTGTCAGTGATTGAGAGAGATTGTCTGAGATTGTCTGAGAGTGTCAGAGAGTATCAGGGAGTGTCTGAAAGAGTCAGAGAGGGTCAGAGAGTGATGAAGATTGTCTGAGAGTGTCTGAGAGTGTCAGAGAGTTTCAGAGAGTGAGAGAGATTGTCTGAGAGTGTCTGAGAGTGTCAGAGAGTGATAAAGAGTGTCTGAGAGTTTCAGAGAGTGAGAGAGATTGTCTGAGAGTGTCTGAGAGTGTCAGAGAATGTCAGAGAGTGATAGCGAGTGTCTGAGAGTGTCGGAGAGTGATAGAGTGTGTCTGAGAGTGTCTGAGTGTGTCAGGGAGTGTCTGAGAGTGTCTGAGGGTGTCTAAGAGTGATAGAGAGTGTCTGAAAGTGTCAGAGAGTGTCAGCGAGTGTCTGAGAGTGATAGAGATTGTCAGAGAATGTCAGAGAGTGTTTGAGAGTGATAGAGATTGTCTGAGAGTGTCAGAGATTGATAGAGAGTGTCAGAGAGTGTCAGAGAGTGATAGAGAATGTCTGAGAGTGTCTGAGAGTGTCAGAGTGTGGTAGAGAGTGTCAGAGAGTGTCAGAGTGTGTCAGAGAGCGATAGAGAGTGTCTGAGAACGTCATAGAGTTATAGAGAGTGTCTGAGAGTGTCAGACCGTGATACAGAGTGTCAGAGAGTGATAGAGAGTGTCAGAGAATGTCAGAGAGTGTCACAGAGTGTCAGAGAGTGTCAGAGAGTGTCAGAGAGTGTCAGCGAGTGATAGAGAGTGTCAGAGATTGTCAGAGCATGTCAGAGAGTGTCAGAGTTTGATAGAGAGTGTCAGAGAGTGTCAGAGAGTGATTGAGAATGTCAGAGAGTGTCAGAGAGATTCAGAGAGTGATTGAGAGTGTCTATGCGTGTCAGAGAGTGTCAGAGAGTGATAGAGAGTGTCTGAGAGTGTCTGAGTGTGTCAGGGAGTGTCTGAGAGTGTCTGAGAGTGATAGAGAGTGTCGGAAAGTGTCAGAGAGGGTCTGAGAGGGTCAGGGAGTGTCAGCGAGTGTCTGAGAGTGATAGAGATTGTCAGAGAATGTCAGAGAGTGGTAGAGAGAGATAGAGTGTGTCAGAGAGTGATTGAGTGTGTCTGAGAGTGTCAGAGAGTGTCAGAAAGTGATAGAGAGTGTCTGAGAGTGTCTGAGAGTGTCTGAGAGTGATTGAGTGTGACAGAGAGTGTCTGAGAGTGTCAGAGAGTGTCAAAGAGTGATTGAGAGTGTCTGAGATTGTCAGAGAGTGATAGAGAGTGTCAAAGAATGTCAGAGAGTGATAGCGAGTTTCTGAGAGTGTCAGAGAGTGATCAAGAGTGTCTGAGAGTGTCTGAGTGTGTCAGGGAATGTCTGAGAGTGTCTGAGAGTGTCAGAGAGTGATTGAGAGTGTCTGAGACTGTCTGAGAGTGATAGAGAGTTTCAGCGAGGGTCTGAGAGTGATAGAGAGTATATGAGAGTATCAGAAAGTGTCTGAGAGTGTCAGAGAATGTCAGCGAGTGTCTGAGAGAGACCGAGAGTGATAGAGAGTGTCAGAGCTTGTCAGAGAGTGATAGAGAGAGTCAGAGAGTGTCAGAGAGTGATAGTGTGTGTCTGAGAGTGTCAGAGAGTGATTGAGGGTGTCTGAGAATGCCAGAGAGTGATAGAGAGTGTCTGAGAGTGTCAGACAGTGATTGAGAGTGTCAGAGAGTGTCAGAGAGTGACAGAGTGTCTGAGAGTGTCTCAGAGTGTCAGAGATTGTCAGAGAATGTCAGAGAGTGTCAGAGAGTGAGAGAGTGTCTGAGAGTGTCTCAGAGTGTCAGAGATTGTCAGAGAATGTCAGAGAGTGGAAGAGAATGATAGAGAGTTTCTGAGACTCTCAGAGCGTGTCAGAACGTGGCAGAGAATGATAGAGAGTGTCTGAGAGTGTCAGAGAGTGTCTGAGAGTGATAAAGGGTGTCAGAGAGTGTCTGAGAGTGATAGAGATTGCCAGAGAATGTCAGAGAGTGGCAGAGAATGATAGAGAGTGTCTGAGACTCTCAGAAAGTGTCAGAGAGTGGCAGAGAATGATAGAGAGTTTCTGAGAGTGTCAGTGAGTGTCAGAGAGAGAGATAGAAAGTGTCTGAGAGTGTCAGAGAGTGCCAGAGAATGTCAGAGAGTGTCTGAGAGTGTCAGAGAGTGATAGAGTGTATCAGAGAGTGATATAGAGTGTCTGAGACTTTCTGAGAGCGTCAGGGAGTGTCTCAGAGTGTCAGAGAGTATCAGGGAGTGTCTGAAAGAGTCAGAGAGGGTCAGAGAGTGATGAAGATTGTCTGAGAGTGTCTGAGAGTGTCAGAGAGTTTCAGAGAGTGAGAGAGATTGTCTGAGAGTGTCTGAGAGTGTCAGAGAGTGAGAGAGATTGTCTGAGAGTGTCTGAGAGTGTCAGAGAATGTCAGAGAGCGATAGCGAGTGTCTGAGAGTGTCAGAGAGTGATAGAGTGTGTCTGAGAGTGTCTGAGTGTGTCAGGGAGTGTCTGAGAGTGTCTGAGGGTGTCTGAGAGTGATATATAGTGTCTGAAAGTGTCAGAGAGGGTTTGAGAGTGTCAGAGAGTGTCAGCGAGTGTCTGAGACTGATAGAGATTGTCAGAGAATGTCAGAGAGTGGTAGAGAGTGACAGAGACAGTCTGAGAGTGCCAGAGAGTGTCAAAGAGTTTCAGAGAGTGACAGAGAGTGTCTGAGAGTGTCTCAGAGAGTCAGAGAGTGTCAGAGAAAGTCAGGGAGTGATAGAGAGTGTCAGAGAGTGATAGAGAGTGTCGGAGAGCATCTGAGAGTGTCAGAGAGTGTCAGAGAGTGCCAGAGTGTGATAGAGAGTGTCTGAGAGTGTCAGAGAGTGTCAGAGAGAGATAGAGAGTGTCTGAGAAGGTGTCAGAAAGTGATACAGAGTGTCAGAGAGTATTAGAGAGAATCAGAGAGTGATAGAGAGAGTCAGAGAGTGTCAGAGAGTGACAGAGAGTGTCAGAGAATGTCAGAGATTGTCACAGAGTGTCAGAGAGTGTCAGAGAGTGATAGAGAGTGGCAGAGAGTGTCAGAGAGTGTCAGAGAGTGATAGAAGGTGTCTGAGAGCGTCTGAGAGTGTCAGAGAGTGTCAGAGAGTGATAGAGCGTGTCAGAGAGTGATGGAGAGTGTCTGAGAGTGTCAGAGTGTGATCAAGAGTGTCTGAGAGTGTCTGAGTGTGTCAGGGAATGTCTGAGAGTGTCTGAGAGTGTCAGAGAGTGATTGAGAGTGTCTGAGACTGTCTGAGAGTGATAGAGAGATTCAGCGAGGGTCTGAGAGTGACAGAGTGTATCTGAGAGTATCAAAAATTGTCTGAGAGTGTCAGAGAATGTCAGCGAGTGTCTGAGAGAGACCAAGAGTGATAGAGAGTGTCAGAGAGTGTCAGAGCTTGTCAGAGAGTGATAGAGAGAGTCAGAGAGTGTCAGAGAGTGATAGTGTGTGTTTGAGAGTGTCAGAGAGTGATTGAGATTGTCTGAGAATGTCAGAGAGTGTCAGAGAGATTCAGAGAGTGATTGAGAGTGTCTATGCGTGTCAGAGAGTGTCAGAGAGTGATAGAGAGTGTCTGAGAGTGTCTGAGTGTGTCAGGGAGTGTCTGAGAGTGTCTGAGAGTGATAGAGAGTGTCTGAGAGTGTCTGAGAGTGATAGAGAGTGTCTGAGAGTGTCAGAGAGGGTCTGAGTGTCAGAGAGTGTCAGCGAGTGTCTCAGAGTGATAGAGATTGTCAGAGAATGTCAGAGAGTGTTTGAGAGTGATAGAGATTGTCTGAGAGTGTCAGAGATTGATAGAGAGTGTCAGAGAGTGTCAGAGAGTGATCGAGAGTGTCAGCGAGTGTCTGAGAGTGATAGAGATTGTCAGAGATTGTCAGCGAGTGTCTGAGAGTGATATAGATTGTCAGAGAATGTCAGAGTTGTAGAGAGTGACAGAGAGTTGCTGAGATTGCCAGAGAGTTTCAGAGAGTGATAGAGAGTTTCTGAGAGAATCTGAGAGAGACAGAGAGTGTCAGAGTGTGGTAGAGAGTGTCAGAGAGTGTCAGAGAGTGTCGGAGAGTGTCAGAGAGTGTCAGAGAGTGATAGAGAGTGTCAGAGATTGTCAGAGCATGTCAGAGAGTGTCAGAGTTTGATAGAGAGTGTGTGAGAGTGTCAGAGAGTGATTGAGAATGTCAGAGAGTGTCAGAGAGATTCAGAGAGTGATTGAGAGTGTCTATGCGTGTCAGAGAGTGTCAGAGAGTGATAGAGAGTGTCTGAGAGTGTCTGAGTGTGTCAGGGAGTGTCTGAAAGTGTCAGAGAGGGTCTGAGAGTGTCAGGGAGTGTCAGCGTGTGTCTGAGAGTGATGGAGATTGTCAGAGAATGTCAGAGAGTGGTAGAGAGAGATAGAGTGTGTCAGAGAGTGAATGAGTGTGTCTGAGAGTGTCAGAGAGTGTCAGAGAGTGATGGAGAGTGTCTGAGAGTGTCAGAGAGTGATTGAGTGTGACAGAGAGTTTCTGAGAGTGTCAAAGAGTGATTGAGTGTGTCTGAGAATGTCAGAGAGTGGTAGAGAGAGATAGAGTGTGTCAGAGAGTGATTGAGTGTTTCTGAGAGTGTCAGAGAATGTCAGAGAGTGGTAGAGAGAGATAGAGTGTGTCAGAGAGTGATTGAGTGTGTCTGAGAGTGTCAGAGAGTGTCAGAGAGTGATTGAGTGTGTCTGAGAGTGTCAGAGAGTGTCAAAGAGTGATTGGGAGTGTCTGAGATTGTCAGAGAGTGATAGAGAGTGTCAAAGAATGTCAGAGAGTGATAGCGAGTGTCTGAGAGTGTCAGAGAGTGATCGAGAGGGTCTGAGAGTGTCTGAGTGTGTCAGGGAATGTCTGAGAGTGTCTGAGAGTGTCAGAGAGTGATTGAGAGCGTCTGAGACTGTCTGAGAGTGATAGAGAGTTTCAGCGAGGGTCTGAGAGTGATAGAGAGTATCTGAGAGTATCAGAAAGTGTCTCAGAGTGTCAGAGAATGTCAGCGAGTGTCTGAGAGAGACCGAGAGTGATAGAGAGTGTCAGAGAGTGTCAGAGAGTGATTGAGAGTGTCTGAGAGTGCAAGAGAGTGATAGAGAGTGTCTGACTGTGTCAGACAGTGATTGAGAGTGTCAGAGATTGGCAGAGAATGATAGAGAGTGTCTGAGACTCTCAGAGAGTGCCAGAGTTTGGCAGAGAATGATAGAGAGTGTCTGAGAGTGTCAGAGAGTGTCTGAGAGTGATAGAGATTGTCAGAGAACGTCACAGAGTGGCAAAGAATGATAGAGAGTCTATGAGACTCTCAGAGAGTGTCAGAGAGTGGCAGAGAATGATAGAGTGTTTCGGAGAGTGTCAGAGAGTGATAGAGAGTATCAGAGAGCGTCAGAGAGTGATATAGAGTGTCTGAGAATTTCTGAGAGCGTCAGGGAGTGTCTGAGAGTGTCAGAGATTGAGAGAGATTGTCTGAGAGTGTCTGAGAGAGTCAGAGAGTGATGAAGAGTGTCTGAGAGTGTCACGGAGAGTCTGAGTGTGTCAGAGAGTGGCAGAGTGTGTCAGAGAGTGTCAGAGAGTTTCAAAGAGTGTCAGAGAGTGTCAGACATGGTCTGAGAGTGTCAGAGAGTTTCAGAGAGTGAGAGAGATTGTCTGAAAGTGTCTGAGAGTGTCAGAGAGTGATAGAGAGTTTCAGAGAATGTCAGAGAGTGATAGACAGTGTCTGAGATTGTCAGAGATTGATAGAGTGTGTCTGAGAGTGTCTGAGTGTGTCAGGGAGTGTCTGAGAGTGTCTGAGGGTGTCTGAGAGTGATAGAGAGTGTCTGAGAGTGTCAGAGAGGGTCTGAGAGTGTCAGAGAGTGTCAGCGAGTGTCTGAGAGTGATAGAGATTGTCAGAGATTGTCAGCGAGTGTCTGAGAGTGATAGAGATTGTCAGAGAATGTCAGAGAGTGGTAGAGAGTGACAGAGAAAGTCTGAGAGTGCCAGAGAGTGTCAGAGAGTGTCAGAGAGTGACAGAGAGTGTCTGAGAGTGTCTCAGAGTGTCAGAGAGTGTCAGAGAAAGTCAGGGAGTGATAGAGAGTGTCAGAGAGTGATAGAGAGTTTCTGAGGTTGTCAGAGAGTGTCAGAGGTTGTCTGAGACTGTCAGAGAGTTTCAGAGAGTGAGAGAGATTGTCTGAGAGTGTCAGAGAGTGATAGCGAGTGTGTGAGAGTGTCAGAGAGTGATAGGGAGTGTCTGAGAGTGTCAGAGAGGGTCTGAGAGTGTCAGGAAGTGTCAGCGAGTGTCTGAGAGTGATGGAGATTGTCAGAGAATGTCAGAGAGTGTTTGAGAGTGATAGAGCTTGTCTGAGAGTGTCAGAGAATGATAGAGAGTGTCTGAGACTCTCAGAGAGTGTCAGAGTTTGGCAGAGAATGATAGAGAGTGTCTGAGAGTGTCAGAGAGTGTCTGAGAGTGATAGAGATTGTCAGAGAACGTCACAGAGTGGCAGAGAATGATAGAGAGTGTATGAGACTCTCAGAGAGTGTCCGAGAGTGGCAGAGTATGATAGAGTGTTTCGGAGAGTGTCAGAGAGTGATAGAGAGTATCAGAGAGCGTCAGAGAGTGATATAGAGTGTCTGAGACTTTCTGAGAGCGTCAGGGAGTGTCTGAGAGTGTCAGAGATTGAGAGAGATTGTCTGAGAGTGTCTGAGAGAGTCAGAGAGTGATGAAGAGTGTCTGAGAGTGTCTGAGAGTGTCAGGGAGAGTCTGAGTGTGTCAGAGAGTGTCAGAGTGTGTCAGAGAGTGTCAGAGAGTTTCAAAGAGTGTCAGAGAGTGTCAGACATGGTCTGAGAGTGTCAGAGAGTTTCAGAGAGTGAGAGAGATTGTCTGAGAGTGTCTGAGAGTGTCTGAGAGTGTCAGAGAGTGATAGTGAGTTTCAGAGAATGTCAGAGAGTGATAGACAGTGTCTGAGATTGTCAGAGATTGATAGAGTGTGTCTGAGAGTGTCTGAGTGTGTCAGGGAGTGTCTGAGAGTGTCTGAGGGTGTCTGAGAGTGATAGAGAGTGTCTGAGAGTGTCAGAGAGGGTCTGAGAGTGTCAGGAAGTGTCAGCGAGTGTCTGAGAGTGATGGAGATTGTCAGAGAATGTCAGAGAGTGTTTGAGAGTGATATAGCTTGTCTGAGAGTGTCAGAGAGTGATAGAGAGTGTCTGAGGTTGTCAGAGAGTGTCAGAGGTTGTCTGAGATTGTCAGAGAGTTTCAGAGAGTGAGAGAGATTGTCTGAGAGTGTCAGAGAGTGATAGCGAGTGTGTGAGAGTGTCAGAGACCGATAGAGAGTGTCTGAGAGTGTCAGAGAGGGTCTGAGAGTGTCAGAGAGTGTCAGCGAGTGTCTGAGAGTGATAGAGATTGTCAGAGAATGTCAGAGTGTGTTTGAGAGTGATAGAGATTGTCTGAGAGTGTCAGAGATTGATAGAGAGTGTCAGAGAGTGTCAGAGAGTGATAGAGAGTGTCTGAGAGTGTCAGAGAGTGTCAGAGAGTGTCAGAGAGTGATTGAGAATGTCAGAGAGTGTCAGAGAGATTCAGAGAGTGATTGAGAGTGTCTGAGAGTGTCAGAGAGTGATAGAGAGTGATATTGAGTGTCTGAGAGTGATTGAGAGTGTCTAAGAGTGTCAGAGAGTGTCAGAGAGTGATAGAGATTGTCTGAGAGTGTCTGAGTGTGTCAGGGAGTGTCTGAGAGTGATAGAGAGTGTCTGACAGTGTCAAAGAGGGTCTGAGAGTGTCAGGGAGTGTCAGCGAGTGTCTGAGAGTGATGGAGATTGTCAGAGAGTGTCAAAGAGTGTTTGAGAGTGATAGAGATTGTCTGAGAGTGTCAGAGAGTGATATAGAGTGTCTGAGGTTGTCAGAGAGTGTCAGAGGTTGTCTGAGATTGTCAGAGAGTTTCAGAGAGTGAGAGAGATTGTCTGAGAGTGTCAGAGAGTGACAGTGAGTGTGTGAGAGTGTCAGAGAGTGATAGGGAACGTCTGAGAGTGTCTGAGTGTGTCAGGGAGTGTTTGAGAGTGTCTGAGAGTGATAGAGAGTGTCTGAGAGTGTCAGAGAGGGTCTGAGAGTGTCAGAGAGTGTCAGCGAGTGTCTGAGAGTGATAGAGATTGTCAGAGAATGTCAGAGAGTGTTTGAGAGTGATAGAGATTGTCTGAGAGTGTCAGAGATTGATAGAGAGTGTCAGAGAGTGTCAGAGAGTGATCGAGAGTGTCAGCGAGTGTCTGAGAGTGATAGAGATTGTCAGAGATTGTCAGCGAGTGTCTGAGAGTGATAGAGATTGTCAGAGAATGTCAGAGTTGTGGAGAGTGACAGAGAGTTGCTGAGATTGCCAGAGAGTTTCAGAGAGTGATAGAGAGTTTCTGAGAGTGTCTGAGAGAGGCAGAGAGTGTCAGAGAGTGTCAGAGTGTGGTAGAGAGTGTCAGAGAGTGTCAGAGAGTGTCAGAGAGTGATAGAGAGTGTCTGAGAGTGTCAGAGAGTGATAGAGAGTGTCTGAGAGTGTCAGACAGTGATACAGAGTGTCAGAGAGTGTCAGAGAGTGATAGAGAGTGTCAGAGAATGTCAGAGAGTGTCACAGAGTGTCAGAGAGTGTCAGAGAGTGTCAGAGAGTGATAGAGAGTGTCAGAGATTGTCAGAGCATGTCAGAGAGTGTCAGAGTTTGATAGAGAGTGTCTGAGAGTGTCAGAGAGTGATTGAGAATGTCAGAGAGTGTCAGAGAGATTCAGAGAGTGATAGAGAGTGTCCATGCGTGTCAGAGAGTGTCAGAGAGTGATAGAGAGTGTCTGAGTGTGTCAGGGAGTGTCTGAGAGTGTCGGAGAGTGTCTGAGAGTGATAGAGAGTGTCTGAAAGTGTCAGAGAGGGTCTGAAGTGTCAGGGAGTGTCAGCGAGTGTCTGAGAGTGATGGAGATTGTCAGAGAATGTCAGAGAGTGGTAGAGAGAGATAGAGTGTGTCAGAGAGTGATTGAGTGTGTCTGAGAGTGTCAGAGAGTTTCAGAGAGTGATAGAGCGTGTCTGAGAGTGTCAGGGAGTGATTGAGTGTGACAGAGAGTTTCTGAGAGTGTCAGAGAGTGTCAAAGAGTGATTGGGAGTGTCTGACATTGTCAGAGAGTGATAGAGAGTGTCAAAGAATGTCAGAGAGTGATAGCGAGTGTCTGAGAGTGTCAGGGAGTGATCGAGAGGGTCTGAGAGTGTCTGAGTGTGTCAGGGAATGTCTGAGAGTGTCTGAGAGTGTCAGAGAGTGATTGAGAGCGTCTGAGACTGTCTGAGAGTGATAGAGAGTTTCAGCGAGGGTCTGAGAGTGATAGAGAGTATCTGAGCGTATCAGAAAGTGTCTGAGAGTGTCAGAGAATGTCAGCGAGTGTCTGAGAGAGACCGAGAGTGATAGAGAGTGTCTGAGAGTGTCAGACAGTGATTGAGAGTGTCAGAGAGTGGCAGAGAATGATAGAGAGTGTCTGAGACTCTCAGAGAGTGTCAGAGCGTGGCAGAGAATGATAGAGAGTGTCTGAGAGTGTCAGAGAGTGTCTGAGAGTGATAGAGGGTGTCAGAGAGTGTCTGAGAGTGATATAGATTGTCAGAGAATGTCAGAGAGTGGCAGAGAATGATAGAGAGTGTATGATACTCTCAGAGAGTGTCAGAGAGTGGCAGAGAATGATAGAGTGTTTCGGAGAGTGTCTGAGAGTGTCAGAGAGTGATAGAGAGTATCAGAGAGCGTCAGAGAGTTATGTCGAGTGTCTGAGACTTTCTGAGAGCGTCAGGGAGTGTCTGAGAGTGTCAGAGATTGAGAGAGATTGTCTGAGAGTGTCTGAGAGAGTCAGAGAGTGATGAAGAGTGTCTGAGAGTGCCAGAGAGTGTCAGAGACTTTCAGAGTGTTTCAGAGAATGTCACGGAGTGTCAGCGAGTATCAGCTAGCTT
Source organism: Heterodontus francisci (assembly GCF_036365525.1). Taxonomy (NCBI): domain Eukaryota; kingdom Metazoa; phylum Chordata; class Chondrichthyes; order Heterodontiformes; family Heterodontidae; genus Heterodontus; species Heterodontus francisci. The sequence continues at coordinate 10,043,419 of NC_090405.1, read as the reverse complement.
CAGAGAGTGTCAGAGAGTTTCAGAGTGTGTGGAGAGTTCCAGAGAGAGTCAGACAGTGTCTGAGAGTGTCAAAGAGTGTCAAAGAGTTTCAGAGAGTGTCAGAGAGTGTCAGAGAGTTTCAGAGACTTTCTGAGAGTGTCCGAGAGTGCCTGAGAGTTTCTGACAATTTCTGAGTGTGTCGGAGAGTGTCAGAGAGTTTCAGAGAGTGTCAGAGAGTTTCAGAGAGTGTCACAGAGTGTCAGAGAGTGTCAGAGATTTTCAGTGGATTTCAGAGATCTTCAGAGAGTGTCAGAGTGTCAGAAAGTTACATTGAGTGTCACAGAGGTCAGAGAGTTTCAGAGAGATTCAGAGAGTGTCAGGGAGTGTCAGAGAATGTCAGACATTTTCAAAGAGTGTCAGATAGTATCTGAGAGTGCCAGAATGTGTCGAAGAGTTTCAATGAGTGTCAGAAAGTGTCAGAGAGTGTCAGAGAGTGTCTGAGAGTGTTGGAGAGTGTCAGAGAGTGTCTGAGAGTGTCAGAGAGTGTCAGAGATTTTCAGAGAGTGTCACAGAGTGTCAGAGAGTGTCAGAGACTTTCAGAAAGTTTCTTAGAGTTTCTGAGAGTTTCAGAGAGTTTCAGAGAGATTCAGAGAGTGTCAGGGAGTGTCAGAGAATGTCAGAGATTTTCAAAAAGTGTCAGATAGTATCTGAGAGTGCCAGAATGTGTCGCAGAGTTTCAATGAGTGTCAGAGAGAGTCAGAGATTGTCAAAGAGTGTCAGAAAGTGTCAGAGAGTGTCAGAGAGTGTCTGAGAGTGCTGGAGAGTGTCAGAGAGTGTCTGAGAGTGTTAGAGAGTGTCAGAGAGTTTCACAGAGTTTCAGAAAGTGCCAGAGAGTTTCAGAGAGTGTCAGAGAGCGTCAGAGAGTTTAAGAGAGTGTCAGAGAGTTTCAGAGAGTGTCTGCGAGATTTAGAGAGTGTCAGAGAGTGTCAGAGAGTTTCAGAGAGTTTCAGAGAGTGTCACAGAGTGTCAGAGAGTGTCAGAGACTTTCAGAAAGTTTCTGAGAGTTTCTGAGAGTTTCAGAGAGTTTCAGAGAGTTTCAGAATGTTTCAGAGAGCTTCAGAGAGTTTCAGAGAGTGTCAGAGCCTGTCAGAGAGATTCAGAGAGAGTCACAGGGTGTCAGAGAGTTTGAGAGAGCTTCAGAGAGTGTCAGAGAGTGTCAGAAAGTGTCAGAGAGTGTCAGAGAGTGTCTGAGAGTGTCAGCGAGTGTCAAAGAGTTTCAGAAAGTGTCAGAGAGTTTCAGAGAGTGTCAGAGAGTGTCAGAGATTTTCAGAGTGTGTCAGAGAGTGTCAGTGAGATTCAGAGAGTGTCAGAGTGTGTCAGAGAGTTTCAGAGAGTTTCAGAGAGCGTCTGAGAGTGTCAGAGAGAGTCAGAGAGTTTCTGAGAGTATCAGAGAGTGTCAGAGAGTGTCAGAGAGAGTCAGGAAGTTTCAGAAAGTGTCAGATAGTGTCAGAGAGTTTCAGAGCGTGTCAGAGATTGTGAGAGATTTTCAGATAGTGTCAGAGAGTTTCTGAGAGTTTCTGAGTTTGTCAGAGAGTGCCAGAGAGTGTCAGAGATTTTCAGAGAGTTTCACAGAGTGTCAGAGAGTGTCAGAGACTTTCAGAGAGTTTCTGAGTGTTTCAGAGAGTTTCAGAGAGTTTCAGAATGTTTCAGAGAGCTTCAGAGAGTTTCAGAGAGTGTCAAAGAGTGTCAACGGGTGTCAGAGAGTTTCAGAGAGAGTCAGAGATTTTCAGAGAATGTCAGAGAGTCTCAGAGACTTTCAGAGAGTGTCAGACAGTGCCAGCGATTTTCGGAGACTTTCTGAGTGTGTCAGAGTGTGTCAGAGAGTGTCAGAGTGTGTCACAGAGTTTCAGAGAGTTTCAGAGATCTTCAGAGATTTTCAGAGAGTGTAACAGAGTTTCAGAGAGTGTAGAGAGTTCCAGAGAGTTACAGACAGTGTCTGAGAGTGTCAAAGAGTGTCAAAGAGTTTCAGAGAATGTCAGAGAGTGTCAGAGAGTGTCATAGAGTTTCAGAGAATTTCTGAGAGTGTCAGAGAGTGCCTGAGAGTTTCTGACAATTTCTGAGTGTGTCGGAGAGTGTCAGAGAGTTTCAGAGAGTGTCAGAGAGTTTCAGAGAGTGTCACAGAGTGTCAGAGAGTGTCAGAGATTTTCAGTGGATTTCAGAGATCTTCAGAGAGTGTCAGAGTGTCAGAAAGTTTCATTGAGTGTCACAGAGGGTCAGAGAGTTTCAGAGAGATTCAGAGAGTGTCAGGGAGTGTCAGAGAATGTCAGAGATTTTCAAAGAGTGTCAGATAGTATCTGAGAGTGGCAGAATGTGTCGAAGAGTTTCAATGAGTGTCAGAGAGTGTCAGAGTGTATCAGAGAGTGTCAGAGAGTGTCAGAGAGTGTCTGAGAGTGTTAGAGAGTGTCAGAGAGTGTCTGAGAGTGTCAGAGAGTGTCAGAGAGTTTCAGAGAGTTTCAGAGGGTGCCAGAGAGTTTCAGAGAGTGTCAGAGAGCGTCAGAGAGTTTCAGAGAGAGTCACAGGGTGTCAGAGAGTTTGAGAGAGCTTCAGAGAGTGTCAGAGAGTGTCAGAAAGTGTCAGAGAGTGTCAGAGAGTGTCTGAGAGTGTCAGCGAGTGTCAAAGAGTTTCAGAAAGTGTCAGAGAGTTTCAGAGAGTGTCAGAGAGTGTCAAAGATTTTCAGAGAGTGTCAGAGAGTGTCAGTGAGATTCAGAGAGTGTCAGAGAGTGTCAGAGAGTTTCAGAGAGTTTCAGAGAGTGTCTGAGAGTGTCAGAGAGTGTCAGAGAGAGTCAGAGAGTTTCTGAGAGTATCAGAGAGTGTCAGAGAGTGTCAGAGAGAGTCAGGAAGTTTCAGAAAGTGTCAGACAGTGTCAGAGAGTTTCAGAGCGTGTCAGAGATTGTCAGATATTTTCAGATAGTGTCTGAGAGTTTCTGAGAGTTTCTGAGTTTGTCAGAGAGTGCCAGAGAGTGTCAGAGATTTTCAGAGAGTTTCACAGAGTGTCAGAGAGTGTCAGAGACATTCAGAGAGTTTCTGAGAGTTTCTGAGAGTTTCGGAGAGTTTCAGAATGTTTCAGAAAGCTTCAGAGAGTTTCAGAGAGTGTCAAAGAGTGTCAACGGGTGTCAGAGAGTTTCAGAGAGCTTCAGAGAGAGTCAGAGATTTTCAGAGAATGTCAGAGAGTCTCAGAGACTTTCTGAGAGTGTCAGACAGTGCCAGCGAGTTTCGGAGACTTTCTGAGTGTGTCGGAGTGTGTCAGAGTGTGTCACGGAGTTTCAGAGAGTTTCAGAGATCTTCAGAGATTTTCAGAGAGTGTAACAGAGTTTCGGAGGGTTTCAGAGAAATTCACAGAGTGTCAGAGAATGTCAGAGAGTGTCAGAGTGTTTCAGAAAGTTTCAGATAGTATCACAGAGTTTCAGAAATTATCTGTGAGTTTCTGAGAGTGTCAGAGAGTTTCAGAGACTGTCAGAGGGCTCTGAGATTTTCTGAGTGTGTCAGAGAGTGTCAGAGAGTTTCAGAGAGTGCCAGAGAGTGTCAGAGAGTTTCAGAGATTGTCACAGAGTGTCAGTGAGTGTCAGAGAGTTTCAGAGAGTGTCAGATAGTGTCAGTGAGTGTCAGAGATTATCAGAGAGTGTCAGCGAGTGTCAGAGAGTGTCAGAGAGTTTCAGAGAGTGTCAGAGAGTTTCTGAGAGTTTCTGAGTTTGTCAGAGAGTGTCAGATAGTGTCAGAGTCTTTCAGAGGGCTCTGAGATTTTCTGAGTGTGTCAAAGAGTGTCAGAGAGTTTCAGAGAGTGTCAGAGACTGTCAGAGAGTTTCAGAGAGTGCCACAGAGTGTCAGTGTCAGAGAGTGTCAGAGAGATACACAGTGTGTCACAGAGTGTCAGAGAGTGTCCGAGAGTTTCAGAGAGTGTCAGATCGTGTCAGAGAGTGTTTGAGAGTTTCAGAGAGTGTCAGAGAGTGTCAGAGACTGTCAGAGAGTTTCAGAGAGTGTCACAGAGTGTCAGTGAGTGTCAGAGAGTGTCAGAGAGTGTCAGAGAGTGTCAGAGAGTTTCTGAGAGATTCTGAGAGAGTCAGAGAGTTTCAAAGAGTTTCAGAGAGCTTCAGTGTGTTTCAGAGAGTGTCGGAAAGTTTCGGAGAGTGCCAGAGAGTGTCAGAGCCTTTCAGAGAGTTTCAGAGAGTGTCACAGAGTGTCAGAGAGTATCAGAGAGCTTCAGAGAGTGTCAGAGAGTTTCAGAGAGAGCAGAGAGTTTCAGAGACTTTCTGAGAGTGTCAGAGAGTGCCTGTGAGTTTCTGACAGATTCTGAGTGTGTCGGAGATTGTCATAGAGTTTCAGAGAGTGTCACAGAGTGTCAGAGAGTTTAAGAGCGCGTCAGAGAATGTCAGATGGTTTCAGAGAGTTTCAGAGAGTGTCAGAGTGTGTCAGAGAGTTTCAGAGAGATTCAGAGAGTGTCAGAGAATGTCAGAGAGTTTCAGAGAATGTCACAGTGTCAGAGAGTTTCAGAGAGAGTCAGAGAGTGTCAGAAAGTTTCAGAGAGTGTCAGAGAGTTTCTGAGAGTTTCTGAGTTTGTCAGAGAGTGTCAGAGATTTTCAGAGAGTGTCAGAGACTTTCCGAGAGTTTCAGAGAGTTTCAGAGAGCTTCAGAGAGTTTCAGAGGGTGTCAGAGCCTGTCAGAGAGTTTCAGAGTGTGTCACAGGGTGTCAGAGGGTTTCAGAGAGCTTCAGAGAGTGTCAGAGAGTGTCAGAGAGTGTCTGAGAGTTTCAGAGAGTGTCACAGGGTGTCAGGGATTGTCAGCGAATTTCAGAGAGTGTCACTGATTGTCAGATAGTTTCAGAGAGTTTCAGAGAGTGTCAGAGAGTTTCAGAGAGTGTCTGAGAGTTTCAGAGAGTTTCACAGAGTTTCTGAAAGTTTCTGAGTTTGTCAGAGAGAGTCAGATAGTGTCAGAGGGTGTCTGAGAGTGTCAGCGAGTGTCAAAGAGTTTCAGAAAGTGTCAGAGAGTTTCAGAGAGTGTCAGAGAGTGTCAGAGATTTTCAGAGAGTGTCAGAGAGTGTCAGTGAGATTCAGAGAGTGTCAGAGAGAGTCAGAGAGTTTCAGAGAGTTTCAGAGAGTGTCTGAGAGTGTCAGAGAGAGTCAGAGAGTTTCTGAGAGTATCAGAGAGTGTCAGAGAGTGTCAGAGAGAGTCAGGAAGTTTCAGAAAGTGTCAGATAGTGTCAGAGAGTTTCAGAGCGTGTCAGAGATTGTCAGAGAGTTTCAGATAGTGTCAGAGAGTTTCTGAGAGTTTCTGAGTTTGTCAGAGAGTGCCAGAGAGTGTCAGAGATTTTCAGAGAGTTTCACAGAGTGTCAGAGAGTGTCAGAGACTTTCAGAGAGTTTCTGAGAGTTTCTGAGAGTTTCAGAGAGTTTCAGAATGTTTCAGAGAGCTTCAGAGAGTTTCAGAGAGTGTCAGAGATTTTCACAGAGTGCCAGAGATCTTCAGAGAGTGTCAGAGAGTGCCAGAAAGTTTCAGAGAATGTCATAGAGTGTCGGAGAGTTTCAGAGAGATTCAGAGAGTGTCCGAGAGATTCAGAAAGTGTCAGATAGTGTCAGAGAGTTTCAGAAAGAGTCTGAGAGTGTCGGAGAGCTTCAGAGAGTGTCAGAGAGTTTCAGAGAGTGTCAGAGATTGTCAGAGAGTTTCAGAGAGTGCCAGAGAGTGTCAGAGACTTTCAGAGTGTTTCAGAGAGTGTCACAGAGTGTCAGCGAGTATCAGCTAGCTTCAGAGAGTGTCAGAGAGTTTCAGAGAGTGTAGAGAGTTCCAGAGAGAGTCAGACAGTGTCTGAGAGTGTCAAAGAGTGTCAAAGAGTTTCTGAGAGTTTCAGAGAGAGTCAGAGAGTTTCAGAGACTTTCTGAGAGTGTCAGAGAGTGCCTGAGAGTTTCTGACAATTTCTGAGTGTGTCGGAGAGTGTCAGAGAGTTTCAGAGAGTGTCACAGAGTGTCAGAGTGTCAGAGATTTTCAGTGGATTTCAGAGATCTTCAGAGAGTGTCAGAGTGTCAGAAAGTTTCATTGAGTGTCACAGAGGGTCAGAGAGTTTCAGAGAGATTCAGAGAGTGTCAGGGAGTGTCAGAGAATGTCAGAGATTTTCAAAGAGTGTCAGATAGTATCTGAGAGTGCCAGAATGTGTCGCAGAGTTTCAATGAGTGTCAGAGAGAGTCAGAGATTGTCAAAGAGTGTCAGAAAGTGTCAGAGAGTGTCTGAGAGTGTTGGAGAGTGTCAGAGAGTGTCTGAGAGTGTCAGAGAGTGACAGAGAGTTTCAGAAAGTTTCAGAGGGTGCCAGAGAGTTTCAGAGAGTGTCAGAGAGCGTCAGAGAGTTTAAGAGAGTGTCAAAGAGTTTCAGAGAGTGTCTGCGAGATTTAGAGAGTGTCAGAGAGTGTCAGAGAGTTTCAGAGAGTTTCAGAGAGTGTCACAGAGTGTCAGAGAGTGTCAGAGACTTTCAGAAAGTTTCTGAGAGTTTCTGAGAGTTTCAGAGAGTTTCAGAGAGTTTCAGAATGTTTCAGAGAGCTTCAGAGAGTTTCAGAGAGTGTCAGAGCCTGTCAGAGAGATTCAGAGAGAGTCACAGGGTGTCAGAGAGTTTGACAGAGCTTCAGAGAGTGTCAGAGAGTGTCAGAAAGTGTCAGAGAGTGTCAGTGAGTGTCAGAGAGTGTCAGCGAGTGTCAAAGAGTTTCAGAAAGTGTCAGAGAGTTTCAGAGAGTGTCAGAGAGTGTCAGAGATTTTCAGAGAGTGTCAGAGAGTGTCAGTGAGATTCAGAGAGTGTCAGAGTGTGTCAGAGAGTTTCAGAGAGTTTCAGAGAGCGTCTGAGAGTGTCAGAGAGAGTCAGAGAGTTTCTGAGAGTATCAGAGAGTGTCAGAGAGTGTCAGAGAGAGTCAGGAAGTTTCAGAAAGTGTCAGATAGTGTCAGAGAGTTTCAGAGCGTGTCAGAGATTGTCAGAGATTTTCAGATAGTGTCAGAGAGTTTCTGAGAGTTTCTGAGTTTGTCAGAGAGTGCCAGAGAGTGTCAGAGATTTTCAGAGAGTTTCACAGAGTGTCAGAGAGTGTCAGAGACTTTCAGAGAGTTTCTGAGAGTTTCAGAGAGTTTCAGAGAGTTTCAGAATGTTTCAGAGAGCTTCAGAGAGTTTCAGAGAGTGTCAAAGAGTGTCAACGGGTGTCAGAGAGTTTCAGGGAGAGTCAGAGATTTTCAGAGAATGTCAGAGAGTCTCAGAGACTTTCAGAGAGTGTCAGACAGTGCCAGCGAGTTTCGGAGACTTTCTGAGTGTGTCGGAGTGTGTCAGAGAGTGTCAGAGTGTGTCACAGAGTTTCAGAGAGTTTCAGAGATCTTCAGAGATTTTCAGAGAGTGTAACAGAGTTTCAGAGAGTGTAGAGAGTTCCAGAGAGTTACAGACAGTGTCTGAGAGTGTCAAAGAGTGTCAAAGAGTTTCAGAGAGTGTCAGAGAGTGTCAGAGAGTGTCTGAGAGTTTCAGAGAGTGTCACAGGGTGTCAGGGATTGTCAGCGAATTTCAGAGAGTGTCACTGATTGTCAGATAGTTTCAGAGAGTTTCAGAGAGTGTCAGAGAGTTTCAGAGAGTGTCTGAGAGTTTCAGAGAGTTTCACAGAGTTTCTGAAAGTTTCTGAGTTTGTCAGAGAGAGTCAGATAGTGTCAGAGGGTGTCTGAGAGTGTCAGCGAGTGTCAAAGAGTTTCAGAAAGTGTCAGAGAGTTTCAGAGAGTGTCAGAGAGTGTCAGAGATTTTCAGAGAGTGTCAGAGAGTGTCAGTGAGATTCAGAGAGTGTCAGAGAGAGTCAGAGAGTTTCAGAGAGTTTCAGAGAGTGTCTGAGAGTGTCAGAGAGAGTCAGAGAGTTTCTGAGAGTATCAGAGAGTGTCAGAGAGTGTCAGAGAGAGTCAGGAAGTTTCAGAAAGTGTCAGATAGTGTCAGAGAGTTTCAGAGCGTGTCAGAGATTGTCAGAGAGTTTCAGATAGTGTCAGAGAGTTTCTGAGAGTTTCTGAGTTTGTCAGAGAGTGCCAGAGAGTGTCAGAGATTTTCAGAGAGTTTCACAGAGTGTCAGAGAGTGTCAGAGACTTTCAGAGAGTTTCTGAGAGTTTCTGAGAGTTTCAGAGAGTTTCAGAATGTTTCAGAGAGCTTCAGAGAGTTTCAGAGAGTGTCAGAGATTTTCACAGAGTGCCAGAGATCTTCAGAGAGTGTCAGAGAGTGCCAGAAAGTTTCAGAGAATGTCATAGAGTGTCGGAGAGTTTCAGAGAGATTCAGAGAGTGTCCGAGAGATTCAGAAAGTGTCAGATAGTGTCAGAGAGTTTCAGAAAGAGTCTGAGAGTGTCGGAGAGCTTCAGAGAATGTCAGAGAGTCTCAGAGACTTTCAGAGAGTGTCAGACAGTGCCAGCGAGTTTCGGAGACTTTCTGAGTGTGTCGGAGTGTGTCAGAGAGTGCCAGAGAGTGTCAGAGATTTTCAGAGAGTTTCACAGAGTGTCAGAGAGTGTCAGAGACTTTCAGAGAGTTTCTGAGAGTTTCAGAGAGTTTCAGAGAGTTTCAGAATGTTTCAGAGAGCTTCAGAGAGTTTCAGAGAGTGTCAAAGAGTGTCAACGGGTGTCAGAGAGTTTCAGGGAGAGTCAGAGATTTTCAGAGAATGTCAGAGAGTCTCAGAGACTTTCAGAGAGTGTCAGACAGTGCCAGCGAGCTTCGGAGACTTTCTGAGTGTGTCGGAGTGTGTCAGAGAGTGTCAGAGTGTGTCACAGAGTTTCAGAGAGTTTCAGAGATCTTCAGAGATTTTCAGAGAGTGTAACAGAGTTTCAGAGAGTGTAGAGAGTTCCAGAGAGTTACAGACAGTGTCTGAGAGTGTCAAAGAGTGTCAAAGAGTTTCAGAGAGTGTCAGAGAGTGTCAGAGAGTGTCTGAGAGTTTCAGAGAGTGTCACAGGGTGTCAGGGATTGTCAGCGAATTTCAGAGAGTGTCACTGATTGTCAGATAGTTTCAGAGAGTTTCAGAGAGTGTCAGAGAGTTTCAGAGAGTGTCTGAGAGTTTCAGAGAGTTTCACAGAGTTTCTGAAAGTTTCTGAGTTTGTCAGAGAGAGTCAGATAGTGTCAGAGGGTGTCTGAGAGTGTCAGCGAGTGTCAAAGAGTTTCAGAAAGTGTCAGAGAGTTTCAGAGAGTGTCAGAGAGTGTCAGAGATTTTCAGAGAGTGTCAGAGAGTGTCAGTGAGATTCCGAGAGTGTCAGAGAGAGTCAGAGAGTTTCAGAGAGTTTCAGAGAGTGTCTGAGAGTGTCAGAGAGAGTCAGAGAGTTTCTGAGAGTATCAGAGAGTGTCAGAGAGTGTCAGAGAGAGTCAGGAAGTTTCAGAAAGTGTCAGATAGTGTCAGAGAGTTTCAGAGCGTGTCAGAGATTGTCAGAGAGTTTCAGATAGTGTCAGAGAGTTTCTGAGAGTTTCTGAGTTTGTCAGAGAGTGCCAGAGAGTGTCAGAGATTTTCAGAGAGTTTCACAGAGTGTCAGAGAGTGTCAGAGACTTTCAGAGAGTTTCTGAGAGTTTCTGAGAGTTTCAGAGAGTTTCAGAATGTTTCAGAGAGCTTCAGAGAGTTTCAGAGAGTGTCAGAGATTTTCACAGAGTGCCAGAGATCTTCAGAGAGTGTCAGAGAGTGCCAGAAAGTTTCAGAGAATGTCATAGAGTGTCGGAGAGTTTCAGAGAGATTCAGAGAGTGTCCGAGAGATTCAGAAAGTGTCAGATAGTGTCAGAGAGTTTCAGAAAGAGTCTGAGAGTGTCGGAGAGCTTCAGAGAGTGTCAGAGAGTTTCAGAGAGTGTCAGAGATTGTCAGAGAGTTTCAGAGAGTGCCAGAGAGTGTCAGAGACTTTCAGAGTGTTTCAGAGAGTGTCACAGAGTGTCAGCGAGTATCAGCTAGCTTCAGAGAGTGTCAGAGAGTTTCAGAGAGTGTAGAGAGTTCCAGAGAGAGTCAGACAGTGTCTGAGAGTGTCAAAGAGTGTCAAAGAGTTTCTGAGAGTTTCAGAGAGAGTCAGAGAGTTTCAGAGACTTTCTGAGAGTGTCAGAGAGTGCCTGAGAGTTTCTGACAATTTCTGAGTGTGTCGGAGAGTGTCAGAGAGTTTCAGAGAGTGTCAGAGAGTTTCAGAGAGTGTCACAGAGTGTCAGAGTGTCAGAGATTTTCAGTGGATTTCAGAGATCTTCAGAGAGTGTCAGAGTGTCAGAAAGTTTCATTGAGTGTCACAGAGGGTCAGAGAGTTTCAGAGAGATTCAGAGAGTGTCAGGGAGTGTCAGAGAATGTCAGAGATTTTCAAAGAGTGTCAGATAGTATCTGAGAGTGCCAGAATGTGTCGCAGAGTTTCAATGAGTGTCAGAGAGAGTCAGAGATTGTCAAAGAGTGTCAGAAAGTGTCAGAGAGTGTCTGAGAGTGTTGGAGAGTGTCAGAGAGTGTCTGAGAGTGTCAGAGAGTGACAGAGAGTTTCAGAAAGTTTCAGAGGGTGCCAGAGAGTTTCAGAGAGTGTCAGAGAGCGTCAGAGAGTTTAAGAGAGTGTCAGAGAGTTTCAGAGAGTGTCTGCGAGATTTAGAGAGTGTCAGAGAGTGTCAGAGAGTTTCAGAGAGTTTCAGAGAGTGTCACAGAGTGTCAGAGAGTGTCAGAGACTTTCAGAAAGTTTCTGAGAGTTTCTGAGAGTTTCAGAGAGTTTCAGAGAGTTTCAGAATGTTTCAGAGAGCTTCAGAGAGTTTCAGAGAGTGTCAGAGCCTGTCAGAGAGATTCAGAGAGAGTCACAGGGTGTCAGAGAGTTTGACAGAGCTTCAGAGAGTGTCAGAGAGTGTCAGAAAGTGTCAGAGAGTGTCAGTGAGTGTCAGAGAGTGTCAGCGAGTGTCAAAGAGTTTCAGAAAGTGTCAGAGAGTTTCAGAGAGTGCCAGAGAGTGTCAGAGATTTTCAGAGAGTTTCACAGAGTGTCAGAGAGTGTCAGAGACTTTCAGAGAGTTTCTGAGAGTTTCAGAGAGTTTCAGAGAGTTTCAGAATGTTTCAGAGAGCTTCAGAGAGTTTCAGAGAGTGTCAAAGAGTGTCAACGGGTGTCAGAGAGTTTCAGGGAGAGTCAGAGATTTTCAGAGAATGTCAGAGAGTCTCAGAGACTTTCAGAGAGTGTCAGACAGTGCCAGCGAGTTTCGGAGACTTTCTGAGTGTGTCGGAGTGTGTCAGAGAGTGTCAGAGTGTGTCACAGAGTTTCAGAGAGTTTCAGAGATCTTCAGAGATTTTCAGAGAGTGTAACAGAGTTTCAGAGAGTGTAGAGAGTTCCAGAGAGTTACAGACAGTGTCTGAGAGTGTCAAAGAGTGTCAAAGAGTTTCAGAGAGTGTCAGAGAGTGTCAGAGAGTGTCATAGAGTTTCAGAGAATTTCTGAGAGTGTCAGAGAGTGCCTGAGAGTTTCTGACAATTTCTGAGTGTGTCGGAGAGTGTCAGAGAGTTTCAGAGAGTGTCAGAGAGTTTCAGAGAGTGTCACAGAGTGTCAGAGAGTGTCAGAGATTTTCAGTGGATTTCAGAGATCTTCAGAGAGTGTCAGAGTGTCAGAAAGTTTCATTGAGTGTCACAGAGGGTCAGAGAGTTTCAGAGAGATTCAGAGAGTGTCAGGGAGTGTCAGAGAATGTCAGAGATTTTCAAAGATTGTCAGATAGTATCTGAGAGTGCCAGAATGTGTCGAAGAGTTTCAATGAGTGTCAGAGAGTGTCAGAGTGTATCAGAGATTGTCAGAGAGAGTCAGAGAGTGTCTGAGAGTGTTAGAGAGTGTCAGAGAGTGTCTGAGAGTGTCAGAGAATGTCAGAGAGTTTCAGAGAGTTTCAGAGGGTGCCAGAGAGTTTCAGAGAGTGTCAAAGAGCGTCAGAGAGTTTCAGAGAGTGTCAGAGCCTGTCAGAGAGATTCAGAGAGAGTCACAGGGTGTCAGAGAGTTTGAGAGAGCTTCAGAGAGTGTCAGAGAGTGTCAGAAAGTGTCAGAGAGTGTCAATGAGTGTCTGAGAGTGTCAGCGAGTGTCAAAGAGTTTCAGAAAGTGTCAGAGAGTTTCAGAGAGTGTCAGAGATTTTCAGAGAGTGTCAGAGAGTGTCAGTGAGATTCAGAGAGTGTCAGAGAGTGTCAGAGAGTTTCAGAGAGTTTCAGAGAGTGTCTGAGAGTGTCAGAGAGTGTCAGAGAGAGTCAGAGAGTTTCTGAGAGTATCAGAGAGTGTCAGAGAGTGTCAGAGAGAGTCAGGAAGTTTCAGAATGTGTCAGATAGTGTCAGAGAGTTTCAGAGCGTGTCAGAGATTGTCAGATATTTTCAGATAGTGTCAGAGAGTTTCTGAGAGTTTCTGAGTTTGTCAGAGAGTGCCAGAGAGTGTCAGAGATTTTCAGAGAGTTTCACAAAGTGTCAGAGAGTGTCAGAGACTTTCAGAGAGTTTCTGAGAGTTTCTGAGAGTTTCAGAGAGTTTCAGAATGTTTCAGAAAGCTTCAGAGAGTTTCAGAGAGTGTCAAAGAGTGTCAACGGGTGTCAGAGAGTTTCAGAGAGCTTCAGAGAGAGTCAGAGATTTTCAGAGAATGTCAGAGAGTCTCAGAGACTTTCTGAGAGTGTCAGACAGTGCCAGCGAGTTTCGGAGACTTTCTGAGTGTGTCGGAGTGTGTCAGAGTGTGTCACGGAGTTTCAGAGAGTTTCAGAGATCTTCAGAGATTTTCAGAGAGTGTCAGAATGTTTCAGAGAGCTTCAGAGAGTTTCAGAGAGTGTCAGAGCCTGTCAGAGAGATTCAGAGAGAGTCACAGGGTGTCAGAGAGTTTGACAGAGCTTCAGAGAGTGTCAGAGAGTGTCAGAAAGTGTCAGAGAGTGTCAGTGAGTGTCTGAGAGTGTCAGCGAGTGTCAAAGAGTTTCAGAAAGTGTCAGAGAGTTTCAGAGAGTGTCAGAGAGTGTCAGAGATTTTCAGAGAGTGTCAGAGAGTGTCAGTGAGATTCAGAGAGTGTCAGAGTGTGTCAGAGAGTTTCAGAGAGTTTCTGAGAGTATCAGAGAGTGTCAGAGAGTGTCAGAGAGAGTCAGGAAGTTTCAGAAAGTGTCAGATAGTGTCAGAGAGTTTCAGAGCGTGTCAGAGATTGTCAGAGATTTTCAGATAGTTTCAGAATGTTTCAGAGAGCTTCAGAGAGTTTCAGAGAGTGTCAGAGCCTGTCAGAGAGATTCAGAGAGAGTCACAGGGTGTCAGAGAGTTTAAGAGCGCGTCAGAGAATGTCAGATGGTTTCAGAGAGTTTCAGAGAGTGTCAGAGTGTGTCAGAGAGTTTCAGAGAGATTCAGAGAGTGTCAGGGAGTGTCAGAGAGTGTCAGAGAATGTCAGAGAGTTTCAGAGAATGTCACAGTGTCAGAGAGTTTCAGAGAGAGTCAGAGAGTGTCAGAAAGTTTCAGAGAGTGTCAGAGAGTTTCTGAGAGTTTCTGAGTTTGTCAGAGAGTGTCAGAGATTTTCAGAGAGTGTCAGAGACTTTCCGAGAGTTTCAGAGAGTTTCAGAGAGCTTCAGAGAGTTTCAGAGGGTGTCAGAGCCTGTCAGAGAGTTTCAGAGTGTGTCACAGGGTGTCAGAGGGTTTCAGAGAGCTTCAGAGAGTGTCAGAGAGTGTCAGAGAGTGTCTGAGAGTTTCAGAGAGTGTCACAGGGTGTCAGGGATTGTCAGCGAATTTCAGAGAGTGTCACTGATTGTCAGATAGTTTCAGAGAGTTTCAGAGAGTGTCAGAGAGTTTCAGAGAGTGTCTGAGAGTTTCAGAGAGTGTCACAGAGTTTCTGAAAGTTTCTGAGTTTGTCAGAGAGAGTCAGATAGTGTCAGAGGGTGTCTGAGAGTGTCAGCGAGTGTCAAAGAGTTTCAGAAAGTGTCAGAGAGTTTCAGAGAGTGTCAGAGAGTGTCAGAGATTTTCAGAGAGTGTCAGAGAGTGTCAGTGAGATTCAGAGAGTGTCAGAGAGAGTCAGAGAGTTTCTGAGAGTGTCAGAGAGTGTCAGAGAGAGTCAGGAAGTTTCAGAAAGTGTCAGATAGTGTCAGAGAGTTTCAGAGCGTGTCAGAGATTGTCAGAGAGTTTCAGATAGTGTCAGAGAGTTTCTGAGAGTTTCTGAGTTTGTCAGAGAGTGCCAGAGAGTGTCAGAGATTTTCAGAGAGTTTCACAGAGTGTCAGAGAGTGTCAGAGACTTTCAGAGAGTTTCTGAGAGTTTCTGAGAGTTTCAGAGAGTTTCAGAATGTTTCAGAGAGCTTCAGAGAGTTTCAGAGAGTGTCAGAGATTTTCACAGAGTGCCAGAGATCTTCAGAGAGTGTCAGAGAGTGCCAGAAAGTTTCAGAGAATGTCATAGAGTGTCGGAGAGTTTCAGAGAGATTCAGAGAGTGTCCGAGAGATTCAGAAAGTGTCAGATAGTGTCAGAGAGTTTCAGAAAGAGTCTGAGAGTGTCGGAGAGCTTCAGAGAGTGTCAGAGAGTTTCAGAGAGTGTCAGAGATTGTCAGAGAGTTTCAGAGAGTGCCAGAGAGTGTCAGAGACTTTCATAGTGTTTCAGAGAGTGTCACAGAGTGTCAGCGAGTATCAGCTAGCTTCAGAGAGTGTCAGAGAGTTTCAGAGAGTGTAGAGAGTTCCAGAGAGAGTCAGACAGTGTCTGAGAGTGTCAAAGAGTGTCAAAGAGTTTCTGAGAGTTTCAGAGAGAGTCAGAGAGTTTCAGAGACTTTCTGAGAGTGTCAGAGAGTGCCTGAGAGTTTCTGACAATTTCTGAGTGTGTCGGAGAGTGTCAGAGAGTTTCAGAGAGTGTCAGAGAGTTTCAGAGAGTGTCACAGAGTGTCAGAGTGTCAGAGATTTTCAGTGGATTTCAGAGATCTTCAGAGAGTGTCAGAGTGTCAGAAAGTTTCATTGAGTGTCACAGAGGGTCAGAGAGTTTCAGAGAGATTCAGAGAGTGTCAGGGAGTGTCAGAGAATGTCAGAGATTTTCAAAGAGTGTCAGATAGTATCTGAGAGTGCCAGAATGTGTCGCAGAGTTTCAATGAGTGTCAGAGAGAGTCAGAGATTGTCAAAGAGTGTCAGAAAGTGTCAGAGAGTGTCTGAGAGTGTTGGAGAGTGTCAGAGAGTGTCTGAGAGTGTCAGAGAGTGACAGAGAGTTTCAGAAAGTTTCAGAGGGTGCCAGAGAGTTTCAGAGAGTGTCAGAGAGCGTCAGAGAGTTTAAGAGAGTGTCAGAGAGTTTCAGAGAGTGTCTGCGAGATTTAGAGAGTGTCAGAGAGTGTCAGAGAGTTTCAGAGAGTTTCAGAGAGTGTCACAGAGTGTCAGAGAGTGTCAGAGACTTTCAGAAAGTTTCTGAGAGTTTCTGAGAGTTTCTGAGAGTTTCAGAGAGTTTCAGAGAGTTTCAGAATGTTTCAGAGAGCTTCAGAGAGTTTCAGAGAGTGTCAGAGCCTGTCAGAGAGATTCAGAGAGAGTCACAGGGTGTCAGAGAGTTTGACAGAGCTTCAGAGAGTGTCAGAGAGTGTCAGAAAGTGTCAGAGAGTGTCAGTGAGTGTCTGAGAGTGTCAGCGAGTGTCAAAGAGTTTCAGAAAGTGTCAGAGAGTTTCAGAGAGTGTCAGAGAGTGTCAGAGATTTTCAGAGAGTGTCAGAGAGTGTCAGTGAGATTCAGAGAGTGTCAGAGTGTGTCAGAGAGTTTCAGAGAGTTTCAGAGAGCGTCTGAGAGTGTCAGAGAGAGTCAGAGAGTTTCTGAGAGTATCAGAGAGTGTCAGAGAGTGTCAGAGAGAGTCAGGAAGTTTCAGAAAGTGTCAGATAGTGTCAGAGAGTTTCAGAGCGTGTCAGAGATTGTCAGAGATTTTCAGATAGTGTCAGAGAGTTTCTGAGAGTTTCTGAGTTTGTCAGAGAGTGCCAGAGAGTGTCAGAGATTTTCAGAGAGTTTCACAGAGTGTCAGAGAGTGTCAGAGACTTTCAGAGAGTTTCTGAGAGTTTCAGAGAGTTTCAGAGAGTTTCAGAATGTTTCAGAGAGCTTCAGAGAGTTTCAGAGAGTGTCAAAGAGTGTCAACGGGTGTCAGAGAGTTTCAGGGAGAGTCAGAGATTTTCAGAGAATGTCAGAGAGTCTCAGAGACTTTCAGAGAGTGTCAGACAGTGCCAGCGAGTTTCGGAGACTTTCTGAGTGTGTCGGAGTGTGTCAGAGAGTGTCAGAGTGTGTCACAGAGTTTCAGAGAGTTTCAGAGATCTTCAGAGATTTTCAGAGAGTGTAACAGAGTTTCAGAGAGTGTAGAGAGTTCCAGAGAGTTACAGACAGTGTCTGAGAGTGTCAAAGAGTGTCAAAGAGTTTCAGAGAGTGTCAGAGAGTGTCAGAGAGTGTCAGAGAGTGTCATAGAGTTTCAGAGAATTTCTGAGAGTGTCAGAGAGTGCCTGAGAGTTTCTGACAATTTCTGAGTGTGTCGGAGAGTGTCAGAGAGTTTCAGAGAGTGTCAGAGAGTTTCAGAGAGTGTCACAGAGTGTCAGAGAGTGTCAGAGATTTTCAGTGGATTTCAGAGATCTTCAGAGAGTGTCAGAGTGTCAGAAAGTTTCATTGAGTGTCACAGAGGGTCAGAGAGTTTCAGAGAGATTCAGAGAGTGTCAGGGAGTGTCAGAGAATGTCAGAGATTTTCAAAGAGTGTCAGATAGTATCTGAGAGTGCCAGAATGTGTCGAAGAGTTTCAATGAGTGTCAGAGAGTGTCAGAGTGTATCAGAGAGTGTCAGAGAGAGTCAGAGAGTGTCTGAGAGTGTTAGAGAGTGTCAGAGAGTGTCTGAGAGTGTCAGAGAATGTCAGAGAGTTTCAGAGAGTTTCAGAGGGTGCCAGAGAGTTTCAGAGAGTGTCAGAGAGCGTCAGAGAGTTTCAGAGAGTGTCAGAGCCTGTCAGAGAGATTCAGAGAGAGTCACAGGGTGTCAGAGAGTTTGAGAGAGCTTCAGAGAGTGTCAGAGAGTGTCAGAAAGTGTCAGAGAGTGTCAATGAGTGTCTGAGAGTGTCAGCGAGTGTCAAAGAGTTTCAGAAAGTGTCAGAGAGTTTCAGAGAGTGTCAGAGATTTTCAGAGAGTGTCAGAGAGTGTCAGTGAGATTCAGAGAGTGTCAGAGAGTGTCAGAGAGTTTCAGAGAGTTTCAGAGAGTGTCTGAGAGTGTCAGAGAGTGTCAGAGAGAGTCAGAGAGTTTCTGAGAGTATCAGAGAGTGTCAGAGAGTGTCAGAGAGAGTCAGGAAGTTTCAGAAAGTGTCAGATAGTGTCAGAGAGTTTCAGAGCGTGTCAGAGATTGTCAGATATTTTCAGATAGTGTCAGAGAGTTTCTGAGAGTTTCTGAGTTTGTCAGAGAGTGCCAGAGAGTGTCAGAGATTTTCAGAGAGTTTCACAAAGTGTCAGAGAGTGTCAGAGACTTTCAGAGAGTTTCTGAGAGTTTCTGAGAGTTTCAGAGAGTTTCAGAATGTTTCAGAAAGCTTCAGAGAGTTTCAGAGAGTGTCAAAGAGTGTCAACGGGTGTCAGAGAGTTTCAGAGAGCTTCAGAGAGAGTCAGAGATTTTCAGAGAATGTCAGAGAGTCTCAGAGACTTTCTGAGAGTGTCAGACAGTACCAGCGAGTTTCGGAGACTTTCTAAGTGTGTCGGAGTGTGTCAGAGTGTGTCACGGAGTTTCAGAGAGTTTCAGAGATCTTCAGAGATTTTCAGAGAGTGTAACAGAGTTTCGGAGGGTTTCAGAGAAATTCACAGAGTGTCAGAGAATGTCAGAGAGTGTCAGAGTGTTTCAGAAAGTTTCAGATAGTATCACAGAGTTTCAGAAATTATCTGTGAGTTTCTGAGAGTGTCAGAGAGTTTCAGAGACTGTCAGAGGGCTCTGAGATTTTCTGAGTGTGTCAGAGAGTGTCAGAGAGTTTCAGAGAGTGCCAGAGAGTGTCAGAGAGTTTCAGAGATTGTCACAGAGTGTCAGTGAGTGCCAGAGAGTTTCAGAGAGTGTCAGATAGTGTCAGTGAGTGTCAGAGATTATCAGAGAGTGTCAGCGAGTGTCAGAGAGTGTCAGAGAGTTTCAGAGAGTGTCAGAGAGTTTCTGAGAGTTTCTGAGTTTGTCAGAGAGTGTCAGATAGTGTCAGAGTCTTTCAGAGGGCTCTGAGATTTTCTGAGTGTGTCAAAGAGTGTCAGAGAGTTTCAGAGAGTGTCAGAGACTGTCAGAGAGTTTCAGAGAGTGCCACAGAGTGTCAGTGTCAGAGAGTGTCAGAGTAATACACAGTGTGTCACAGAGTGTCAGAGAGTGTCCGAGAGTTTCAGAGAGTGTCAGATCGTGTCAGAGAGTGTTTGAGAGTTTCAGAGAGTGTCAGAGAGTGTCAGAGACTGTCAGAGAGTTTCAGAGAGTGTCACAGAGTGTCAGTGAGTGTCAGAGAGTGTCAGAGAGTGTCAGAGAGTTTCTGAGAGATTCTGAGAGAGTCAGAGAGTTTCAAAGAGTTTCAGAGAGCTTCAGTGTGTTTCAGAGAGTGTCGGAAAGTTTCGGAGAGTGCCAGAGAGTGTCAGAGCCTTTCAGAGAGTTTCAGAGAGTGTCACAGAGTGTCAGAGAGTATCAGAGAGCTTCAGAGAGTGTCAGAGAGTTTCAGAGAGAGCAGAGAGTTTCAGAGACTTTCTGAGAGTGTCAGAGAGTGCCTGTGAGTTTCTGTCAGATTCTGAGTGTGTCGGAGATTGTCATAGAGTTTCAGAGAGTGTCACAGAGTGTCAGAGAGTTTAAGAGCGCGTCAGAGAATGTCAGATGGTTTCAGAGAGTTTCAGAGAGTGTCAGAGTGTGTCAGAGAGTTTCAGAGAGATTCAGAGAGTGTCAGGGAGTGTCAGAGAGTGTCAGAGAATGTCAGAGAGTTTCAGAGAATGTCACAGTGTCAGAGAGTTTCAGAGAGAGTCAGAGAGTGTCAGAGAGTTTCAGAGAGTGTCAGAGAGTTTCTGAGAGTTTCTGAGTTTGTCAGAGAGTGTCAGAGATTTTCAGAGAGTGTCAGAGACTTTCTGAGAGTTTCAGAGAGTTTCAGAGAGCTTCAGAGAGTTTCAGAGAGTGTCAGAGCCTGTCAGAGAGTTTCAGAGTGTGTCACAGGGTGTCAGAGGGTTTCAGAGAGCTTCAGAGAGTGTCAGACAGTGTCAGAGTGTGTCTGAGAGTTTCAGAGAGTGTCACAGGGTGTCAGGGATTGTCAGCGAATTTCAGAGAGTGTCACTGATTGTCAGATAGTTTCAGAGAGTTTCAGAGAGTGTCAGAGAGTTTCAGAGAGTGTCTGAGAGTTTCAGAGAGTGTCACAGAGTTTCTGAAAGTTTCTGAGTTCGTCAGAGAGAGTCAGATAGTGTCAGAGAATTTCAGAGAGTGTCACAGAGTGTCAGCGAGTGTCAGAGAGTTTCAGAGAGTTTCTGAGTGTTTCAGAGAGAGTCAGAAAGATTCAGAGAGTGTCAGAGAGTTTCAGAGAGTGTCACAGAGTGTCAGAGTGTTTCAGAGAGCTTCAGAGAGTGTCAGAGAGTTTCAGAGAGAGACAGACAGTGTCTGAGAGTGTCAAAGAGTGTCAAAGAGTTTCGGAGAGTTTCAGAGAGTGTCAGAGAGTTTCACAGAGTGTCAGAGAGTTTCAGAGACTTTCCGAGAGTGTCAGAGAGTGCCAGAGAGTTTCTGAGAGATTCTGAGTGTGTCGAAGTGTGTCTGCGGGAGTCAGAGAGTATCTGAGAGTGTCACAGAGTGTCAGAGAGTGTCAGAGAGTTACAGAGAGTGTCACAGAGTGTCAGAGAGTTTCAGAGAGATTCAGAGAGTTTTAAAGAGTGTCAGAGAGTGTCACAGAGTGTCAGAGAGTTTCATCGATGTTCAGAAAGTGTCAGAAAGTTTCAGAGAGTGTCAGAGAGTGTCAAAGAGTTTCAGAGAGTTACAGAGAGTTTCACAGATTGTCAGAGAGTTTCAGAGAGATTCAGAGAGTGTCAGAGAGTGTCACAGAGTGACACAGATTTGCAGAGTGTGCCAGAGAGTGTCCGAGAGTTTCGGAAAGTGTCAGATAGTGTCAGAGAGCTTCAGAAAGTGTCAGAGAGTGTCAGAGAGTGTCTGAGAATGTCAGAGAGTGTCAGAGTGTTTCAGAGAGTGTCACAGAGTTTCAGAGAGTGTCAGAGATTTTCAGAGAGTTTCAGAGATCTTCAGAGATTGTCAGAGAGTGCCAGAAAGTTTCAGAGTGTGTCACAGAGTGTCGGAGAGTTTCAGAGAGATTCAGATAGTGTCCGAGAGATTCAGAAAGTGTCAGATAGTGTCAGAGAGTTTCAGAAAGTGTCAGAGAGTGTCTGAGAGTTTCAGAGAGTTTCAGAATGTTTCAGAGAGCTTCAGAGAGTTTCAGAGAGTGTCAGAGCCTATCAGAGAGATTCAGAGAGAGTCACAGGGTGTCAGAGAGTTTGAGAGAGCTTCAGAGAGTGTCAGAGAGTGTCAGAAAGTGTCAGAGAGTGTCAGAGAGTGTCTGAGAGTGTCAGCGAGTGTCAAAGAGTTTCAGAAAGTGTCAGAGAGTTTCAGAGAGTGTCAGAGAGTGTCAGAGATTTTCAGAGAGTGTCAGAGAGTGCCAGAAAGTTTCACAGAGTGTCACAGAGTGTCGGACCGTTTCAGAGAGATTCAGAGAGTGTCCGAGAGATTCAGAAAGTGTCAGATAGTGTCAGAGAGTTTCAGAAAGTGTCAGAGAGTGTCTGAGAGTGTCAGAGATTGTCAGAGAGTTTCAGAGAGTGTCAGAGAGTGTCAGAGAGTTTCAGAGTTTGTCAGAGAGTGCCAGAGAGTGTCAGAGATTTTCAGAGAGTTTCACAGAGTGTCAGAGAGTGTCAGAGACTTTCAGAGAGTTTCTGAGAGTTTCAGAGAGTTTCAGAGAGTTTCAGAATGTTTCAGAGAGCTTCAGAGAGTTTCAGAGAGTGTCAAAGAGTGTCAACGGGTGTCAGAGAGTTTCAGAGAGAGTCAGAGATTTTCAGAGAATGTCAGAGAGTCTCAGAGACTTTCAGAGAGTGTCAGACAGTGCCAGCGAGTTTCGGAGACTTTCCGAGTGTGTCGGAGTGTGTCAGAGAGTGTCAGAGTGTGTCACAGAGTTTCAGAGAGTTTCAGAGAGTGTAGAGAGTTCCAGAGAGTGTCAGACAGTGTCTGAGAGTGTCAAAGAGTGTCAATGAGTTTCAGAGAGTGTCAGAGAGTGTCATAGAGTTTCAGAGAATTTCTGAGAGTGTCAGAGAGTGCCTGAGAGTTTCTGACAATTTCTGAGTGTGTCGGAGAGTGTCAGAGAGTTTCAGAGAGTGTCAGAGAGTTTCAGAGAGTGTCACAGAGTGTCAGAGATTTTCAGTGGATTTCAGAGATCTTCAGAGAGTGTCAGAGTGTCAGAAAGTTTCATTGAGTGTCACAGAGGGTCAGAGAGTTTCAGAGAGATTCAGAGAGTGTCAGGGAGTGTCAGAGAATGTCAGAGATTTTCAAAGAGTGTCAGATAGTATCTGAGAGTGCCAGAATGTGTCGAAGAGTTTCAATGAGTGTCAGAGAGTGTCAGAGTGTATCAGAGAGTGTCAGAGAGAGTCAGAGAGTGTCTGAGAGTGTTAGAGAGTATCAGAGAGTGTCTGAGAGTGTCAGAGAGTTTCAGAGAGTTTCAGAGGGTGCCAGAGAGTTTCAGAGAGTGTCAGAGAGCGTCAGAGAGTTTCAGAGAGTGTCAGAGCCTGTCAGAGAGATTCAGAGAGAGTCACAGGGTGTCAGAGAGTTTGAGAGAGCTTCAGAGAGTGTCAGAGAGTGTCAGAAAGTGTCAGAGAGTGTCAGAGAGTGTCTGAGAGTGTCAGCGAGTGTCAAAGAGTTTCAGAAAGTGTCAGAGAGTTTCAAAGAGTGTCAGAGAGTGTCAGAGATTTTCAGAGAGTGTCAGAGAGTGTCAGTGAGATTCAGAGAGTGTCAGAGAGTGTCAGAGAGTTTCAGAGAGTTTCAGAGAGTGTCTGAGAGTGTCAGAGAGTGTCAGAGAGAGTCAGAGAGTTTATGAGAGTATCAGAGAGTGTCAGAGAGTGTCAGAGAGAGTCAGGAAGTTTCAGAAAGTGTCAGAAAGTGTCAGAGAGTGTCAGAGAGTGTCTGAGAGTGTCAGCGAGTGTCAAAGAGTTTCAGAAAGTGTCAGAGAGTTTCAGAGAGTGTCAGAGAGTGTCAGAGATTTTCAGAGAGTGTCAGAGAGTGTCAGTGAGATTCAGAGAGTGTCAGAGAGTGTCAGAGAGTTTCAGAGAGTTTCAGAGAGTGTCTGAGAGTGTCAGAGAGTGTCAGAGAGAGTCAGAGAGTTTATGAGAGTATCAGAGAGTGTCAGAGAGTGTCACAGAGTGTCGGACCGTTTCAGAGAGATTCAGAGAGTGTCCGAGAGATTCAGAAAGTGTCAGATAGTGTCAGAGAGTTTCAGAAAGTGTCAGAGAGTGTCTGAGAGTGTCAGAGATTGTCAGAGAGTTTCAGAGAGTGTCAGAGAGTGTCAGAGAGTTTCAGAGTTTGTCAGAGAGTGCCAGAGAGTGTCAGAGATTTTCAGAGAGTTTCACAGAGTGTCAGAGAGTGTCAGAGACTTTCAGAGAGTTTCTGAGAGTTTCAGAGAGTTTCAGAGAGTTTCAGAATGTTTCAGAGAGCTTCAGAGAGTTTCAGAGAGTGTCAAAGAGTGTCAACGGGTGTCAGAGAGTTTCAGAGAGAGTCAGAGATTTTCAGAGAATGTCAGAGAGTCTCAGAGACTTTCAGAGAGTGTCAGACAGTGCCAGCGAGTTTCGGAGACTTTCTGAGTGTGTCGGAGTGTGTCAGAGAGTGTCAGAGTGTGTCACAGAGTTTCAGAGAGTTTCAGAGATCTTCAGAGATTTTCAGAGAGTGTAACAGAGTTTCAGAGAGTGTAGAGAGTTCCAGAGAGTGTCAGACAGTGTCTGAGAGTGTCAAAGAGTGTCAATGAGTTTCAGAGAGTGTCAGAGAGTGTCATAGAGTTTCAGAGAATTTCTGAGAGTGTCAGAGAGTGCCTGAGAGTTTCTGACAATTTCTGAGTGTGTCGGAGAGTGTCAGAGAGTTTCAGAGAGTGTCAGAGAGTTTCAGAGAGTGTCACAGAGTGTCAGAGAGTGTCAGAGATTTTCAGTGGATTTCAGAGATCTTCAGAGAGTGTCAGAGTGTCAGAAAGTTTCATTGAGTGTCACAGAGGGTCAGAGAGTTTCAGAGAGATTCAGAGAGTGTCAGGGAGTGTCAGAGAATGTCAGAGATTTTCAAAGAGTGTCAGATAGTATCTGAGAGTGCCAGAATGTGTCGAAGAGTTTCAATGAGTGTCAGAGAGTGTCAGAGTGTATCAGAGAGTGTCAGAGAGAGTCAGAGAGTGTCTGAGAGTGTTAGAGAGTGTCAGAGAGTGTCTGAGAGTGTCAGAGAGTTTCAGAGAGTTTCAGAGGGTGCCAGAGAGTTTCAGAGAGTGTCAGAGAGCGTCAGAGAGTTTCAGAGAGTGTCAGAGCCTGTCAGAGAGATTCAGAGAGAGTCACAGGGTGTCAGAGAGTTTGAGAGAGCTTCAGAGAGTGTCAGAGAGTGTCAGAAAGTGTCAGAGAGTGTCAGAGAGTGTCTGAGAGTGTCAGCGAGTGTCAAAGAGTTTCAGAAAGTGTCAGAGAGTTTCAGAGAGTGTCAGAGAGTGTCAGAGATTTTCAGAGAGTGTCAGAGAGTGTCAGTGAGATTCAGAGAGTGTCAGAGAGTGTCAGAGAGTTTCAGAGAGTTTCAGAGAGTGTCTGAGAGTGTCAGAGAGTGTCAGAGAGAGTCAGAGAGTTTATGAGAGTATCAGAGAGTGTCAGAGAGTGTCAGAGAGAGTCAGGAAGTTTCAGAAAGTGTCAGATAGTGTCAGAGAGTTTCAGAGCGTGTCAGAGATTGTCAGATATTTTCAGATAGTGTCAGAGAGTTTCTGAGAGTTTCTGAGTTTGTCAGAGAGTGCCAGAGAGTGTCAGAGATTTTCAGAGAGTTTCACAGAGTGTCAGAGATAGTCAGAGACTTTCAGAGAGTTTCTGAGAGTTTCTGAGAGTTTCAGAGAGTTTCAGAATGTTTCAGAAAGCTTCAGAGAGTTTCAGAGAGTGTCAAAGAGTGTCACCGGGTGTCAGAGAGTTTCAGAGAGCTTCAGAGAGAGTCAGAGATTTTCAGAGAATGTCAGAGAGTCTCAGAGACTTTCTGAGAGTGTCAGACAGTGCCAGCGAGTTTCGGAGACTTTCTGAGTGTGTCGGAGTGTGTCAGAGTGTGTCACGGAGTTTCAGAGAGTTTCAGAGATCTTCAGAGATTTTCAGAGAGTGTAACAGAGTTTCGGAGGGTTTCAGAGAAATTCACAGAGTGTCAGAGAATGTCAGAGAGTGTCAGAGTGTTTCAGAAAGTTTCAGATAGTATCACAGAGTTTCAGAAATTATCTGTGAGTTTCAGAGAGTGTCAGAGAGTTTCAGAGACTGTCAGAGGGCTCTGAGATTTTCTGAGTGTGTCAGAGAGTGTCAGAGAGTTTCAGAGAGTGCCAGAGAGTGTCAGAGAGTTTCAGAGATTGTCACAGAGTGTCAGTGAGTGTCAGAGAGTTTCAGAGAGTGTCAGATAGTGTCAGTGAGTGTCAGAGATTATCAGAGAGTGTCAGCGAGTGTCAGAGAGTATCAGAGAGTTTCAGAGAGTGTCAGAGAGTTTCTGAGAGTTTCTGAGTTTGTCAGAGAGTGTCAGATAGTGTCAGAGTCTTTCAGAGGGTTCTGAGATTTTCTGAGTGTGTCAAAGAGTGTCAGAGAGTTTCAGAGAGTGTCAGAGACTGTCAGAGAGTTTCAGAGAGTGCCACAGAGTGTCAGTGTCAGAGAGTGTCAGAGAGATACACAGTGTGTCACAGAGTGTCAGAGAGTGTCCGAGAGTTTCAGAGAGTGTCAGATCGTGTCAGAGAGTGTTTGAGAGTTTCAGAGAGTGTCAGAGAGTGTCAGAGACTGTCAGAGAGTTTCAGAGAGTGCCACAGAGTGTCAGTGAGTGTCAGAGAGTGTCAGAGAGTGTCAGAGAGTGTCAGAGAGTTTCTGTGAGATTCTGAGAGAGTCAGAGAGTTTCAAAGAGTTTCAGAGAGCTTCAGTGTGTTTCAGAGAGTGTCGGAAAGTTTCGGAGAGTGCCAGAGAGTGTCAGAGCCTTTCAGAGAGTTTCAGAGAGTGTCACAGAGTGTCAGAGAGTATCAGAGAGCTTCAGAGAGTGTCAGAGAGTTTCAGAGAGAGCAGAGAGTTTCAGAGACTTTCTGAGAGTGTCAGAGAGTGCCTGTGAGTTTCTGACAGATTCTGAGTGTGTCGGAGATTGTCATAGAGTTTCAGAGAGTGTCACAGAGTGTCAGAGAGTTTAAGTGCGCGTCAGAGAATGTCAGATGGTTTCAGAGAGTTTCAGAGAGATTCAGAGAGTGTCAGGGAGTGTCAGAGAGTGTCAGAGAATGTCAGAGAGTTTCAGAGAGTTTCAGAGAGTTTCAGAGAGCTTCAGAGAGTTTCAGAGGGTGTCAGAGCCTGTCAGAGAGTTTCAGAGTGTGTCACAGGGTGTCAGCGGGTTTCAGAGAGCTTCAGAGAGTGTCAGAGAGTGTCAGAGAGTGTCTGAGAGTTTCAGAGAGTGTCACAGGGTGTCAGGGATTGTCAGCGAATTTCAGAGAGTGTCACTGATTGTCAGATAGTTTCAGAGAGTTTCAGAGAGTGTCAGAGAGTTTCAGAGAGTGTCTGAGAGTTTCAGAGAGTGTCACAGAGTTTCTGAAAGTTTCTGAGTTTGTCAGAGAGAGTCAGATAGTGTCAGAGAATTTCAGAGAGTGTCACAGAGTGTCAGCGAGTGTCAGAGAGTGTCAGAGAGTTTCTGAGTGTTTCTGAGAGAGTCAGAGAGTTTCAGAGAGTTTCAGAGAGCTTCAGAGAGTTTCAGAGAGTGTCAGAAAGTTTCAGAGAGTGTCAGAGAGTTTCAGAGAGCTTCAGAGAGTGTCAGAGAGTTTCAGAGAGCTTCAGAGAGTGTCAGAGAGTTTCAGAGAGAGACAGACAGTGTCTGAGAGTGTCAAAGAGTGTCAAAGAGTTTCAGAGAGTTTCAGAGAGTGTCAGAGAGTTTCACAGAGTGTCAGAGAGTTTCAGAGACTTTCCGAGAGTGTCAGAGAGTGCCAGAGAGTTTCTGAGAGATTCTGAGTGTGTCGAAGTGTGTCTGCGGGAGTCAGAGAGTATCTGAGAGTGTCACAGAGTGTCAGAGAGTGTCAGAGAGTTACAGAGAGTGTCACAGAGTGTCAGAGAGTTTCAGAGAGATTCAGAGAGTTTTAAAGAGTGTCACAGAGTGTCACAGAGTGACACAGAGTTTCATCGATGTTCAGAAAGTGTCAGAAAGTTTCAGAGAGTGTCAGAGAGTGTCAAAGAATTTCAGAGAGTTACAGAGAGTTTCACAGATTGTCAGAGAGTTTCAGAGAGATTCAGAGAGTGTCAGGAAGGGTCACAGAGTGACACAGAGTTGCAGAGTGTGCCAGAGAGTGTCCGAGATATTCAGAACGTGTCAGATAGTGTCAGAGAGCTTCAGAAAGTGTCAGAGAGTGTCAGAGAGTGTCTGAGAATGTCAGAGAGTGTCAGAGTGTTTCAGAGAGTGTCACAGAGTTTCAGAGAGTGTCAGAGATTTTCAGAGAGTTTCAGAGATCTTCAGAGAGTGTCAGAGAGTGCCAGAAAGTTTCAGAGTGTGTCACAGAGTGTCGGAGAGTTTCAGAGAGATTCAGATAGTGTCCGAGAGATTCAGAAAGTGTCAGATAGTGTCAGAGAGTTTCAGAAAGTGTCAGAGAGTGTCTGAGAGTGTCAGAGATTGTCAGAGAGTTTCAGAGAGTGTCAGAGAGTTCCAGAGAGTTTCAGAGAGTGTCAGAGAGTGTCAGAGAGTTTCAGAGAGTCTCAGAGAGTGTCAGAGAGTGTCAGAGTGTTTCAGAGACTTTCAGAGAGTTTCTGAGTGTTTCTGAGGGAGTCAGAGAGTTTCAGAGAGTTTCAGAGAGCTTCAGAGAGTTTCAGAGAGTGTCAGAAAGTTTCAGAGACTGTCAGAGAGTTTCAGAGAGTGTCACAGAGTGTCAGAGTGCTTCAGGGAGATTCAGAGAGTGTCAGAGATCTTCAGAGAGTGTCAGAGAGTGTCAGAGTGTTTCAGAAAGTTTCAGATAGTATCACAGAGATTCAGAAATTATCTGTGAGTTTCAGAGAGTGTCAGATAGTGTCAGAGACATTCAGAGGGCTCTGAGATTTTCTGAGAGTGTCAGAGAGTTTCAGAGAGTGTCAGAGACTGTCAGAGAGTTTCAGAGAGTGCCACAGAGTGTCAGTGTCAGAGAGTGTCAGAGAGATACACAGTGTGTCACAGAGTGTCAGAGAGTGTCCGAGAGTTTCAGAGAGTGTCAGATAGTGTCAGAGAGTGTTTGAGAGTTTCATAGAGTGTCAGAGAGTGTCAGAGACTGTCAGAGAGTTTCAGAGAGTGTCACAGAGTGTCAGTGAGTGTCAGAGAGTGTCAGAGAGTGTCAGAGTGTGTCAGAAAGTTTCAGAGAGTTTCTGAGAGTTTCTGAGAGTCAGAGAGTTTCAGAGAGTATCAGAGAGTTTCTGAGAGTGTCAGAGAGTTTCAGAGAGCTTCAGTGTGTTTCAGAGAGTGTCGGAAAGTTTCGGAGAGTGCCAGAGAGTGTCAGAGCCTTTCAGAGAGTTTCAGAGAGTGTCACAGAGTGTCAGAGAGTATCAGAGAGCTTCAGAGAGTGTCAGAGAGTTTCAGAGAGAGCAGAGAGTTTCAGAGACTTTCTGAGAGTGTCAGAGAGTGCCTGAGAGTTTCTGACAGATTCTGAGTGTGTCGGAGATTGTCATAGAGTTTCAGAGAGTGTCACAGAGTGTCAGAGAGTTTAAGAGCGCGTCAGAGAATGTCAGATGGTTTCAGAGAGTTTCAGAGAGTGTCAGAGTGTGTCAGAGAGTTTCAGAGAGATTCAGAGAGTGTCAGGGAGTGTCAGAGAGTGTCAGAGAATGTCAGAGAGTTTCAGAGAATGTCACAGTGTCAGAGAGTTTCAGAGAGAGTCAGAGTGTCAGAGAGTTTCAGAGAGTGTCAGAGAGTTTCTGAGAGTTTCTGAGTTTGTCAGAGAGTGTCAGAGATTTTCAGAGAGTGTCAGAGACTTTCCGAGAGTTTCAGAGAGTTTCAGAGAGCTTCAGAGAGTTTCAGAGAGTGTCAGAGCCTGTCAGAGAGTTTCAGAGTGTGTCACAGGGTGTCAGAGGGTTTCAGAGAGCTTCAGAGAGTGTCAGAGAGTGTCAGAGAGTGTCTGAGAGTTTCAGAGAGTGTCACAGGGTGTCAGGGATTGTCAGCGAATTTCAGAGAGTGTCACTGATTGTCAGAGAGTTTCAGAGAGTTTCAGAGAGTGTCAGAGAGTTTCAGAGAGTGTCTGAGAGTTTCAGAGAGTGTCACAGAGTTTCTGAAAGTTTCTGAGTTTGTCAGAGAGAGTCAGAGATTGTCAGAGAATTTCAGAGAGTGTCACAGAGTGTCAGCGAGTGTCAGAGAGTTTCAGAGAGTTTCTGAGTGTTTCTGAGAGAGTCAGAGAGTTTCAGAGAGTTTCAGAGAGCTTCAGAGATTTTCAGAGAGTGTCAGAAAGTTTCAGAGAGTGTCAGAGAGTTTCAGAGAGTGTCACCGAGTGTCAGCGTGTTTCAGAGAGCTTCAGAGTGTGTCAGAGAGTTTCAGAGAGAGACAGACAGTGTCTGAGAGTGTCAAAGAGTGTCAAAGATTTTCAGAGAGTGTCAGAGAGTTTCAGAAAGTTTCAGAGAGTGTCAGAGAGTTTCAGAAAGTGTCAGAGAGTGTCAGAGAGTGTCTGAGAATGTCAGAGAGTGTCAGAGTGTTTCAGAGAGTTTCACAGAGTTTCTGATAGTGTCAGAGAGTTTCAGAGATCTTCAGAGAGTTTCAGTGAGTGCCACAGAGTTTCAGTGAGTGTCAGAGAGTGTCAGAGATTTTCAGAGAGTTTCAGAGATCTTCAGAGAGTGTCAGAGAGTGCCAGAAAGTTTCAGAGAGTGTCACAGAGTGTCGGAGAGTTTCAGAGAGATTCAGAGAGTGTCCGAGAGATTCAGAAAGTGTCAGATAGTGTCAGAGAGTTTCAGAAAGTGTCAGAGAGTGTCAGAGAGTGTCTGAGAGTGTCAGAGATTGTCAGAGAGTTTCAGAGAATGTCAGAGAGTGTCAGAGAGTTTCAGAGAGATTCAGAGAGTGTCAGAGAGCTTCAGACAGTGTCTGGGAGTGTCAGAGAGTTTCAGATGGAGTCAGACAGTGTCTGAGATTGTCAAAGAGTGTCAAAGAGTTTCAGAGAGTGTCAGAGAGTTTCAGAGACTTTCGGAGAGTGTCAGAGAGTGCCAGAGAGTTTCTGAGTGCGTCGAAGTGTGTCTGCGGGAGTCGGAGAGTATCTGGGTGTGTCACAGAGTGTCAGAGAGTGTCAGAGAATTTCAGAGAGTTTCAGAGATGTTCAGAGATTGTCAGAGAGTGTCAGAAAGTTTCAGAGAGAGTCGGAGAGTGTCAGGGAGTTTCAGAGAGAGTCAGAGTGTTTCAGAGAGTGTCGCAGAGTTTCAGAGAGTGTCAGAGATTTTCAGAGAGTTTCAGAGATCTTCAGAGAGTGTTAGTGAGTGCCACAGAGTGTCAGTGAGTGTCAGAGAGTTTCAGAGATTGTCAGAGATTTTCAGAGAGTTTCAGAGATCTTCAGAGAGTGTCAGATATTGCCAGAAAGTTTCAGAGAGTGTCACAGAGTGTCACAGAGTGTCGGAGAGTTTCAGAGAGATTCAGAGAGTGTCCGAGAGATTCAGAAAGTGTCAGATAGTGTCAGAGAGTTTCAGAAAGTGACAGAGAGTGTCAGAGAGTGTCTGAGAGTGTCAGAGATTGTCAGAGAGTTTCAGAGAATGTCAGAGAGTGTCAGAGCGTTTCAGAGAGTTTCAGAGAGTGTCAGAGAGTTTCAGAGAGTGTCAGAGAGTGTCAGAGAGTTTCAGAGAGTTTCAGAGAGTGTCAGAGAGTGTCAGAGAGCTTCAGACAGTGTCAGGGAGTGTCTGAGAGTGTCAGAGAGTTTCAGATAGAATCAGACAGTGTCGGAGATTGTAAGAAAGTGTCAAAGAGTTTCAGAGAGTGTCAGAGAGTGTCAGAGAGTTTCAGAGAGTGTCAGGGAGTGTCAGAGAGTGTCAGAGAGTTTCAGTGAGAGTCAGACAGTGTCTGAGAGTGTCAAAGAGTGTCAAAGAGTTTCAGAGAGTGTCAGAGATTTTCAGAGAGTTTCAGAGATCTTCAGAGAGTGTCAGAGAGTGCGAGAAAGTTTCAGAGAGTGTCACAGAGTGTCGGAGAGTTTCAGAGAGATTCAGAGTTTGTCCGAGAGATTCAGAAAGTGTCAGATAGTGTCTGAGAGTTTCAGAGATCTTCAGAGAGTTTCAGTGAGTGCCACAGAGTTTCAGTGAGTGTCAGAGAGTGTCAGAGAGTGTCAGAGATTTTCAGAGAGTTTCAGAGATCTTCAGAGAGTGTCAGAGAGTGCCAGAAAGTTTCAGAGAGTGTCACAGAGTGTCGGAGAGTTTCAGAGAGATTCAGAGAGTGTCCGAGAGATTCAGAAAGTGTCAGATAGTGTCAGAGAGTTTCAGAAAGTGTCAGAGAGTGTCAGAGAGTGTCTGAGAGTGTCAGAGATTGTCAGAGAGTTTCAGAGAATGTCAGAGAGTGTCAGAGAGTTTCAGAGAGATTCAGAGAGTGTCAGAGAGCTTCCGACAGTGTCAGGGAGTGTCAGAGAGTTTCAGATGGAGTCAGACAGTGTCTGAGATTGTCAAAGAGTGTCAAAGAGTTTCAGAGAGTGTCAGAGAGTTTCAGAGACTTTCGGAGAGTGTCAGAGAGTGCCAGAGAGTTTCTGAGTGCGTCGAAGTGTGTCTGCGGGAGTCGGAGAGTATCTGGGTGTGTCACAGAGTGTCAGAGAGTGTCAGAGAATTTCAGAGAGTTTCAGAGATGTTCAGAGATTGTCAGAGAGTGTCAGAAAGTTTCAGAGAGAGTCGGAGAGTGTCAGGGAGTTTCAGAGAGAGTCAGAGTGTTTCAGAGAGTGTCGCAGAGTTTCAGAGAGTGTCAGAGATTTTCAGAGAGTTTCAGAGATCTTCAGAGAGTGTTAGTGAGTGCCACAGAGTGTCAGTGAGTGTCAGAGAGTTTCAGAGATTGTCAGAGATTTTCAGAGAGTTTCAGAGATCTTCAGAGAGTGTCAGATATTGCCAGAAAGTTTCAGAGAGTGTCACAGAGTGTCACAGAGTGTCGGAGAGTTTCAGAGAGATTCAGAGAGTGTCCGAGAGATTCAGAAAGTGTCAGATAGTGTCAGAGAGTTTCAGAAAGTGACAGAGAGTGTCAGAGAGTGTCTGAGAGTGTCAGAGATTGTCAGAGAGTTTCAGAGAATGTCAGAGAGTGTCAGAGCGTTTCAGAGAGTTTCAGAGAGTGTCAGAGAGTTTCAGAGAGTGTCAGAGAGTGTCAGAGAGTTTCAGAGAGTTTCAGAGAGTGTCAGAGAGTGTCAGAGAGCTTCAGACAGTGTCAGGGAGTGTCTGAGAGTGTCAGAGAGTTTCAGATAGAATCAGACAGTGTCGGAGATTGTAAGAAAGTGTCAAAGAGTTTCAGAGAGTGTCAGAGAGTGTCAGAGAGTTTCAGAGAGTGTCAGGGAGTGTCAGAGAGTGTCAGAGAGTTTCAGTGAGAGTCAGACAGTGTCTGAGAGTGTCAAAGAGTGTCAAAGAGTTTCAGAGAGTGTCAGAGATTTTCAGAGAGTTTCAGAGATCTTCAGAGAGTGTCAGAGAGTGCGAGAAAGTTTCAGAGAGTGTCACAGAGTGTCGGAGAGTTTCAGAGAGATTCAGAGTTTGTCCGAGAGATTCAGAAAGTGTCAGATAGTGTCTGAGAGTTTCAGAGATCTTCAGAGAGTTTCAGTGAGTGCCACAGAGTTTCAGTGAGTGTCAGAGAGTGTCAGAGAGTGTCAGAGATTTTCAGAGAGTTTCAGAGATCTTCAGAGAGTGTCAGAGAGTGCCAGAAAGTTTCAGAGAGTGTCACAGAGTGTCGGAGAGTTTCAGAGAGATTCAGAGAGTGTCCGAGAGATTCAGAAAGTGTCAGATAGTGTCAGAGAGTTTCAGAAAGTGTCAGAGAGTGTCAGAGAGTGTCTGAGAGTGTCAGAGATTGTCAGAGAGTTTCAGAGAATGTCAGAGAGTGTCAGAGAGTTTCAGAGAGATTCAGAGAGTGTCAGAGAGCTTCCGACAGTGTCAGGGAGTGTCAGAGAGTTTCAGATGGAGTCAGACAGTGTCTGAGATTGTCAAAGAGTGTCAAAGAGTTTCAGAGAGTGTCAGAGAGTTTCAGAGACTTTCGGAGAGTGTCAGAGAGTGCCAGAGAGTTTCTGAGTGCGTCGAAGTGTGTCTGCGGGAGTCGGAGAGTATCTGGGTGTGTCACAGAGTGTCAGAGAGTGTCAGAGAATTTCAGAGAGTTTCAGAGATGTTCAGAGATTGTCAGAGAGTGTCAGAAAGTTTCAGAGAGAGTCGGAGAGTGTCAGGGAGTTTCAGAGAGAGTCAGAGTGTTTCAGAGAGTGTCGCAGAGTTTCAGAGAGTGTCAGAGATTTTCAGAGAGTTTCAGAGATCTTCAGAGAGTGTTAGTGAGTGCCACAGAGTGTCAGTGAGTGTCAGAGAGTTTCAGAGATTGTCAGAGATTTTCAGAGAGTTTCAGAGATCTTCAGAGAGTGTCAGATATTGCCAGAAAGTTTCAGAGAGTGTCACAGAGTGTCACAGAGTGTCGGAGAGTTTCAGAGAGATTCAGAGAGTGTCCGAGAGATTCAGAAAGTGTCAGATAGTGTCAGAGAGTTTCAGAAAGTGACAGAGAGTGTCAGAGAGTGTCTGAGAGTGTCAGAGATTGTCAGAGAGTTTCAGAGAATGTCAGAGAGTGTCAGAGCGTTTCAGAGAGTTTCAGAGAGTGTCAGAGAGTTTCAGAGAGTGTCAGAGAGTGTCAGAGAGTTTCAGAGAGTTTCAGAGAGTGTCAGAGAGTGTCAGAGAGCTTCAGACAGTGTCAGGGAGTGTCTGAGAGTGTCAGAGAGTTTCAGATAGAATCAGACAGTGTCGGAGATTGTAAGAAAGTGTCAAAGAGTTTCAGAGAGTGTCAGAGAGTGTCAGAGAGTTTCAGAGAGAGTCAGAGTGTTTCAGAGAGTGTCGCAGAGTTTCAGAGAGTGTCAGAGATTTTCAGAGAGTTTCAGAGATCTTCAGAGAGTGTTAGTGAGTGCCACAGAGTGTCAGTGAGTGTCAGAGAGTTTCAGAGATTGTCAGAGATTTTCAGAGAGTTTCAGAGATCTTCAGAGAGTGTCAGATATTGCCAGAAAGTTTCAGAGAGTGTCACAGAGTGTCACAGAGTGTCGGAGAGTTTCAGAGAGATTCAGAGAGTGTCCGAGAGATTCAGAAAGTGTCAGATAGTGTCAGAGAGTTTCAGAAAGTGACAGAGAGTGTCAGAGAGTGTCTGAGAGTGTCAGAGATTGTCAGAGAGTTTCAGAGAATGTCAGAGAGTGTCAGAGCGTTTCAGAGAGTTTCAGAGAGTGTCAGAGAGTTTCAGAGAGTGTCAGAGAGTGTCAGAGAGTTTCAGAGAGTTTCAGAGAGTGTCAGAGAGTGTCAGAGAGCTTCAGACAGTGTCAGGGAGTGTCTGAGAGTGTCAGAGAGTTTCAGATAGAATCAGACAGTGTCGGAGATTGTAAGAAAGTGTCAAAGAGTTTCAGAGAGTGTCAGAGAGTGTCAGAGAGTTTCAGAGAGTGTCAGGGAGTGTCAGAGAGTGTCAGAGAGTTTCAGTGAGAGTCAGACAGTGTCTGAGAGTGTCAAAGAGTGTCAAAGAGTTTCAGAGAGTGTCAGAGATTTTCAGAGAGTTTCAGAGATCTTCAGAGAGTGTCAGAGAGTGCGAGAAAGTTTCAGAGAGTGTCACAGAGTGTCGGAGAGTTTCAGAGAGATTCAGAGTTTGTCCGAGAGATTCAGAAAGTGTCAGATAGTGTCTGAGAGTTTCAGAGATCTTCAGAGAGTTTCAGTGAGTGCCACAGAGTTTCAGTGAGTGTCAGAGAGTGTCAGAGAGTGTCAGAGATTTTCAGAGAGTTTCAGAGATCTTCAGAGAGTGTCAGAGAGTGCCAGAAAGTTTCAGAGAGTGTCACAGAGTGTCGGAGAGTTTCAGAGAGATTCAGAGAGTGTCCGAGAGATTCAGAAAGTGTCAGATAGTGTCAGAGAGTTTCAGAAAGTGTCAGAGAGTGTCAGAGAGTGTCTGAGAGTGTCAGAGATTGTCAGAGAGTTTCAGAGAATGTCAGAGAGTGTCAGAGAGTTTCAGAGAGATTCAGAGAGTGTCAGAGAGCTTCCGACAGTGTCAGGGAGTGTCAGAGAGTTTCAGATGGAGTCAGACAGTGTCTGAGATTGTCAAAGAGTGTCAAAGAGTTTCAGAGAGTGTCAGAGAGTTTCAGAGACTTTCGGAGAGTGTCAGAGAGTGCCAGAGAGTTTCTGAGTGCGTCGAAGTGTGTCTGCGGGAGTCGGAGAGTATCTGGGTGTGTCACAGAGTGTCAGAGAGTGTCAGAGAATTTCAGAGAGTTTCAGAGATGTTCAGAGATTGTCAGAGAGTGTCAGAAAGTTTCAGAGAGAGTCGGAGAGTGTCAGGGAGTTTCAGAGAGAGTCAGAGTGTTTCAGAGAGTGTCGCAGAGTTTCAGAGAGTGTCAGAGATTTTCAGAGAGTTTCAGAGATCTTCAGAGAGTGTTAGTGAGTGCCACAGAGTGTCAGTGAGTGTCAGAGAGTTTCAGAGATTGTCAGAGATTTTCAGAGAGTTTCAGAGATCTTCAGAGAGTGTCAGATATTGCCAGAAAGTTTCAGAGAGTGTCACAGAGTGTCACAGAGTGCGGAGAGTTTCAGAGAGATTCAGAGAGTGTCCGAGAGATTCAGAAAGTGTCAGATAGTGTCAGAGAGTTTCAGAAAGTGACAGAGAGTGTCAGAGAGTGTCTGAGAGTGTCAGAGATTGTCAGAGAGTTTCAGAGAATGTCAGAGAGTGTCAGAGCGTTTCAGAGAGTTTCAGAGAGTGTCAGAGAGTTTCAGAGAGTGTCAGAGAGTGTCAGAGAGTTTCAGAGAGTTTCAGAGAGTGTCAGAGAGTGTCAGAGAGCTTCAGACAGTGTCAGGGAGTGTCTGAGAGTGTCAGAGAGTTTCAGATAGAATCAGACAGTGTCGGAGATTGTAAGAAAGTGTCAAAGAGTTTCAGAGAGTGTCAGAGAGTGTCAGAGAGTTTCAGAGAGTGTCAGGGAGTGTCAGAGAGTGTCAGAGAGTTTCAGAGAGAGTCAGACAGTGTCTGAGAGTGTCAAAGAGTGTCAAAGAGTTTCAGAGAGTGTCAGAGATTTTCAGAGAGTTTCAGAGATCTTCAGAGAGTGTCAGAGAGTGCGAGAAAGTTTCAGAGAGTGTCACAGAGTGTCGGAGAGTTTCAGAGAGATTCAGAGTTTGTCCGAGAGATTCAGAAAGTGTCAGATAGTGTCTGAGAGTTTCAGAGATCTTCAGAGAGTTTCAGTGAGTGCCACAGAGTTTCAATGAGTGTCAGAGAGTGTCAGAGAGTGTCAGAGATTTTCAGAGAGTTTCAGAGATCGTCAGAGAGTTTCAGTGAGTGCCACAGAGTTTCAGTGAGTGTCAGAGAGTGTCAGAGATTTTCAGAGAGTTTCAGAGATCTTCAGAGAGTGTCAGAGAGTGCCAGAAAGTTTCAGAGAGTGTCACAGAGTGTCGGAGAGTTTCAGAGAGATTCAGAGAGTGTCCGAGAGATTCAGAAAGTGTCAGATAGTGTCAGAGAGTTTCAGAAAGTGTCAGAGAGTGTCAGAGAGTGTCTGAGAGTGTCAGAGATTGTCAGAGAGTTTCAGAGAATGTCAGAGAGTGTCAGAGAGTTTCAGAGAGATTCAGAGAGTGTCAGAGAGCTTCAGACAGTGTCAGGGAGTGTCAGAGAGTTTCAGATGGAGTCAGACAGTGTCTGAGATTGTCAAAGAGTGTCAAAGAGTTTCAGAGAGTGTCAGAGAGTTTCAGAGACTTTCGGAGAGTGTCAGAGAGTGCCAGAGAGTTTCTGAGTGCGTCGAAGTGTGTCTGCGGGAGTCGGAGAGTATCTGGGTGTGTCACAGAGTGTCAGAGAGTGTCAGAGAATTTCAGAGAGTTTCAGAGATGTTCAGAGATTGTCAGAGAGTGTCAGAAAGTTTCAGAGAGTGTCACAGAGTGTCACAGAGTGTCGGAGAGTTTCAGAGAGATTCAGAGAGTGTCCGAGAGATTCAGAAAGTGTCAGATAGTGTCAGAGAGTTTCAGAAAGTGACAGAGAGTGTCAGAGAGTGTCTGAGAGTGTCAGAGATTGTCAGAGAGTTTCAGAGAATGTCAGAGAGTGTCAGAGCGTTTCAGAGAGTTTCAGAGAGTGTCAGAGAGTTTCAGAGAGTGTCAGAGAGTGTCAGAGAGTTTCAGAGAGTTTCAGAGAGTGTCAGAGAGTGTCAGAGAGCTTCAGACAGTGTCAGGGAGTGTCTGAGAGTGTCAGAGAGTTTCAAATAGAATCAGACAGTGTCGGAGATTGTAAGAAAGTGTCAAAGAGTTTCAGAGAGTGTCAGAGAGTGTCAGAGAGTTTCAGAGAGTGTCAGGGAGTGTCAGAGAGTGTCAGAGAGTTTCAGAGAGAGTCAGACAGTGTCTGAGAGTGTCAAAGAGTGTCAAAGAGTTTCAGAGAGTGTCAGAGATTTTCAGAGAGTTTCAGAGATCTTCAGAGAGTGTCAGAGAGTGCGAGAAAGTTTCAGAGAGTGTCACAGAGTGTCGGAGAGTTTCAGAGAGATTCAGAGTTTGTCCGAGAGATTCAGAAAGTGTCAGATAGTGTCTGAGAGTTTCAGAGATCTTCAGAGAGTTTCAGTGAGTGCCACAGAGTTTCAGTGAGTGTCAGAGAGTGTCAGAGAGTGTCAGAGATTTTCAGAGAGTTTCAGAGATCTTCAGAGAGTTTCAGTGAGTGCCACAGAGTTTCAGTGAGTGTCAGAGAGTGTCAGAGAGTGTCAGAGATTTTCAGAGAGTTTCAGAGATCTTCAGAGAGTGTCAGAGAGTGCCAGAAAGTTTCAGAGAGTGTCACAGAGTGTCGGAGAGTTTCAGAGAGATTCAGAGAGTGTCCGAGAGATTCAGAAAGTGTCAGATAGTGTCAGAGAGTTTCAGAAAGTGTCAGAGAGTGTCAGAGAGTGTCTGAGAGTGTCAGAGATTGTCAGTGAGTTTCAGAGAATGTCAGAGAGTGTCAGAGAGTTTCAGAGAGATTCAGTGAGTGTCAGAGAGCTTCAGACAGTGTCAGGGAGTGTCAGAGAGTTTCAGATGGAGTCAGACAGTGTCTGAGATTGTCAAAGAGTGTCAAAGAGTTTCAGAGAGTGTCAGAGAGTTTCAGAGACTTTCGGAGAGTGTCAGAGAGTGCCAGAGAGTTTCTGAGTGCGTCGAAGTGTGTCTGCGGGAGTCGGAGAGTATCTGGGTGTGTCACAGAGTGTCAGAGAGTGTCAGAGAATTTCAGAGAGTTTCAGAGATGTTCAGAGATTGTCAGAGAGTGTCAGAAAGTTTCAGAGAGAGTCGGAGAGTGTCAGGGAGTTTCAGAGAGAGTCAGAGTGTTTCAGAGAGTGTCGCAGAGTTTCAGAGAGTGTCAGAGATTTTCAGAGAGTTTCAGAGATCTTCAGAGAGTGTTAGTGAGTGCCACAGAGTGTCAGTGAGTGTCAGAGAGTTTCAGAGATTGTCAGAGATTTTCAGAGAGTTTCAGAGATCTTCAGAGAGTGTCAGATATTGCCAGAAAGTTTCAGAGAGTGTCACAGAGTGTCACAGAGTGTCGGAGAGTTTCAGAGAGATTCAGAGAGTGTCCGAGAGATTCAGAAAGTGTCAGATAGTGTCAGAGAGTTTCAGAAAGTGACAGAGAGTGTCAGAGAGTGTCTGAGAGTGTCAGAGATTGTCAGAGAGTTTCAGAGAATGTCAGAGAGTGTCAGAGCGTTTCGGAGAGTTTCAGAGAGTGTCAGAGAGTTTCAGAGAGTGTCAGAGAGTGTCAGAGAGTTTCAGAGAGTTTCAGAGAGTGTCAGAGAGTGTCAGAGAGCTTCAGACAGTGTCAGGGAGTGTCTGAGAGTG
The DNA here is from genome assembly GCF_036365525.1 of Heterodontus francisci. Lineage (NCBI taxonomy): Eukaryota > Metazoa > Chordata > Chondrichthyes > Heterodontiformes > Heterodontidae > Heterodontus > Heterodontus francisci. Next base: position 10,005,436 of record NC_090405.1, on the reverse strand, counting down.
TCAGAGAGTTTCAGATAGAATCAGACAGTGTCGGAGATTGTAAGAAAGTGTCAAAGAGTTTCAGAGAGTGTCAGAGAGTGTCAGAGAGTTTCAGAGAGTGTCAGGGAGTGTCAGAGAGTGTCAGAGAGTTTCAGAGAGAGTCAGACAGTGTCTGAGAGTGTCAAAGAGTGTCAAAGAGTTTCAGAGAGTGTCAGAGATTTTCAGAGAGTTTCAGAGATCTTCAGAGAGTGTCAGAGAGTGCGAGAAAGTTTCAGAGAGTGTCACAGAGTGTCGGAGAGTTTCAGAGAGATTCAGAGTTTGTCCGAGAGATTCAGAAAGTGTCAGATAGTGTCTGAGAGTTTCAGAGATCTTCAGAGAGTTTCAGTGAGTGCCACAGAGTTTCAGTGAGTGTCAGAGAGTGTCAGAGAGTGTCAGAGATTTTCAGAGAGTTTCAGAGATCTTCAGAGAGTTTCAGTGAGTGCCACAGAGTTTCAGTGAGTGTCAGAGAGTGTCAGAGAGTGTCAGAGATTTTCAGAGAGTTTCAGAGATCTTCAGAGAGTGTCAGAGAGTGCCAGAAAGTTTCAGAGAGTGTCACAGAGTGTCGGAGAGTTTCAGAGAGATTCAGAGAGTGTCCGAGAGATTCAGAAAGTGTCAGATAGTGTCAGAGAGTTTCAGAAAGTGTCAGAGAGTGTCAGAGAGTGTCTGAGAGTGTCAGAGATTGTCAGAGAGTTTCAGAGAATGTCAGAGAGTGTCAGAGAGTTTCAGAGAGATTCAGAGAGTGTCAGAGAGCTTCAGACAGTGTCAGGGAGTGTCAGAGAGTTTCAGATGGAGTCAGACAGTGTCTGAGATTGTCAAAGAGTGTCAAAGAGTTTCAGAGAGTGTCAGAGAGTTTCAGAGACTTTCGGAGAGTGTCAGAGAGTGCCAGAGAGTTTCTGAGTGCGTCGAAGTGTGTCTGCGGGAGTCGGAGAGTATCTGGGTGTGTCACAGAGTGTCAGAGAGTGTCAGAGAATTTCAGAGAGTTTCAGAGATGTTCAGAGATTGTCAGAGAGTGTCAGAAAGTTTCAGAGAGAGTCGGAGAGTGTCAGGGAGTTTCAGAGAGAGTCAGAGTGTTTCAGAGAGTGTCGCAGAGTTTCAGAGAGTGTCAGAGATTTTCAGAGAGTTTCAGAGATCTTCAGTGAGTGTTAGTGAGTGCCACAGAGTGTCAGTGAGTGTCAGAGAGTTTCAGAGATTGTCAGAGATTTTCAGAGAGTTTCAGAGATCTTCAGAGAGTGTCGGATATTGCCAGAAAGTTTCAGAGAGTGTCACAGAGAGTCACAGAGTGTCGGAGAGTTTCAGAGAGATTCAGAGAGTGTCCGAGAGATTCAGAAAGTGTCAGATAGTGTCAGAGAGTTTCAGAAAGTGACAGAGAGTGTCAGAGAGTGTCTGAGAGTGTCAGAGATTGTCAGAGAGTTTCAGAGAATGTCAGAGAGTGTCAGAGCGTTTCAGAGAGTTTCAGAGAGTGTCAGAGAGTTTCAGAGAGTGTCAGAGAGTGTCAGAGAGTTTCAGAGAGTTTCAGAGAGTGTCAGAGAGTGTCAGAGAGCTTCAGACAGTGTCAGGGAGTGTCTGAGAGTGTCAGAGAGTTTCAAATAGAATCAGACAGTGTCGGAGATTGTAAGAAAGTGTCAAAGAGTTTCAGAGAGTGTCAGAGAGTGTCAGAGAGTTTCAGAGAGTGTCAGGGAGTGTCAGAGAGTGTCAGAGAGTTTCAGAGAGAGTCAGACAGTGTCTGAGAGTGTCAAAGAGTGTCAAAGAGTTTCAGAGAGTGTCAGAGATTTTCAGAGAGTTTCAGAGATCTTCAGAGAGTGTCAGAGAGTGCGAGAAAGTTTCAGAGAGTGTCACAGAGTGTCGGAGAGTTTCAGAGAGATTCAGAGTTTGTCCGAGAGATTCAGAAAGTGTCAGGTAGTGTCTGAGAGGTTCAGAGATCTTCAGAGAGTTTCAGTGAGTGCCACAGAGTTTCAGTGAGTGTCAGAGAGTGTCAGAGAGTGTCAGAGATTTTCAGAGAGTTTCAGAGATCTTCAGAGAGTTTCAGTGAGTGCCACAGAGTTTCAGTGAGTGTCAGAGAGTGTCAGAGAGTGTCAGAGATTTTCAGAGAGTTTCAGAGATCTTCAGAGAGTGTCAGAGAGTGCCAGAAAGTTTCAGAGAGTGTCACAGAGTGTCGGAGAGTTTCAGAGAGATTCAGAGAGTGTCCGAGAGATTCAGAAAGTGTCAGATAGTGTCAGAGAGTTTCAGAAAGTGTCAGAGAGTGTCAGAGAGTGTCTGAGAGTGTCAGAGATTGTCAGAGAGTTTCAGAGAATGTCAGAGAGTGTCAGAGAGTTTCAGAGAGATTCAGAGAGTGTCAGAGAGCTTCAGACAGTGTCAGGGAGTGTCAGAGAGTTTCAGATGGAGTCAGACAGTGTCTGAGATTGTCAAAGAGTGTCAAAGAGTTTCAGAGAGTGTCAGAGAGTTTCAGAGACTTTCGGAGAGTGTCAGAGAGTGCCAGAGAGTTTCTGAGTGCGTCGAAGTGTGTCTGCGGGAGTCGGAGAGTATCTGGGTGTGTCACAGAGTGTCAGAGAGTGTCAGAGAATTTCAGAGAGTTTCAGAGATGTTCAGAGATTGTCAGAGAGTGTCAGAAAGTTTCAGAGAGAGTCGGAGAGTGTCAGGGAGTTTCAGAGAGAGTCAGAGAGTGTCAGAGCGTTTCGGAGAGTTTCAGAGAGTGTCAGAGAGTTTCAGAGAGTGTCAGAGAGTGTCACAGAGTGTCGGAGTGTTTCAGAGAGATTCAGAGAGTGTCCGAGAGATTCAGAAAGTGTCAGATAGTGTCAGAGAGTTTCAGAAAGTGACAGAGAGTGTCAGAGAGTGTCTGAGAGTGTCAGAGCGTTTCGGAGAGTTTCAGAGAGTGTCAGAGAGTTTCAGAGAGTGTCAGAGAGTGTCAGAGAGTTTCAGAGAGTTTCAGAGAGTGTCAGAGAGCTTCAGGCAGTGTCAGGGAGTGTCGGAGAGTGTCAGAGAGTTTCAGATAGAATCAGACAGTGTCGGAGATTGTAAGAAAGTGTCAAAGAGTTTCAGAGAGTGTCAGAGAGTGTCAGAGAGTTTCAGAGAGTGTCAGGGAGTGTCAGAGAGTGTCAGAGAGTTTCAGAGAGAGTCCGACAGTGTCTGAGAGTGTCAAAGAGTGTCAAAGAGTTTCAGAGAGTGTCAGAGAGTGTCAGAGAGTTTCAGAGTGTGTCAGAGAGTTTCAGATAGAATCAGACAGTGTCGGAGATTGTAAGAAAGTGTCAAAGAGTTTCAGAGAGTGTCAGAGAGTGTCAGAGAGTTTCAGAGAGTGTCAGGGAGTGTCAGAGAGTGTCAGAGAGTTTCAGAGAGAGTCCGACAGTGTCTGAGAGTGTCAAAGAGTGTCAAAGAGTTTCAGAGAGTGTCAGAGAGTGTCAGAGAGTTTCAGAGTGTGTCAGAGAGTTTCAGAGACATTCTGAAAGTGTCAGAGAGTGCCAGAGAGTTTCTGAGAGTTTCTGAGTGTGTCGAAGTGTGTCCGCGGGAGTCAGAGAGTATCTGAGAGTGTCACAGAGTGTCAGAGAGTGTCAGAGATTTTCAGAGAATTTCAGAGATGTTCAGAGAGTGTCAGAGAGTGTCAGAAAGTTTCAGAGAGTGTCCGAGAGTGTCAGGGAGTTTCGGAGAGTTACAGAGAGTGTCACAGAGTGTCAGCGAGTTTCAGAGAGATTCAGAGAGTGTCAGAGAATGTCAGAGAGTGTCACAGAATGACACAGAGTTGCAGAGTGTGTCAGAGAGTGTCCGAGAGTTTCAGAAAGTGTCAGATAGTGTCAGAGAGTTTCAGAAAGTGTCAGATAGTGTCAGAGATTTTCAGAAAGTGTCAGAGAGTGTCAGAGAGTGTCTGAGAATGTCAGAGAGTGTCAGAGTGTTTCAGAGAGTTTCACAGAGTTTCTGATAGTGTCAGAGAATTTCAGAGAGGTTCAGAGATCTTCAGAGAGTGTCAGAGAGAGCGAGAAAGTTTCAGAGAGTGTCACAGAGTGTCGGAGAGCTTCAGAGAGATTCAGAGAGTGTCCGAGAGATTCAGAAAGTGTCATATAGTGTCAGAGAGATTCAGAGATCTTCAGAGAGTGTCTGAGAGTGTCTGAGAGTGCCAGAGATTGTCAGAGAGTTTCAGAGCGTGTCAGAGAGTGACAGAGAGTTTCAGAGATCTTCAGAGAGTGTCAGAGAGTGCCAGAAAGTTTCAGAGAGTGTCACAGAGTGTCGGAGAGTTTCAGAGAGATTCAGAGAGTGTCCGAGAGATTCAGAAAGTGTCAGATTGTGTCAGAGAGTTTCAGAAAGTGTCAGAGAGTTTCAGAGAGTGTCTGAGAGTGTCAGAGATCGTCAGAGAGTTTCAGAGAGTGTCAGAGAGTGTCAGAGAGCTTCAGACAGTGTCAGGGAGTGTCAGAGAGTGTCAGAGAGTTTCAGATTGAGTCAGACAGTGTCTGAGATTGTCAAAGAGTGTCAAAGAGTTTCAGAGAGTGTCAGGGAGTGTCAGAGAGTGTCAGAGAGTTTCAGAGAATTTCAGAGATGTTCACAGAGTGTCACAGAGTGTCAGAAAGTTTCAGAGAGAGTCACAGAGTGTCAGGGAGTTTCAGAGAGTTTCAGAGAGTGTCACAGAGTGTCAGAGCTTTTCAGAGAGATTCAGAGAGTGTCAGAGAGTGTCACAGAGTGTCACAGAGTTGCAGAGTGTGTCAGAGGGTGTCCGAGAGTTTCAGAAAGAGTCAGAGAGTGTCAGAGAGTTTCAGAAAGTGTCTGAGAGTGTCAGAGAGTGCCTGAGAGTGTCAGAGAGTGTCAGAGTCTTTCAGAGAGTGTCACAGAGTTGCAGAGAGTGTCAGAGATTTTCAGGGAGTGCCAGAGATCTTCAGAGAGTGTCAGAGAGTGCCAGAAAGTTTCAGAGAGTGTCATAGAGTGTCGGAGAGTTTCAGAGAGATTCAGAGAGTGTCCGAGAGATTCAGAAAGTGTCAGATAGTGTCAGAGAGTTTCAGAAAGTGTCACAGAGTGTCAGAGAGTGTCTGAGAGTGTCAGAGAGTGTCGGAGAGTTTCAGAGAGTGTCAGAGAGTGTCAGAGAGTTTCAGAGAGTTTCAGAGAGTGTCAGAGAGTGTCAGAGAGTTTCAGAGAGTCTCAGATTTTTTTATTAGAATTAGAATATTACAGCGCAGTACAGGCCCTTCGGCCCTCGATGTTGCGCCGATCATCTGACCTACACTATTCCATTTACATCCATATGTCTATCCAATGACCACTTAAATGCCCTTAAAGTTGGCGAGTCTACTACTGTTGCAGGCAGGGCGTTCCACGCCCCTACTACTCTCTGCGTAAAGAAAGTACCTCTGACATCTTTCCTATATCTTTCACCCCTCAACTTAAAGCTATGTCCCCTCGTGTTTGCCATCCTCATCCGAGGAAAAAGACTCTCACTATCCACCCTATCTAACCCTCTGATTATCTTGTATGTCTCTATTAAGTCACCTCTCCTCCTCCTTCTCTCTAACGAAAACAACCCCAAGTCCCTCAGCCTTTCCTCGTAAGACCTTCCTTCCATACCAGGCAACATCCTAGTAAATCTCCTCTGCACCCTTTCCAAAGCTTCCACATCCTTCCTATAATGCGGTGACCAGAACTGCACGCAATACTCCAGGTGCGGCCTCACCAGAGTTTTGTACAGCTGCATCATGACCCCGTGGCTCCGAAACTCGATCCCCCTACTAATAAAGGCAAACACACCATATGCCTTCTTAACAGCCCTATTAACCTGGGTAGCAACTTTCAGGGATTTATGTACCTGGATACCAAGATCTCTCTGCTCATCTACACTACCAAGAATCTTCCCATTAGCCCAGTACTCTGCATTGCTGTTACTCCTTCCAAAGTGAATCACCTCACACTTCTCCGCATTAAACTCCATTTGCCATCTCTCAGCCCAGCTCTGCAGCCTATCTATGTCCCTCTGTAACCTACAACACCCTTCGACACTATCCACAACTCCACCGACCTTCGTGTCATCCGCAAATTTACTAACCCACCCTTCTACACCCTCATCCAGGTCGTTTATGAAAATGACAAACAGCAGTGGCCCCAAAACAGAACCTTGCGGTACACCACTAGTAACTAAACTCCAGGATGAACATTTGCCATCAACCACCACCCTCTGTCTTCTTTCAGCTAGCCAATTTCTGATCCAAAGCTCTAAATCACCTTCAACCCCATACTTCCGTATTTTCTGCAATAGCCTACCGTGGGGAACCTTATCAAACGCCTTACTGAAATCCATATACACCACATCCACGGCTTTACCCTCATCCACCTGTTTGGTCACCTTCTCGAAAAACTCAATAAGGTTTGTGAGGCACGACCTACCTTTCACAAAACCGTGCTGACTATCGCAAATGAACTTATTCTTTTCAAGATGATTATAAATCCTGTCTCTTATAACCTTTTCCAACATTTTATCCACAACCGAAGTAAGGCTCACAGGTCTATAATTACCAGGGCTGTCTCTACTCCCCTTCTTGAACAAGGGGACAACATTTGCTATCCTCCAGTCCTCCGGCACTACTCCTGTCGACAATGACGACTTAAAGATCAACAACAACGGCTCTGCAATCTCCTCCCTGGCTTCCCAGAGAATCCTAGGATAAATCCCATCTGGCCCAGGGGACTTATCTATTTTCACTCTTTCCAAAATTGCTAACACCTCCTCCTTGTGAATCTCAATCCCATCTAGCCTAGTTGGCTGTATCTCAGTAATCTCCTCGGCAACATTTTCTTTTTCTACTGTAAATACTGGCGAAAAATATTCATTTAACGCTTCCCCTATCTCCTCTGATTCCGCACACAACTTCCCACTACTATCCTTGATTGGCCCTGTTCTAACTCTTATCATTCGCTTATTCCTGATATACCTATAGAAAGCCTTAGGGTTTTCTTTGATCCTATACGCCAATGACTTCTCGTGTCCTCTCCTTGCTCTTCTTAGCCCTCCCTTTAGATCCTTCCTGGCTAGCTTGTAACTCTCAAGCGCCCTAACTGAGCCTTCACGTCTCATCCTAACATAAGCCACCTTCTTCCTCTTGACAAGCGCTTCAACTTCTTGAGTAAACCACGACTCCCTCGATCGACAACTTCCTCCCTGATAGTGTCAGAGAGTGTCTGAGAGTGTCTGAGAGTTTCAGAGAGTGTCAGAGAGTGTCAGAGAGTGTCAGAGAGTTTCAGAGAGTTTCAGAGAGCTTCTGAGAGTTTCTGAGAGTGTCAGAGAGTTACAAAGAGTTTCAGAGACTTTCAGAGAGTGTCAGAAAGTTTCAGAGAGTGTCCGAGAGTTTCAGAGAGTTTCAGAGGGTGTCACAGAGTGTCAGAGATTTTCCGAAAACTTCAGAGAGTGTCAGGGATTTTCAGAGAGTGTCAGAGAGTTTCAGAGAGTGTCAGACAGTGTCTGAGAGTGTCAAAGAGTGTCAAAGAGTTTCAGAGAGTGTCAGAGAGTGTCAGAGGGTTTCAGAGAGTGTCAGAGAGTTTCATGGAATTTCTGAGAGTGTCAGAGAGTGCCTGAGAGTTTCTGATAGTTTCTGAGTGTGCCTGAGAGTGTCAGGGAGTGTCAGAGTGTTTCAGAGAGTGTCACAGAGTGTCAGAGAGAATCAGAGAGTGTCGGAGAGTGTCCGAGAGATTCAGAAAGTGTCAGATAGTGTCAGAGAGTTTCAGAAAGTGTCACAGAGTGTCAGAGAGTGTCTGAGAGTGTCAGAGAGTGTCGGAGAGTTTCAGAGAGTGTCAGAGAGAGTTTCAGAGAGTTTCAGAGAGTGTCAGATAGTGACAGTGAGTATCAGAGAGTATCAGAGATTGTCAGCGAGTGTCAGAGAGTGTCAGCGAGTGTCAGAGAGTGTCAGAGAGTTTCGGAGAATATCGGAGAGTGTCAGAGAGTTTCAGAGAGTTTCTGACAGTTTCTGAGAGAGTCAGAGAGTGTCAGAGAGTGTCAGAGTGTTTCAGAAAGCGTCAGAGAGTGTCAGAGAGTGTCTGAGAGTGTCACTGATTGTCAGAGAGTTTCAGAGAGGATCAGAGAGTGTCAGAGAGTTTCAGAGAGTGTCTGAGAGTTTCAGAGAGTGTCTCAGAGTTTCTGAAAGTTTCTGAGTTTGTCAGAGAGAGTCAGAGATTGTCAGAGAATTTCAGAGAGTGTCACAGAGTGTCAGAGAGTGTCAGAGAGTTTCAGAGAGTTTCTGAGTGTTTCTGAGAGAGTCAGAGAGTTTCAGAGAGTTTCAGAGAGCTTCAGAGAGTTTCAGAGAGTGTCAGAAAGTTTCAGAGAGTGTCACAGAGTTTCAGAGAGTGTCACAGAGTTTCAGAGTGTTTCAGAGAGATTCAGAGAGTGTCAGAGAGTGACAGAGAGTGTCAGACAGTTTCAGAGAGTTTCAGAGAGTGTCAGAGAGTTTCAGAGAGAGACAGACAGTGTCTGAGAGTGTCAAAGAGTGTCAAAGAGTTTCAGAGAGTTTCAGAGAGTGACAGAGAGTTTTATAGAGTGTCAGAGAGTTTCAGAGACTTTCCAAGAGTGTCCGAGAGTGCCAGAGAGATTCTGAGTGTGTCGAAGTGTGTCTGCGGGAGTCAGAGAGTATCTGAGAGTGTCACAGAGTGTCAGAGAGTGTCAGAGAGTTACAGAGAGTGTCACAGAGTGTCAGAGAGTTTCAGAGAGATTCAGAGAGTTTCAAAGAGTGTCACAGAGTGTCACAGAGTGACACAGAGTTTCATCGATGTTCAGAAAGTGTCAGAAATTTCAGACAGTGTCAGAGAGAGTCAGAGAGTTTCTGAGAGTTACAGAGAGTTTCACAGATTGTCAGAGAGTTTCAGAGAGATTCAGAGAGTGTCAGAGAGTGTCAGAGAGTGTCACAGAGAGACACAGAGTTGCAGAGCGTGCCAGAGAGTGTCCGAGAGTTTCAGAAAGTGTCAGATAGTGTCTGAGAATGTCAGAGAGTGTCAGAGTGTTTCAGAGAGTGTCACAGAGTTTCAGAGAGTGTCAGAGATTTTCAGAGAGTTTCAGAAATCTTCAGAGAGTGTCAGAGATCTTCAGAGAGTGTCAGAGAGTGCCAGAAAGTTTCAGAGTGTGTCACAGAGTGTCGGAGAGTTTCAGAGAGATTCAGAGAGTGTCCGAGAGATTCAGAAAGTGTCAGATAGTGTCAGAGAGTTTCAGAAAGTGTCAGGGAGTGTCAGAGAGTGTCTGAGAGTGTCAGAGATTGTCAGAGAGTTTCAGACAGTGTCAGAGAGTGTCAGAGAGTTCCAGAGATTTTCAGAGAGTGTCAGAGAGTTTCAGAGAGTCTCAGAGAGTGTCAGAGACTTTCAGAGAGTTTCTGAGTGTTTCTGAGAGAGTCAGAGAGTTTCAGAGAGTTTCAGAGAGCTTCAGAGAGTTTCAGAGAGTGCCAGAGATCTTCAGAGAGTGTCAGAGAGTTTCAGAGAGTGTCACAGAGTGTCAGAGTGCTTCAGAGAGATTCAGAGAGTGTCAGAGATTGTCACAGAGTGTCAGACAGTTTCAGAGAGTGTCAGAGGGTTTCTGAGAGTGTCCGAGAGATTCAGAAAGTGTCAGATAGTGTCAGAGAGTTTCAGAAAGTGTCAGAGAGTGTCAGAGAGTGTCTGAGAGTGCCAGAGATTGTCAGAGAGTTTCAGACAGTCTCAGAGAGTGTCAGAGAGTGTCAGAGAGTTTCAGAGAGTTTCAGAGAGTGTCAGAGAGTGTCGGAGAGCTTCAGCCAGTGTCAGAGAGTGTCAGAGAGTGTCAGAAAGTTTCAGAGAGTGTCAGAGAGTGTCAGGGAGTTTCAGAGAGTTACAGATAGTGTCACAGAGTGTCAGCGAGTTTCAGAGAGATTCAGAGAGTGTCCGAGAGTGTCACAGAGTGACACAGTGTTGCAGAGTGTGTCAGAGAGTGTCCGAGAGTTTCAGAAAGTGTCAGATAGTGTCAGAGAGTTTCAGAAAGTGTCAGAGAGTGTCAGAGAGTGTCTGAGAATGTCAGAGAGTGTCAGAGTGTTTCAGAGAGTTTCACAGAGTTTCTGATAGTGTCAGAGATTTTCAGAGAGTTTCAGAGATCTTCAGATAGTGTCAGAGAGTGCGAGAAAGTTTCAGAGAGAGTCACAGAGTGTCAGGGAGTTTCAGAGAGTTTCAGAGAGTGTCACAGAGTGTCAGAGCTTTTCAGAGAGATTCAGAGAGTGTCAGAGAGTGTCACAGAGTGTCACAGAGTTGCAGAGTGTGTCAGAGGGTGTCCGAGAGTTTCAGAAAGAGTCAGAGAGTGTCAGAGAGTTTCAGAAAGTGTCTGAGAGTGTCAGAGAGTGCCTGAGAGTGTCAGAGAGTGTCAGAGTCTTTCAGAGAGTGTCACAGAGTTGCAGAGAGTGTCAGAGATTTTCAGGGAGTGCCAGAGATCTTCAGAGAGTGTCAGAGAGTGCCAGAAAGTTTCAGAGAGTGTCATAGAGTGTCGGAGAGTTTCAGAGAGATTCAGAGAGTGTCCGAGAGATTCAGAAAGTGTCAGATAGTGTCAGAGAGTTTCAGAAAGTGTCACAGAGTGTCAGAGAGTGTCTGAGAGTGTCAGAGAGTGTCGGAGAGTTTCAGAGAGTGTCAGAGAGTGTCAGAGAGTTTCAGAGAGTTTCAGAGAGTGTCAGAGAGTGTCAGAGAGTTTCAGAGAGTCTCAGATTTTTTTATTAGAATTAGAATATTACAGCGCAGTACAGGCCCTTCGGCCCTCGATGTTGCGCCGATCATCTGACCTACACTATTCCATTTACATCCATATGTCTATCCAATGACCACTTAAATGCCCTTAAAGTTGGCGAGTCTACTACTGTTGCAGGCAGGGCGTTCCACGCCCCTACTACTCTCTGCGTAAAGAAAGTACCTCTGACATCTTTCCTATATCTTTCACCCCTCAACTTAAAGCTATGTCCCCTCGTGTTTGCCATCCTCATCCGAGGAAAAAGACTCTCACTATCCACCCTATCTAACCCTCTGATTATCTTGTATGTCTCTATTAAGTCACCTCTCCTCCTCCTTCTCTCTAACGAAAACAACCCCAAGTCCCTCAGCCTTTCCTCGTAAGACCTTCCTTCCATACCAGGCAACATCCTAGTAAATCTCCTCTGCACCCTTTCCAAAGCTTCCACATCCTTCCTATAATGCGGTGACCAGAACTGCACGCAATACTCCAGGTGCGGCCTCACCAGAGTTTTGTACAGCTGCATCATGACCCCGTGGCTCCGAAACTCGATCCCCCTACTAATAAAGGCAAACACACCATATGCCTTCTTAACAGCCCTATTAACCTGGGTAGCAACTTTCAGGGATTTATGTACCTGGATACCAAGATCTCTCTGCTCATCTACACTACCAAGAATCTTCCCATTAGCCCAGTACTCTGCATTGCTGTTACTCCTTCCAAAGTGAATCACCTCACACTTCTCCGCATTAAACTCCATTTGCCATCTCTCAGCCCAGCTCTGCAGCCTATCTATGTCCCTCTGTAACCTACAACACCCTTCGACACTATCCACAACTCCACCGACCTTCGTGTCATCCGCAAATTTACTAACCCACCCTTCTACACCCTCATCCAGGTCGTTTATGAAAATGACAAACAGCAGTGGCCCCAAAACAGAACCTTGCGGTACACCACTAGTAACTAAACTCCAGGATGAACATTTGCCATCAACCACCACCCTCTGTCTTCTTTCAGCTAGCCAATTTCTGATCCAAAGCTCTAAATCACCTTCAACCCCATACTTCCGTATTTTCTGCAATAGCCTACCGTGGGGAACCTTATCAAACGCCTTACTGAAATCCATATACACCACATCCACGGCTTTACCCTCATCCACCTGTTTGGTCACCTTCTCGAAAAACTCAATAAGGTTTGTGAGGCACGACCTACCTTTCACAAAACCGTGCTGACTATCGCAAATGAACTTATTCTTTTCAAGATGATTATAAATCCTGTCTCTTATAACCTTTTCCAACATTTTATCCACAACCGAAGTAAGGCTCACAGGTCTATAATTACCAGGGCTGTCTCTACTCCCCTTCTTGAACAAGGGGACAACATTTGCTATCCTCCAGTCCTCCGGCACTACTCCTGTCGACAATGACGACTTAAAGATCAACAACAACGGCTCTGCAATCTCCTCCCTGGCTTCCCAGAGAATCCTAGGATAAATCCCATCTGGCCCAGGGGACTTATCTATTTTCACTCTTTCCAAAATTGCTAACACCTCCTCCTTGTGAATCTCAATCCCATCTAGCCTAGTTGGCTGTATCTCAGTAATCTCCTCGGCAACATTTTCTTTTTCTACTGTAAATACTGGCGAAAAATATTCATTTAACGCTTCCCCTATCTCCTCTGATTCCGCACACAACTTCCCACTACTATCCTTGATTGGCCCTGTTCTAACTCTTATCATTCGCTTATTCCTGATATACCTATAGAAAGCCTTAGGGTTTTCTTTGATCCTATACGCCAATGACTTCTCGTGTCCTCTCCTTGCTCTTCTTAGCCCTCCCTTTAGATCCTTCCTGGCTAGCTTGTAACTCTCAAGCGCCCTAACTGAGCCTTCACGTCTCATCCTAACATAAGCCACCTTCTTCCTCTTGACAAGCGCTTCAACTTCTTGAGTAAACCACGACTCCCTCGATCGACAACTTCCTCCCTGATAGTGTCAGAGAGTGTCTGAGAGTGTCTGAGAGTTTCAGAGAGTGTCAGAGAGTGTCAGAGAGTGTCAGAGAGTTTCAGAGAGTTTCAGAGAGCTTCTGAGAGTTTCTGAGAGTGTCAGAGAGTTACAAAGAGTTTCAGAGACTTTCAGAGAGTGTCAGAAAGTTTCAGAGAGTGTCCGAGAGTTTCAGAGAGTTTCAGAGGGTGTCACAGAGTGTCAGAGATTTTCCGAAAACTTCAGAGAGTGTCAGGGATTTTCAGAGAGTGTCAGAGAGTTTCAGAGAGTGTCAGACAGTGTCTGAGAGTGTCAAAGAGTGTCAAAGAGTTTCAGAGAGTGTCAGAGAGTGTCAGAGGGTTTCAGAGAGTGTCAGAGAGTTTCATGGAATTTCTGAGAGTGTCAGAGAGTGCCTGAGAGTTTCTGATAGTTTCTGAGTGTGCCTGAGAGTGTCAGGGAGTGTCAGAGTGTTTCAGAGAGTGTCACAGAGTGTCAGAGAGAATCAGAGAGTGTCGGAGAGTGTCCGAGAGATTCAGAAAGTGTCAGATAGTGTCAGAGAGTTTCAGAAAGTGTCACAGAGTGTCAGAGAGTGTCTGAGAGTGTCAGAGAGTGTCGGAGAGTTTCAGAGAGTGTCAGAGAGAGTTTCAGAGAGTTTCAGAGAGTGTCAGATAGTGACAGTGAGTATCAGAGAGTATCAGAGATTGTCAGCGAGTGTCAGAGAGTGTCAGCGAGTGTCAGAGAGTGTCAGAGAGTTTCGGAGAATATCGGAGAGTGTCAGAGAGTTTCAGAGAGTTTCTGACAGTTTCTGAGAGAGTCAGAGAGTGTCAGAGAGTGTCAGAGTGTTTCAGAAAGCGTCAGAGAGTGTCAGAGAGTGTCTGAGAGTGTCACTGATTGTCAGAGAGTTTCAGAGAGGATCAGAGAGTGTCAGAGAGTTTCAGAGAGTGTCTGAGAGTTTCAGAGAGTGTCTCAGAGTTTCTGAAAGTTTCTGAGTTTGTCAGAGAGAGTCAGAGATTGTCAGAGAATTTCAGAGAGTGTCACAGAGTGTCAGAGAGTGTCAGAGAGTTTCAGAGAGTTTCTGAGTGTTTCTGAGAGAGTCAGAGAGTTTCAGAGAGTTTCAGAGAGCTTCAGAGAGTTTCAGAGAGTGTCAGAAAGTTTCAGAGAGTGTCACAGAGTTTCAGAGAGTGTCACAGAGTTTCAGAGTGTTTCAGAGAGATTCAGAGAGTGTCAGAGAGTGACAGAGAGTGTCAGACAGTTTCAGAGAGTTTCAGAGAGTGTCAGAGAGTTTCAGAGAGAGACAGACAGTGTCTGAGAGTGTCAAAGAGTGTCAAAGAGTTTCAGAGAGTTTCAGAGAGTGACAGAGAGTTTTATAGAGTGTCAGAGAGTTTCAGAGACTTTCCAAGAGTGTCCGAGAGTGCCAGAGAGTTTCTGAGAGATTCTGAGTGTGTCGAAGTGTGTCTGCGGGAGTCAGAGAGTATCTGAGAGTGTCACAGAGTGTCAGAGAGTGTCAGAGAGTTACAGAGAGTGTCACAGAGTGTCAGAGAGTTTCAGAGAGATTCAGAGAGTTTCAAAGAGTGTCACAGAGTGTCACAGAGTGACACAGAGTTTCATCGATGTTCAGAAAGTGTCAGAAATTTCAGACAGTGTCAGAGAGAGTCAGAGAGTTTCTGAGAGTTACAGAGAGTTTCACAGATTGTCAGAGAGTTTCAGAGAGATTCAGAGAGTGTCAGAGAGTGTCAGAGAGTGTCACAGAGAGACACAGAGTTGCAGAGCGTGCCAGAGAGTGTCCGAGAGTTTCAGAAAGTGTCAGATAGTGTCTGAGAATGTCAGAGAGTGTCAGAGTGTTTCAGAGAGTGTCACAGAGTTTCAGAGAGTGTCACAGAGTTTCAGAGTGTTTCAGAGAGATTCAGAGAGTGTCAGAGAGTGACAGAGAGTGTCAGACAGTTTCAGAGAGTTTCAGAGAGTTTCAGAGAGTTTCAGAGAGAGACAGACAGTGTCTGAGAGTGTCAAAGAGTGTCAAAGAGTTTCAGAGAGTTTCAGAGAGTGACAGAGAGTTTTATAGAGTGTCAGAGAGTTTCAGAGACTTTCCAAGAGTGTCCGAGAGTGCCAGAGAGTTTCTGAGAGATTCTGAGTGTGTCGAAGTGTGTCTGCGGGAGTCAGAGAGTATCTGAGAGTGTCACAGAGTGTCAGAGAGTGTCAGAGAGTTACAGAGAGTGTCACAGAGTGTCAGAGAGTTTCAGAGAGATTCAGAGAGTTTCAAAGAGTGTCACAGAGTGTCACAGAGTGACACAGAGTTTCATCGATGTTCAGAAAGTGTCAGAAATTTCAGACAGTGTCAGAGAGAGTCAGAGAGTTTCTGAGAGTTACAGAGAGTTTCACAGATTGTCAGAGAGTTTCAGAGAGATTCAGAGAGTGTCAGAGAGTGTCAGAGAGTGTCACAGAGAGACACAGAGTTGCAGAGCGTGCCAGAGAGTGTCCGAGAGTTTCAGAAAGTGTCAGATAGTGTCTGAGAATGTCAGAGAGTGTCAGAGTGTTTCAGAGAGTGTCACAGAGTTTCAGAGAGTGTCAGAGATTTTCAGAGAGTTTCAGAAATCTTCAGAGAGTGTCAGAGATCTTCAGAGAGTGTCAGAGAGTGCCAGAAAGTTTCAGAGTGTGTCACAGAGTGTCGGAGAGTTTCAGAGAGATTCAGAGAGTGTCCGAGAGATTCAGAAAGTGTCAGATAGTGTCAGAGAGTTTCAGAAAGTGTCAGGGAGTGTCAGAGAGTGTCTGAGAGTGTCAGAGATTGTCAGAGAGTTTCAGACAGTGTCAGAGAGTGTCAGAGAGTTCCAGAGATTTTCAGAGAGTGTCAGAGAGTTTCAGAGAGTCTCAGAGAGTGTCAGAGACTTTCAGAGAGTTTCTGAGTGTTTCTGAGAGAGTCAGAGAGTTTCAGAGAGTTTCAGAGAGCTTCAGAGAGTTTCAGAGAGTGCCAGAGATCTTCAGAGAGTGTCAGAGAGTTTCAGAGAGTGTCACAGAGTGTCAGAGTGCTTCAGAGAGATTCAGAGAGTGTCAGAGATTGTCACAGAGTGTCAGACAGTTTCAGAGAGTGTCAGAGGGTTTCTGAGAGTGTCCGAGAGATTCAGAAAGTGTCAGATAGTGTCAGAGAGTTTCAGAAAGTGTCAGAGAGTGTCAGAGAGTGTCTGAGAGTGCCAGAGATTGTCAGAGAGTTTCAGACAGTCTCAGAGAGTGTCAGAGAGTGTCAGAGAGTTTCAGAGAGTTTCAGAGAGTGTCAGAGAGTGTCGGAGAGCTTCAGCCAGTGTCAGAGAGTGTCAGAGAGTGTCAGAAAGTTTCAGAGAGTGTCAGAGAGTGTCAGGGAGTTTCAGAGAGTTACAGATAGTGTCACAGAGTGTCAGCGAGTTTCAGAGAGATTCAGAGAGTGTCCGAGAGTGTCACAGAGTGACACAGTGTTGCAGAGTGTGTCAGAGAGTGTCCGAGAGTTTCAGAAAGTGTCAGATAGTGTCAGAGAGTTTCAGAAAGTGTCAGAGAGTGTCAGAGAGTGTCTGAGAATGTCAGAGAGTGTCAGAGTGTTTCAGAGAGTTTCACAGAGTTTCTGATAGTGTCAGAGATTTTCAGAGAGTTTCAGAGATCTTCAGATAGTGTCAGAGAGTGCGAGAAAGTTTCAGAGAGTGTCACAGCGTGTCGGAGAGTTTCAGAGACTTTCTGAGAGTACCAGAGCGTGTCAGAGAGTGTCTGAGTGTGTCAGAGAATGTCTGAGAGTGTCAGAGAGTTTCAGAGAGTTTCAGAGAGTGTCAGAAAGTTTCAGAGAGTGTCAGAGAGTGTCAGAGAGTTTCAGAGAGTTTCAGAGAGTTTCTGAGAGTTTCAGAGAGTTTCAGAGAGCTTCAGAGAGTGTCAGGGAGTGGCAGAGAGTGTCAGAGATTTTCGGAGAGTTTCAGAGAGAGTCAGACAGTGTCTGAGAGTGTCAGAGAGTGTCAAAGAGTTTCAGAGAGTGTCAGAGAGTGTCAGAGAGTGTCAGAGAGGTTCAGATAGTGTCAGAGAGTTTCAGAGATTTTCTGAGAGTGTCAGAGAGTGCCTGAGAGTTTCTGACAGTTTCTGAGTGTGTCGGAGAGTGTCAGAGTGTCAGAGTGTTTCAGAGAGTGTCACAGAGTTTCAGAGAGTGTCAGAGATTTTCAGAGAGTTTCAGAGTTGTTCAGAGAGTGTCAGAGAGTGCCCGAAAGTTTCAAAGAGTGTCACAGAGTGTCAGAGAGCTTCGGAGTGTGTCACAGAGTGTCAGAGGGTGTCAGAGAGTTTCAGAGTTTTTCTGAGATTTTCTGAGAGTGTCAGAGAGTGTCAGAGATTGTCAGAAAGTTTCAGAAAGTGACAGAGAGCTTCAGAGAGATTCAGAGAGTGTCAGAGCTTGTCAGAGAGTTTCAGCGAGTGTCAGAGAGTGTCAGAGACTGTCTGAGAGATTCAGAGAGTGTCGCAGAGTGTCAGAGAGTTTTGGAGAGTGTCACAGAGTGTCAGAGAGTGTCAGAGAGTTTCAGAGAGTTTCTGAGAGTGTCAGAGAGTTTCAGAGACTTTCTGAGAGGACCAGAGAGTGTCAGAGAGTGTCTGAGAGGGTCAGAGAGTGTCTGAGAGTGTCAGAGAGTTTCAGAGAGTTTCAGAGAGTTTCAGAGATTGTCAGAAATTTTCAGAGAGTGTCAGAGAGTGTCAGAGAGTTTCGGAGAGTTTCAGAGAGTGTCAGAGAGTTTCAGAGAGTTTCAGAGAGCTTCAGAGAGTGTCAGGGAGTAGCAGAGAGTGTCAGAGATTTTCGGTGAGTTTCAGAGAGAGTCAGACAGTGTCTGAGAGTGTCAGAGAGTGTCAAAGAGTTTCAGAGAGTGTCATAGAGTGTCAGAGAGGTTCAGATAGTGTCAGAGAGTTTCATAGACATTCTGAGAATGTCAGAGAGTGCCTGAGAGTTTCTGACAGTTTCTGAGTGTGTCGGAGAGTGTCAGAGAGTGTCAGAGTGTTTCAGAGAGTGTCACAGAGTTTCAGAGAGTGTCAGAGATTTTCAGAGAGTTTCCGAGATCTTCAGAGAGTTTCAGAGAGTGCCAGAAAGTTTCAGAGAGTGTCAGGGAGTGTCAGAAGGTGTCAGAGAATTTCAGAGAGTGTCAGAGAGTTTCAGAGAGTGTCAGACAGTATCTGACAGTGTCAGAGAGTGCCGAAGAGCATCAGAGAGGTTCAGAGAGTGTCAGAGAGTGTCACAGAGTGTCAGAGAGTGTCAGAGAGTTTCAGAGAGTTTTGGAGCGTTTCTGAGAGTGTCATAGAGTGTCAGAGATTGTCAGAAATTTTCAGAAAGTGTCAGATAGTGTCAGAGAGTTTCAGAAAGTGTCAGAGAGTGTCAGCGATTGTCTGAGAGTGTCAGAGAGTGTCAGAGAGTTTCAGATGAGTTTCAGAGAGTGCCAGAGAGTTTCAGAGAGATTCAGAGAGTGTCAGAGCGTGTCAGAGATTGTCAGAAAGTTTCAGAAAGTGTCAGATAGTGTTAGAGATTTTCAGAAAGTGTCAGAGAGTGTCAGAGAGTGTCTGAGAGTGTCAGAGATTGTCTGAGAGTGTCAGACAGTTTCAGAGAGTTTCAGAGAGTGTCAGAGCGTGTCTGAGAGTGTCAGAGAGTGTCTGAGAGTGTCAGAGAGTTGCAGAGAGTTTCAGAGAGTGACAGAGAGCTTCAGAGAGATTCAGAGTGTGTCAGAGCTTGTCAGAGAGTTTCAGAGAGTGTCAGAGAGTGTCAGAGACTGTCTGAGAGATTCAGTGAGTGTCGCAGAGTGTCAGAGAGTTTCAGAGAATTTCAGAGAGCTTCTGAGAGTGTCAGAGAGTGTCAGAGAGTGTCAGAAATTTTCAGAAAGTGTCAGATAGTGTCAGAGAGTTTCAGAAAGCGTCAGAGAGTGTCAAACAGTGTCAAAGAGTTTCAGAGAGTGTCAGAGAGTTTCAGAGACTTTCTGAGAGGACCAGAGAGTGTCAGAGAGTGTCTGAGAGGGTCAGAGAGTGTCTGAGAGTGTCAGAGAGTTTCAGAGAGTTTCAGAGAGTGTCAGAAATTTTCAGAGAGTGTCAACAAAGAACAAAGAACAAAGATAATTACAGCACAGGAACAGGCCCTTCGGCCCTCCAAGCCTGCGCCGATCCAGATCCTCTCTCTAAACATGTCGTCTATTTTCTAAGGTTCTGTATCTCTTTTCTTCCTGCCCATTCATGTATCTGTCTAGATACATCTTAAAAGACTCCATCGCGCCCGCATCTACCACCTCCGCTGGCAATGCGTTCCAGGTGCCCACCACCCTCTGCGTAAAGAACTTTCCACGCATATCCCCCCTAAACTTTTCCCCTTTCACTTTGAACTCGTGTCCTCTAGTAATTGAAACCCCCACTCTGGGAAAAAGCCTCTTGCTATCCACCCTCTCGATACCTCTCATGATTTTGTACACCTCAATCAGGTCCCCCCTCAACCTCCGTCTTTCTAATGAAAATAATCCTAATCTGCTCAACCTCTCTTCATAGCTAGCGCCCTCCATACCAGGCAACATCCTGGTGAACCTCCTCTGCACCCTCTCCAAAGCATCCACATCCTTTTGATAATGTGGCGACCAGAACTGTACGCAGTATTCCAAATGTGGCCGAACCAAAGTCCTATACAACTGTAACATGACCTGCCAACTCTTGTACTCAATGCCCCGCCCGATGAAGGAAAGCATGCCATATGCCTTCTTGACCACTCTATTTACCTGCGTTGCCACCTTCAGGGAACAGTGGACCTGAACACCCAAATCTCTCTGGACATCAATTTTCCCCAGGACTTTTCCATTTACTGTATAGTTCACTCTTGAATTGGATCTTCCAAAATGCATCACCTCGCATTTGCCCTGATTGAACTCCATCTGCCATTTCTCTGCCCAACTCTCCAATCTATCTATATTCTGCTGTATTCTCTGACAGTCCCCTTCACTATCTGCTACTCCACCAATCTTAGTGTCGTCTGCAAATTTGCTAATCAGTCCACCTATACTTTCCTCCAAATCATTAATGTATATCACAAACAACAGTGGTCCCAGCACGGATCCCTGTGGAACACCACTGGTCACACGTCTCCATTTTGAGAAACTCCCTTCTACTGCTACTCTCTGTCTCCTGTTGCCCAGCCAGTTCTTTATCCATCTAGCTAGTACACCTTGGACCCCAAGCGCCTTCACTTTCTCCATCAGCCTGCCATGGGGAACCTTATCAAACGCCTTACTGAAGTCCATGTATATGACATCGACAGCCCTTCCCTCATCAATCAACTTTGTCACTTCCTCAAAGAATTCTATTAAGTTGGTAAGACATGACCTTCCCTGCACAAAACCATGTTGCCTATCACTGATGAGCCCATTTTCTTCCAAATGGGAATAGATCCTATCCCTCAGTATCTTCTCCAGCAGCTTCCCTACCACTGACGTCAGGCTCACCGGTTTCAGAGAGTTTCAGAGAGTGTCAGAGAGTTTCAGAGAGCTTCAGAGAGTGTCAGGGAGTGGCAGAGAGTGTCAGAGATTTTCGGTGAGTTTCAGAGAGAGTCAGACAGTGTCTGAGAGTGTCAGAGAGTGTCAAAGAGTTTCAGAGAGTGTCAGAGAGTGTCAGAGAGTGTCAGAGAGGTTCAGATAGTGTCAGAGAGTTTCATAGACATTCTGAGAATGTCAGAGAGTGCCTGAGAGTTTCTGACAGTTTCTGAGTGTGTCGGAGAGTGTCAGAGAGTGTCAGAGTGTTTCAGAGAGTGTCACAGAGTTTCAGAGAGTGTCAGAGATTTTCAGAGAGTTTCAGAGATCTTCAGAGAGTGTCAGAGAGTGCCAGAAAGTTTCAGAGAGTGTCAGGGAGTGTCAGAGAGTGTCAGAGAATTTCAGAGAGTGTCAGAGAGTTTCAGAGAGTGTCAGACAGTATCTGACAGTGTCAGAGAGTGCCGAAGAGCTTCAGAGAGTTTCAGAGAGTGTCAGAGAGTGTCACAGAGTGTCAGAGAGTTTCAGAGAGTTTCTGAGCGTTTCTGAGAGTGTCATAGAGTGTCAGTGAGTGTCAGAGATTGTCTGAGAGTGTCAGAGAGTGTCAGAGAGTTTCAGATGAGTTTCGGAGAGTGCCAGAGAGTTTCAGAGAGATTCAGAGAGTGTCAGAGCGTGTCAGAGAGTTTCAGAAAGTGTCAGAGAGTGTCAGAGATTGTCAGAAAGTTTCAGAAAGTGTCAGATAGTGTTAGAGATTTACAGAAAGTGTCAGAGAGTGTCAGAGAGTGTCTGAGAGTTTCAGAGATTGTCGGAGAGTGTCAGAGAGTTTCAGAGAGTTTCAGAGAGTGTCAGAAAGTTTCAGAGAGTGTCAGAGAGTTTCAGAGAGTTTCAGAGAGTTTCTGAGAGTGTCAGGGAGTGTCAGAGAGTGTCAGAGAGTTTCGGAGAGGTTCAGATAGTGTCAGAGAGTTTCATAGACATTCTGAGAATGTCAGAGAGTGCCTGAGAGTTTCTGACAGTTTCTGAGTGTGTCGGAGAGTGTCAGAGAGTGTCAGAGTGTTTCAGAGAGTGTCACAGAGTTTCAGAGAGTGTCAGAGATTTTCAGAGAGTTTCAGAGATCTTCAGAGAGTGTCAGAGAGTGCCAGAAAGTTTCAGAGAGTGTCAGGGAGTGTCAGAGAGTGTCAGAGAATTTCAGAGAGTGTCAGAGAGTTTCAGAGAGTGTCAGACAGTATCTGACAGTGTCAGAGAGTGCCGAAGAGCTTCAGAGAGGGTCAGAGAGTGTCAGAGAGTGTCACAGAGTGTCAGAGAGTGTCAGAGAGTGTCAGAGAGTTTCAGAGAGTTTCAGAGAGTTTCAGAGAGTGTCAGGGAGTGTCAGAGAGTGTCAGAGTGTTTCGGAGAGATTCAGAGAGAGTCAGACAGTGTCTGAGAGTGTCCGAGAGTGTAAAAGAGTTTCAGAGAGTGTCAGAGAGTGTCAGAGAGAGGTTCAGATAGTGTTAGAGAGTTTCAGAGACTTTCAGAGAGTGTCAGAGAGTGCCTGTGAGTTTCTGACAGTTTCTGAGTTTGTCGGAGAGTGTCAGAGAGTGTCAGAGTGTTTCAGAGAGTGTCACAGAGTTTCAGAGATTGTCAGAGATTTTCAGACAGGTTCAGAGATCTTCAGAGAGTGTCAGAGAGTGCCAGAAAGTTTCAGAGAGTGTCACAGATTGTCAGAGAGCTTCAGAGAGATTCAGAGAGTGCCGGGGAGTGTCAGAGAGTGTCAAAGAACTTCAGAGAGTGTCACAGAGTTTCAGAGAGTGTCAGACAGGATCTGAGAGTGTCAGAGAGTGCCGAAGAGTTTCAGAGAGTGTCAGAGAGTGTCAGAGAGTGTCAGAGAGTGTCAGAGAGTTTCAGAGAGTGTCACAGAGTGTCAGTGAGTGTCAGGGAGTAAGAGAGAGGGTCAGCGAGAATCAGAGAGCTTCAGCGAGTGTCAGAGAGTTTCAGGGACTTTCTGAGAGTGTCAGAGAGTGCCTGAGAGTTTCTGACAGTTTCTGAGTGTGTCGGAGAGTGTCAGAGAGTGTCAGAGTGTTTCAGAGAGTGTCACAGAATTTCAGAGAGTGTCAGAGATTTTCAAAGAGTTTCAGAGATCTTCAGAGAGTATCAGAGAGTGTCAGAGAGTTTCAGAGACTTTCTGAGAGGACCAGAGAGTGTCTGAGAGGGTCAGAGAGTGTCTGAGAGTGTCAGAGAGTTTCAGAGATTGTCAGAAATTTTCAGAAAGTGTCAGATAGTGTCAGAGAGTTTCAGAAAGTGTCAGAGAGTGTCAGAGATTGTCTGAGAGTGTCAGAGAGTGTCAGAGAGTTTCAGATGAGTTTCAGAGAGTGCCAGAGAGTTTCAGAGAGATTCACAGAGTGTCAGAGCGTGTCAGAGAGTTTCAGAAAGTGTCAGAGAGTGTCAGAGATTGTCAGAAAGTTTCAGAAAGCGTCAGATAGTGTTAGGGATTTACAGAAAGTGTCAGAGAGTTTCAGAGAGTGTCTGAGAGTGTCAGAGATTGTCTGAGAGTGTCAGAGAGTTTCAGAGAGTTTCAGAGAGTGTCAGAAAGTTTCAGAGAGTGTCAGAGAGTTTCAGAGAGTTTCAGAGAGTTTCAGAGAGTGTCAGGGAGTGTCAGAGAGTTTCGGAGAGTTTCAGAGAGAGTCAGACAGTGTCTGAGAGTGTCCGAGAGTGTAAAAGAGTTTCAGAGAGTGTCAGAGAGTGTCAGAGAGAGGTTCAGATAGTGTTAGAGAGTTTCAGAGAGTGTCAGACAGGATCTGAGAGTGTCAGAGAGTGCCGAAGAGTTTCAGAGAGTGTCAGAGAGTGTCAGAGAGTGTCAGAGACTTTCAGAGAGTGTCAGTGAGTGTCAGAGAGTATCAGAGAGGGTCAGCGAGAATCAGAGAGTTACAGCGAGTGTCAGAGAGTTTCAGGGACTTTCTGAGAGTGTCAGAGAGTGCCTGAGAGTTTCTGACAGTTTCTGAGTGTGTCGGAGAGTGTCAGAGAGTGTCAGAGTGTTTCAGAGAGTGTCACAGAATTTCAGAGAGTGTCAGAGATTTTCAGAGAGTTTCAGAGATCTTCAGAGAGTATCAGAGAGTGTCAGAGAGTTTCAGAGACTTTCTGAGAGGACCAGAGAGTGTCTGAGAGGGTCAGAGAGTGTCTGAGAGTGTCAGAGAGTTTCAGAGAGTTTCAGAGAGTGTCAGAAATTTTCAGAAAGTGTCAGAGAGTGTCAGAGAGTTTCAGAGAGTTTCAGAGAGTGTCAGAGAGTTTCAGAGAGTTTCAGAGAGCTTCAGAGAGTGTCAGGGAGTGGCAGAGAGAGTCAGAGATTTTTGGTGAGTTTCAGAGAGAGTCAGACAGTGTCTGAGAGTGTCAGAGAGTGTCATAGAGTTTCAGAGAGTGTCAGAGAGTGTCAGAGAGTGTCAGAGAGGTTCAGATAGTGTCAGAGAGTTTCATAGACATTCTGAGAATGTCAGAGAGTGCCTGAGAGTTTCTGACAGTTTCTGAGTGTGTCGGAGAGTGTCAGAGAGTGTCAGAGTGTTTCAGAGAGTGTCACAGAGTTTCAGAGAGTGTCAGAGATTTTCAGAGAGTTTCAGAGATCTTCAGAGAGTGTCAGAGAGTGCCAGAAAGTTTCAGAGAGTGTCAGGGAGTGTCAGAGAGTGTCAGAAAATTTCAGAGAGTGTCAGAGAGTTTCAGAGAGTGTCAGACAGTATCTGACAGTGTCAGAGAGTGCCGAAGAGCTTCAGAGAGGTTCAGAGAGTGTCAGAGAGTGTCACAGAGTGTCAGAGAGTGTCAGAGAGTTTCAGAGAGTTTCTGAGCGTTTCTGAGAGTGTCATAGAGTGTCAGTGAGTGTCAGAGATTGTCTGAGAGTGTCAGAGAGTTTCAGATGAGTTTCAGAGAGTGCCAGAGAGTTTCAGAGAGATTCAGAGAGTGTCAGAGCGTGTCAGAGAGTTTCAGAAAGTGTCAGAGAGTGTCAGAGATTGTCAGAAAGTTTCAGAAAGTGTCAGATACTGTTAGAGATTTACAGAAAGTGTCAGAGAGTGTCAGAGAGTGTCTGAGAGTAGTCAGAGTTTGTCTGAGAGTGTCAGAGAGTATCAGAGAATTTCAGAGAGTGTCAGAAAGTTTCAGAGAGTGTCAGAGAGTTTCAGAGAGTTTCAGAGAGTTTCAGTGAGTGTCAGGGAGTGTCAGAGAGTTTCGGAGAGTTTCAGAGAGAGTCAGACAGTGTCTGAGAGTGTCCGAGAGTGTAAAAGAGTTTCTGAGAGTGTCAGAGAGTGCCTGTGAGTTTCTGACAGTTTCTGAGTTTGTCGGAGAGTGTCAGAGAGTGTCAGAGTGTTTCAGAGAGTGTCACAGAGTTTCAGAGATTGTCAGAGATTTTCAGACAGGTTCAGAGATCTTCAGAGAGTGTCAGAGAGTGCCAGAAAGTTTCAGAGAGTGTCACAGATTGTCAGAGAGCTTCAGAGAGATTCAGAGAGTGTCGGGGAATGTCAGAGAGAGTCAAAGAACTTCAGAGAGTGTCACAGAGTTTCAGAGAGTGTCAGACAGGATCTGAGAGTGTCAGAGAGTGCCGAAGAGTTTCAGAGAGTGTCAGAGAGTGTCAGAGAGTGTCAGAGAGTTTCAGAGAGTGTCAGTGAGTGTCAGAGAGTATCAGAGAGGGTCAGCGAGAATCAGAATGTTTTAGCGAGTGTCAGAGAGTTTCAGGGACTTTCTGAGAGTGTCAGAGAGTGCCTGAGAGTTTCTGACAGTTTCTGAGTGTGTCGGAGAGTGTCAGAGAGTGTCAGAGTGTTTCAGAGAGTGTCACAGAATTTCAGAGAGTGTCAGAGATTTTCAGAGAGCTTCAGAGATCTTCAGAGAGTATCAGAGAGTGTCAGAGAGTTTCAGAGACTTTCTGAGAGTTCCAGAGAGTGTCTGAGAGGGTCAGAGAGTGTCTGAGCGTGTCAGAGAGTTTCAGAGAGTTTCAGAGAGTGTCAGAAATTTTCAGAAAGTGTCAGAGAGTGTCAGAGAGTTTCAGAGAGTTTCAGAGAGTGTCAGAGAGTTTCAGAGAGTTTCAGAGAGCTTCAGAGAGTGTCAGGGAGTGGCAGAGAGAGTCAGAGATTTTCGGTGAGTTTCAGAGAGAGTCAGACAGTGTCTGAGAGTGTCAGAGAGTGTCAAAGAGTTTCAGAGAGTGTCGGAGAGTGTCAGAGAGTGTCAGAGTGTTTCAGAGAGTGTCACAGAATTTCAGAGAGTGTCAGAGATTTTCAGAGAGCTTCAGAGATCTTCAGAGAGTATCAGAGAGTGTCAGAGAGTTTCAGAGACTTTCTGAGAGGTCCAGAGAGTGTCTGAGAGGGTCAGAGAGTGTCTGAGCGTGTCAGAGAGTTTCAGAGAGTTTCAGAGAGTGTCAGAAATTTTCAGAAAGTGTCAGAGAGTGTCAGAGAGTTTCAGAGAGTTTCAGAGAGTGTCAGAGAGTTTCAGAGAGTTTCAGAGAGCTTCAGAGAGTGTCAGGGAGTGGCAGAGAGAGTCAGAGATTTTCGGTGAGTTTCTGAGAGAGTCAGACAGTGTCTGAGAGTGTCAGAGAGTGTCAAAGAGTTTCAGAGAGTGTCAGAGAGTGTCAGAGAGTGTCAGAGAGGTTCAGATAGTGTCAGAGAGTTTCATAGATATTCTGAGAATGTCAGAGAGTGCCTGAGAGTTTCTGACAGTTTCTGAGTGTGTCGGAGAGTGTCAGAGAGTGTCAGAGTGTTTCAGAGAGTCTCACAGAGTTTCAGAGAGTGTCAGAGATTTTCAGAGAGTTTCAGAGATCTTCAGAGAGTGTCAGAGAGTGCCAGAAAGTTTCAGAGAGTCTCAGGGAGTGTCAGAGAGTGTCAGAGAATTTCAGAGAGTGTCAGAGAGTTTCAGAGAGTGTCAGAAAGTATCTGACAGTGTCAGAGAGTGCCGAAGAGCTTCAGAGAGGTTCAGAGAGTGTCAGAGAGTGTCACAGAGTGTCAGAGGGCGTCAGAGAGTTTCAGAGAGTTTCTGAGCGTTTCTGAGAGTGTCATAGAGTTTCAGAGAGTGTCAGAGATTTTCAGAGAGTTTCAGAGATCTTCAGAGAGTGTCAGAGAGTGCCAGAAAGTTTCAGAGAGTGTCAGGGAGTGTCAGAGAGTGTCAGAAAATTTCAGAGAGTGTCAGAGAGTTTCAGAGAGTGTCAGACAGTATCTGACAGTGTCAGAGAGTGCCGAAGAGCTTCAGAGAGGGTCAGAGAGTGTCAGAGAGTGTCACAGAGTGTCAGAGAGTGTCAGAGAGTTTCAGAGAGTTTCTGAGCGTTTCTGAGAGTGTCATAGAGTGTCAGTGAGTGTCAGAGATTGTCTGAGAGTGTCAGAGAGTGTCAGAGAGTTTCAGATGAGTTTCAGAGAGTGCCAGAGATTTTCAGAGAGATTCAGAGAGTGTCAGAGCGTGTCAGAGAGTTTCAGAAAGTGTCAGAGAGTGTCAGAGATTGTCAGAAAGTTTCAGAAAGTGTCAGATACTGTTAGAGATTTACAGAAAGTGTCAGAGAGTGTCAGAGAGTGTCTGAGAGTGTCAGAGATTGTCTGAGAGTGTCAGAGAGTATCAGAGAGTTTCAGAGAGTGTCAGAAAGTTTCAGAGAGTGTCAGAGAGTTTCAGAGAGTTTCAGAGAGTTTCAGAGAGTGTCAGGGAGTGTCAGAGAGTTTCGGAGAGTTTCAGAGAGAGTCAGACAGTGTCTGAGAGTGTCCGAGAGTGTAAAAGAGTTTCTGAGAGTGTCAGAGAGTGCCTGTGAGTTTCTGACAGTTTCTGAGTTTGTCGGAGAGTGTCAGAGAGTGTCAGAGTGTTTCAGAGAGTGTCACAGAGTTTCAGAGATTGTCAGAGATTTTCAGACAGGTTCAGAGATCTTCAGAGAGTGTCAGAGAGTGCCAGAAAGTTTCAGAGAGTGTCACAGATTGTCAGAGAGCTTCAGAGAGATTCAGAGAGTGTCGGGGAGTGTCAGAGAGAGTCAAAGAACTTCAGAGAGTGTCACAGAGTTTCAGAGAGTGTCAGACAGGATCTGAGAGTGTCAGAGAGTGCCGAAGAGTTTCAGAGAGTGTCAGAGAGTGTCAGAGAGTGTCAGAGAGTTTCAGAGAGTGTCAGTGAGTGTCAGAGAGTATCAGAGAGGGTCAGCGAGAATCAGAGAGTTTTAGCGAGTGTCAGAGTGTTTCAGGGACTTTCTGAGAGTGTCAGAGAGTGCCTGAGAGTTTCTGACAGTTTCTGAGTGTGTCGGAGAGTGTCAGAGAGTGTCAGAGTGTTTCAGAGAGTGTCACAGAATTTCAGAGAGTGTCAGAGATTTTCAGAGAGCTTCAGAGATCTTCAGAGAGTATCAGAGAGTGTCAGAGAGTTTCAGAGACTTTCTGAGAGGTCCAGAGAGTGTCTGAGAGGGTCAGAGAGTGTCTGAGCGTGTCAGAGAGTTTCAGAGAGTTTCAGAGAGTGTCAGAAATTTTCAGAAAGTGTCAGAGAGTGTCAGAGAGTTTCAGAGAGTTTCAGAGAGTGTCAGAGAGTTTCAGAGAGTTTCAGAGAGCTTCAGAGAGTGTCAGGGAGTGGCAGAGAGAGTCAGAGATTTTCGGTGAGTTTCAGAGAGAGTCAGACAGTGTCTGAGAGTGTCAGAGAGTGTCAAAGAGTTTCAGAGAGTGTCAGAGAGTGTCAGAGAGTGTCAGAGAGGTTCAGATAGTGTCAGAGAGTATCATAGTCATTCTGAGAATGTCAGAGAGTGCCTGAGAGTTTCTGACAGTTTCTGAGTGTGTCGGAGAGTGTCAGAGAGTGTCAGAGTGTTTCAGAGAGTGTCACAGAGTTTCAGAGAGTGTCAGAGATTTTCAGAGAGTTTCAGAGATCTTCAGAGAGTGTCAGAGAGTGCCAGAAAGTTTCAGAGAGTCTCAGGGAGTGTCAGAGAGTGTCAGAGAATTTCAGAGAGTGTCAGAGAGTTTCAGAGAGTGTCAGAAAGTATCTGACAGTGTCAGAGAGTGCCGAAGAGCTTCAGAGAGGTTCAGAGAGTGTCAGAGAGTGTCACAGAGTGTCAGAGGGTGTCAGAGAGTTTCAGAGAGTTTCTGAGCGTTTCTGAGAGTGTCATAGAGTGTCAGAGAGTGTCAGAGATTGTCTGAGAGTGTCAGAGAGTGTCAGAGAGTTTCAGATGAGTTTCAGAGAGTGCCAGAGAGTTTCAGAGAGATTCAGAGAGTGTCAGAGCGTGTCAGAGAGTTTCAGAAAGTGTCAGAGAGTGTCAGAGATTGTCAGAAAGTTTCAGAAAGTGTCAGATAGTGTTAGAGATTTACAGAAAGTGTCAGAGAGTGTCAGAGAGTGTCTGAGAGTGTCAGAGATTGTCTGAGAGTGTCAGAGAGTTTCAGAGAGTTTCAGAGAGTGTCAGAAAGTTTCAGAGAGTGTCAGAGAGTTTCAGAGAGTTTCAGAGAGTTTCAGAGAGTGTCAGGGAGTGTCAGAGAGTGTCAGAGAGCTTCGGAGAGTTTCAGAGAGAGTCAGACAGTGTCTGAGAGTGTCCGAGAGTGTAAAAGAGTTTCAGAGAGTGTCAGAGAGTGTCAGAGAGAGGTTCAGATAGTGTTAGATAGTTTCAGAGACTTTCTGAGAGTGTCAGAGAGTGCCTGTGAGTTTCTGACAGTTTCTGAGTTTGTCGGAGAGTGTCAGAGAGTGTCAGAGTGTTTCAGAGAGTGTCACAGAATTTCAGAGAGTGTCAGAGATTTTCAGAGAGTTTCAGAGATCTTCAGAGAGTATCAGAGAGTGTTAGAGAGTTTCAGACACTTTCTGAGAGGACCAGAGAGTGTCTGAGAGGGTCAGAGAGTGTCTGAGAGTGTCAGAGAGTTTCAGAGAGTTTCAGAGAGTGTCAGAAATTTTCAGAAAGTGTCAGAGAGTGTCTGAGAGTGTCAGAGAGTGATAGAGAGTTTCAGAGAATGTCAGAGAGTGATAGACAGTGTCTGAGATTGTCAGAGATTGATAGAGTGTGTCTGAGAGTGTCTGAGTGTGTCAGGGAGTGTCTGAGAGTGTCTGAGGGTGTCTGAGAGTGATAGAGAGTATCTGAGAGTGTCAGAGAGGGTCTGAGAGTGTCAGAGAGTGTCAGCGAGTGTCTGAGAGTGATAGAGATTGTCAGAGAATGTCAGAGAGTGGTAGAGAGTGACAGAGAAAGTCTGAGAGTGCCAGAGAGTGTCAGAGAGTGTCAGAGAGTGACAGAGAGTGTCTGAGAGTGTCTCAGAGTGTCCGAGAGTGTCAGAGAAAGTCAGGGAGTGATAGAGAGTGTCAGAGAGTGATAGAGAGTTTCTGAGAGTGCCAGAGAGTGTCAGAGGTTGTCTGAGACTGTCAGAGAGTTTCAGAGAGTGAGAGAGATTGTCTGAGAGTGTCAGAGAGTGATAGCGAGTGTGTGAGAGTGTCAGAGAGTGATAGAGAGTGTCTGAGAGTGTCAGAGAGGGTCTGAGAGTGTCAGGAAGTGTCAGCGAGTGTCTGAGAGTGATGGAGAATGTCAGAGAGTGTTTGAGAGTGATATAGCTTGTCTGAGAGTGTCATAGAGTGATAGAGAGTGTCTGAGGTTGTCAGAGAGTGTCAGAGGTTGTCTGAGATTGTCAGAGAGTTTCAGAGAGTGAGAGAGATTGTCTGAGAGTGTCAGAGAGTGATAGCGAGTGTGTGAGAGTGTCAGAGAGTGATAGAGAGTGTCTGAGAGTGTCAGAGAGGGTCTGAGAGTGTCAGAGAGTGTCAGCGAGTGTCTGAGAGTGATAGAGATTGTCAGAGAATGTCAGAGAGTGTTTGAGAGTGATAGAGATTGTCTGAGAGTGTCAGAGATTGATAGAGAGTGTCAGAGAGTGTCAGAGAGTGATAGAGAGTGTCTGAGAGTGTCAGAGAGTGTCAGAGAGTGATTGAGAATGTCAGAGAGTGTCAGAGAGATTCAGAGAGTGATTGAGAGTGTCTGAGAGTGTCAGAGAGTGATAGAGAGTGATATTGAGTGTCTGAGAGTGATTGAGAGTGTCTAAGAGTGTCAGAGAGTGTCAGAGAGTGATAGAGATTGTCTGAGAGTGTCTGAGTGTGTCAGGGAGTGTCTGAGAGTGATAGAGAGTGTCTGACAGTGTCAAAGAGGGTCTGAGAGTGTCAGGGAGTGTCAGCGAGTGTCTGAGAGTGATGGAGATTGTCAGAGAATGTCAAAGAGTGTTTGAGAGTGATAGAGATTGTCTGAGAGTGTCAGAGAGTGATATAGAGTGTCTGAGGTTGTCAGAGAGTGTCAGAGGTTGTCTGAGATTGTCAGAGAGTTTCAGAGAGTGAGAGAGATTGTCTGAGAGTGTCAGAGAGTGACAGTGAGTGTGTGAGAGTGTCAGAGAGTGATAGGGAACGTCTGAGAGTGTCTGAGTGTGTCAGGGAGTGTTTGAGAGTGTCTGAGAGTGATAGAGAGTGTCTGAGAGTGTCAGAGAGGGACTGAGAGTGTCAGAGAGTGTCAGCGAGTGTCTGAGAGTGATAGAGATTGTCAGAGAATGTCAGAGAGTGTTTGAGAGTGATAGAGATTGTCTGAGAGTGTCAGAGATTGATAGAGAGTGTCAGAGAGTGTCAGAGAGTGATCGAGAGTGTCAGCGAGTGTCTGAGAGTGATAGAGATTGTCAGAGATTGTCAGCGAGTGTCTGAGAGTGATAGAGATTGTCAGAGAATGTCAGAGTTGTAGAGAGTGACAGAGAGTTGCTGAGATTGCCAGAGAGTTTCAGAGAGTGATAGAGAGTTTCTGAGAGTGTCTGAGAGAGGCAGAGAGTGTCAGAGAGTGTCAGAGTGTGGTAGAGAGTGTCAGAGAGTGTTAGAGAGTGTCAGAGAGTGATAGAGAGTATCAGAGAGCGTCAGAGAGTGATATAGAGTGTCTGAGACTTTCTGAGAGCGTCAGGGAGTGTCTGAGAGTGTCAGAGATTGAGAGAGATTGTCTGAGAGTGTCTGAGAGAGTCAGAGAGTGATGAAGAGTGTCTGAGAGTGTCTGAGAGTGTCACGGAGAGTCTGAGTGTGTCAGAGAGTGTCAGAGTGTGTCAGAGAGTGTCAGAGAGTTTCAAAGAGTGTCAGAGAGTGTCAGACATGGTCTGAGAGTGTCAGAGAGTTTCAGAGAGTGAGAGAGATTGTCTGAGAGTGTCTGAGAGTGTCAGAGAGTGATAGAGAGTTTCAGAGAATGTCAGAGAGTGATAGACAGTGTCTGAGATTGTCAGAGATTGATAGAGTGTGTCTGAGAGTGTCTGAGTGTGTCAGGGAGTGTCTGAGAGTGTCTGAGGGTGTCTGAGAGTGATAGAGAGTATCTGAGAGTGTCAGAGAGGGTCTGAGAGTGTCAGAGAGTGTCAGCGAGTGTCTGAGAGTGATAGAGATTGTCAGAGATTGTCAGCGAGTGTCTGAGAGTGATAGAGATTGTCAGAGAATGTCAGAGAGTGGTAGAGAGTGACAGAGAAAGTCTGAGAGTGCCAGAGAGTGTCAGAGAGTGTCAGAGAGTGACAGAGAGTGTCTGAGAGTGTCTCAGAGTGTCAGAGAGTGTCAGAGAAAGTCAGGGAGTGATAGAGAGTGTCAGAGAGTGATAGAGAGTTTCTGAGAGTGCCAGAGAGTGTCAGAGGTTGTCTGAGACTGTCAGAGAGTTTCAGAGAGTGAGAGAGATTGTCTGAGAGTGTCAGAGAGTGATAGCGAGTGTGTGAGACTGTCAGAGAGTGATAGAGAGTGTCTGAGAGTGTCAGAGAGGGTCTGAGAGTGTCAGAAAGTGTCAGCGAGTGTCTGAGAGTGATGGAGATTGTCAGAGAATGTCAGAGAGTGTTTGAGAGTGATATAGCTTGTCTGAGAGTGTCATAGAGTGATAGAGAGCGTCTGAGGCTGTCAGAGAGTGTCAGAGGTTGTCTGAGATTGTCAGAGAGTTTCAGAGAGTGAGAGAGATTGTCTGAGAGTGTCAGAGAGTGATAGCGAGTGTGTGAGAGTGTCAGAGAGTGATAGAGAGTGTCTGAGAGTGTCAGAGAGGGTCTGAGAGTGTCAGAGAGTGTCAGCGAGTGTCTGAGAGTGATAGAGATTGTCAGAGAATGTCAGAGAGTGTTTGAGAGTGATAGAGATTGTCTGAGAGTGTCAGAGATTGATAGAGAGTGTCAGAGAGTGTCAGAGAGTGATAGAGAGTGTCTGAGAGTGTCAGAGAGTGTCAGAGAGTGTCTCAGAGTGTCAGAGAGTGTCAGAGAAAGTCAGGGAGTGATAGAGAGTGTCAGAGAGTGATAGAGAGTTTCTGAGAGTGCCAGAGAGTGTCAGAGGTTGTCTGAGACTGTCAGAGAGTTTCAGAGAGTGAGAGAGATTGTCTGAGAGTGTCAGAGAGTGATAGCGAGTGTGTGAGACTGTCAGAGAGTGATAGAGAGTGTCTGAGAGTGTCAGAGAGGGTCTGAGAGTGTCAGAAAGTGTCAGCGAGTGTCTGAGAGTGATGGAGATTGTCAGAGAATGTCAGAGAGTGTTTGAGAGTGATATAGCTTGTCTGAGAGTGTCATAGAGTGATAGAGAGCGTCTGAGGCTGTCAGAGAGTGTCAGAGGTTGTCTGAGATTGTCAGAGAGTTTCAGAGAGTGAGAGAGATTGTCTGAGAGTGTCAGAGAGTGATAGCGAGTGTGTGAGAGTGTCAGAGAGTGATAGAGAGTGTCTGAGAGTGTCAGAGAGGGTCTGAGAGTGTCAGAGAGTGTCAGCGAGTGTCTGAGAGTGATAGAGATTGTCAGAGAATGTCAGAGAGTGTTTGAGAGTGATAGAGATTGTCTGAGAGTGTCAGAGATTGATAGAGAGTGTCAGAGAGTGTCAGAGAGTGATAGAGAGTGTCTGAGAGTGTCAGAGAGTGTCAGAGAGTGATTGAGAATGTCAGAGAGTGTCAGAGAGATTCAGAGAGTGATTGAGAGTGTCTGAGAGTGTCAGAGAGTGATAGAGAGTGATATTGAGTGTCTGAGAGTGATTGAGAGTGTCTAAGAGTGTCAGAGAGTGTCAGAGAGTGATAGAGATTGTCTGAGAGTGTCTGAGTGTGTCAGGGAGTGTCTGAGAGTGATAGAGAGTGTCTGACAGTGTCAAAGAGGGTCTGAGAGTGTCAGGGAGTGTCAGCGAGTGTCTGAGAGTGATGGAGATTGTCAGAGAATGTCAAAGAGTGTTTGAGAGTGATAGAGATTGTCTGAGAGTGTCAGAGAGTGATATAGAGTGTCTGAGGTTGTCAGAGAGTGTCAGAGGTTGTCTGAGATTGTCAGAGAGTTTCAGAGAGTGAGAGAGATTGTCTGAGAGTGTCAGAGAGTGACAGTGAGTGTGTGAGAGTGTCAGAGAGTGATAGGGAACGTCTGAGAGTGTCTGAGTGTGTCAGGGAGTGTTTGAGAGTGTCTGAGAGTGATAGAGAGTGTCTGAGAGTGTCAGAGAGGGACTGAGAGTGTCAGAGAGTGTCAGCGAGTGTCTGAGAGTGATAGAGATTGTCAGAGAATGTCAGAGAGTGTTTGAGAGTGATAGAGATTGTCTGAGAGTGTCAGAGTTGTAGAGCATGACAGAGAGTTGCTGAGATTGCCAGAGAGTTTCAGAGAGTGATAGAGAGTTTCTGAGAGTGTCTGAGAGAGGCAGAGAGTGTCAGAGAGTGTCAGAGTGTGGTAGAGAGTGTCAGAGAGTGTCAGAGAGTGATAGAGAGTGTCTGAGAGTGTCAGAGAGTGATAGAGAGTGTCTGAGAGTGTCAGACAGTGATACAGAGTGTCAGAGAGTGTCAGAGAGTGATAGAGAGTGTCAGAGAATGTCAGAGAGTGTCACAGAGTGTCAGAGAGTGTCAGAGAGTGTCAGAGAGTGATAGAGAGTGTCAGAGATTGTCAGAGCATGTCAGAGAGTGTCAGAGTTTGATAGAGAGTGTCTGAGAGTGTCAGAGAGTGATTGAGAATGTCAGAGAGTGTCAGAGCTTGTCAGAGAGTGATAGAGAGAGTCAGAGAGTGTCAGAGAGGGATAGTGTGTGTCTGAGAGTGTCAGAGAGTGATTGAGGGTGTCTGAGAATGCCAGAGAGTGATAGAGAGTGTCAGAGAGTGTCAGAGCTTGTCAGAGATTGATAGAGAGTGTCAGAGAGTGTCAGAGAGTGATCGAGAGTGTCAGCGAGTGTCTGAGAGTGATAGAGATTGTCAGAGATTGTCAGCGAGTGTCTGAGAGTGATAGAGATTGTCAGAGAATGTCAGAGTTGTAGAGAGTGACAGAGAGTTGCTGAGATTGCCAGAGAGTTTCAGAGAGTGATAGAGAGTTTCTGAGAGTGTCTGAGAGAGGCAGAGAGTGTCAGAGAGTGTCAGAGTGTGGTAGAGAGTGTCAGAGAGTGTCAGAGAGTGTCAGAGAGTGATAGAGAGTGTCTGAGAGTGTCAGAGAGTGAAAGAGAGTGTCTGAGAGTGTCAGACAGTGATACAGAGTGTCAGAGAGTGTCAGAGAGTGATAGAGAGTGTCAGAGAATGTCAGAGAGTGTCACAGAGTGTCAGAGAGTGTCAGAGAGTGTCAGAGAGTGATAGAGAGTGTCAGAGATTGTCAGAGCATGTCAGAGAGTGTCAGAGTTTGATAGAGAGTGTCTGAGAGTGTCAGAGAGTGATTGAGAATGTCAGAGAGTGTCAGAGAGATTCAGAGAGTGATTGAGAGTGTCCATGCGTGTCAGAGAGTGTCAGAGAGTGATAGAGAGTGTCTGAGAGTGTCTGAGTGTGTCAGGGAGTGTCTGAGAGTGTCGGAGAGTGTCTGAGAGTGATAGAGAGTGTCTGAAAGTGTCAGAGAGGGTCTGAAGTGTCAGAGAGTGTCAGCGAGTGTCTGAGAGTGATAGAGATTGTCAGAGAATGTCAGAGAGTGTTTGAGAGTGATAGAGATTGTCTGAGAGTGTCAGAGATTGATAGAGAGTGTCAGAGAGTGTCAGAGAGTGATCGAGAGTGTCAGCGAGTGTCTGAGAGTGATAGAGATTGTCAGAGATTGTCAGAGAGTGTCAGAGAGTGATAGAGAGTGTCTGAGAGTGTCTGAGTGTGTCAGGGCGTGTCTGAGAGTGTCGGAGAGTGTCTGAGAGTGATGGAGAGTGTCTGAAAGTGTCAGAGAGGGTCTGAAGTGTCAGGGAGTGTCAGCGGGTGTCTGAGAGTGATGGAGATTGTCAGAGAATGTCAGAGAGTGGTAGAGAGAGATAGAGTGTGTCAGAGAGTGATTGAGTGTGTCTGAGAGTGTCAGAGAGTTTCAGAGAGTGATAGAGAGTGTCTGAGAGTGTCAGAGAGTGATTGAGTGTGACAGAGAGTTTCTGAGAGTGTCAGAGAGTGTCAAAGAGTGATTGGGAGTGTCTGACATTGTCAGAGAGTGATAGAGAGTGTCAATGAATGTCAGAGAGTGATAGCGAGTGTCTGAGAGTGTCAGAGAGTGATCGAGAGGGTCTGAGAGTGTCTGAGTGTGTCAGGGAATGTCTGAGAGTGTCTGAGAGTGTCAGACAGTGATTGAGAGCGTCTGAGACTGTCTGAGAGTGATAGAGAGTTTCAGCGAGGGTCTGAGAGTGATAGAGAGTATCTGAGAGTATCAGAAAGTGTCTGAGAGTGTCAGAGAATGTCAGCGAGTGTCTGAGAGAGACCGAGAGTGATAGAGAGTGTCTGAGAGTGTCAGACAGTGATTGAGAGTGTCAGAGAGTGGCAGAGAATGATAGAGAGTGTCTGAGACTCTCAGAGAGTGTCAGAGCGTGGCAGAGAATGATAGAGAGTGTCTGAGAGTGTCAGAGAGTGTCTGAGAGTGATAGAGGGTGTCAGAGAGTGTCTGAGAGTGATATAGATTGTCAGAGAATGTCAGAGAGTGGCAGAGAATGATAGAGAGTGTATGATACTCTCAGTGAGTGTCAGAGAGTGGCAGAGAATGATAGAGTGTTTCGGAGAGTGTCTGAGAGTGTCAGAGAGTGATAGAGAGTATCAGAGAGCGTCAGAGAGTTATGTCGAGTGTCTGAGACTTTCTGAGAGCGTCAGGGAGTGTCTGAGAGTGTCAGAGATTGAGAGAGATTGTCTGAGAGTGTCTGAGAGAGTCAGAGAGTGATGAAGAGTGTCTGAGAGTGTCTGAGAGTGTCAGGGAGAGTCTGAGTGTGTCAGAGCGTGTCAAAGTGTGTCAGAGAGTGATAGAGAGTGTCAGAGAGTTTCAAAGAGTGTCAGAGAGTGTCAGAGATGGTCTGTGAGTGTCAGAGAGTTTTAGAGAGTGAGAGAGATTGTCTGAGAGTGTCTGAGAGTGTCAGAGAGTGATAGAGAGTGTCAGAGAATGTCAGAGAGTGATAGCGAGTGTCTGAGAGTGTCAGAGAGTGATAGAGTGTGTCTGAGAGTGTCTGAGTGTGTCAGGGAGTGTCTGAGAGTGTCTGAGGGTGTCTGAGAGTGATAGAGAGTATCTGAGAGTGTCAGAGAGGGTCTGAGAGTGTCAGAGAGTGTCAGCGAGTGTCTGAGAGTGATAGAGATTGTCAGAGATTGTCAGCGAGTGTCTGAGAGTGATAGAGATTGTCAGAGAATGTCAGAGAGTGGTAGAGAGTGACAGAGAAAGTCTGAGAGTGCCAGAGAGTGTCAGAGAGTGACAGAGAGTGTCTGAGAGTGTCTCAGAGTGTCAGAGAGTGTCAGAGAAAGTCAGGGAGTGATAGAGAGTGTCAGAGAGTGATAGAGAGTTTCTGAGAGTGCCAGAGAGTGTCAGAGGTTGTCTGAGACTGTCAGAGAGTTTCAGAGAGTGAGAGAGATTGTCTGAGAGTGTCAGAGAGTGATAGCGAGTGTGTGAGAGTGTCAGAGAGTGATAGAGAGTGTCTGAGAGTGTCAGAGAGGGTCTGAGAGTGTCAGGAAGTGTCAGCGAGTGTCTGAGAGTGATGGAGATTGTCAGAGAATGTCAGAGAGTGTTTGAGAGTGATATAGCTTGTCTGAGAGTGTCATAGAGTGATAGAGAGTGTCTGAGGTTGTCAGAGAGTGTCAGAGGTTGTCTGAGATTGTCAGAGAGTTTCAGAGAGTGAGAGAGATTGTCTGAGAGTGTCAGAGAGTGATAGCGAGTGTGTGAGAGTGTCAGAGAGTGATAGAGAGTGTCTGAGAGTGTCAGAGAGGGTCTGAGAGTGTCAGAGAGTGTCAGCGAGTGTCTGAGAGTGATAGAGATTGTCAGAGAATGTCAGAGAGTGTTTGAGAGTGATAGAGATTGTCTGAGAGTGTCAGAGATTGATAGAGAGTGTCAGAGAGTGTCAGAGAGTGATAGAGAGTGTCTGAGAGTGTCAGAGAGTGTCAGAGAGTGATTGAGAATGTCAGAGAGTGTCAGAGAGATTCAGAGAGTGATTGAGAGTGTCTGAGAGTGTCAGAGAGTGATAGAGAGTGATATTGAGTGTCTGAGAGTGATTGAGAGTGTCTAAGAGTGTCAGAGAGTGTCAGAGAGTGATAGAGATTGTCTGAGAGTGTCTGAGTGTGTCAGGGAGTGTCTGAGAGTGATAGAGAGTGTCTGACAGTGTCAAAGAGGGTCTGAGAGTGTCAGGGAGTGTCAGCGAGTGTCTGAGAGTGATGGAGATTGTCAGAGAATGTCAAAGAGTGTTTGAGAGTGATAGAGATTGTCTGAGAGTGTCAGAGAGTGATATAGAGTGTCTGAGGTTGTCAGAGAGTGTCAGAGGTTGTCTGAGATTGTCAGAGAGTTTCAGAGAGTGAGAGAGATTGTCTGAGAGTGTCAGAGAGTGACAGTGAGTGTGTGAGAGTGTCAGAGAGTGATAGGGAACGTCTGAGAGTGTCTGAGTGTGTCAGGGAGTGTTTGAGAGTGTCTGAGAGTGATAGAGAGTGTCTGAGAGTGTCAGAGAGGGACTGAGAGTGTCAGAGAGTGTCAGCGAGTGTCTGAGAGTGATAGAGATTGTCAGAGAATGTCAGAGAGTGTTTGAGAGTGATAGAGATTGTCTGAGAGTGTCAGAGATTGATAGAGAGTGTCAGAGAGTGTCAGAGAGTGATCGAGAGTGTCAGCGAGTGTCTGAGAGTGATAGAGATTGTCAGAGATTGTCAGCGAGTGTCTGAGAGTGATAGAGATTGTCAGAGAATGTCAGAGTTGTAGAGAGTGACAGAGAGTTGCTGAGATTGCCAGAGAGTTTCAGAGAGTGATAGAGAGTTTCTGAGAGTGTCTGAGAGAGGCAGAGAGTGTCAGAGAGTGTCAGAGTGTGGTAGAGAGTGTCAGAGAGTGTCAGAGAGTGTCAGAGAGTGATAGAGAGTGTCTGAGAGTGTCAGAGAGTGATAGAGAGTGTCTGAGAGTGTCAGACAGTGATACAGAGTGTCAGAGAGTGTCAGAGAGTGATAGAGAGTGTCAGAGAATGTCAGAGAGTGTCACAGAGTGTCAGAGAGTGTCAGAGAGTGTCAGAGAGTGATAGAGAGTGTCAGAGATTGTCAGAGCATGTCAGAGAGTGTCAGAGTTTGATAGAGAGTGTCTGAGAGTGTCAGAGAGTGATTGAGAATGTCAGAGAGTGTCAGAGAGATTCAGAGAGTGATTGAGAGTGTCCATGCGTGTCAGAGAGTGTCAGAGAGTGATAGAGAGTGTCTGAGAGTGTCTGAGTGTGTCAGGGCGTGTCTGAGAGTGTCGGAGAGTGTCTGAGAGTGATAGAGAGTGTCTGAAAGTGTCAGAGAGGGTCTGAAGTGTCAGGGAGTGTCAGCGAGTGTCTGAGAGTGATGGAGATTGTCAGAGAATGTCAGAGAGTGGTAGAGAGAGATAGAGTGTGTCAGAGAGTGATTGAGTGTGTCTGAGAGTGTCAGAGAGTTTCAGAGAGTGATAGAGAGTGTCTGAGAGTGTCAGAGAGTGATTGATGTGTGACAGAGAGTTTCTGAGAGTGTCAGAGAGTGTCAAAGAGTGATTGGGAGTGTCTGACATTGTCAGAGAGTGATAGAGAGTGTCAATGAATGTCAGAGAGTGATAGCGAGTGTCTGAGAGTGTCAGAGAGTGATCGAGAGGGTCTGAGAGTGTCTGAGTGTGTCAGGGAATGTCTGAGAGTGTCTGAGAGTGTCAGAGAGTGATTGAGAGCGTCTGAGACTGTCTGAGAGTGATAGAGAGTTTCAGCGAGGGTCTGAGAGTGATAGAGAGTATCTGAGAGTATCAGAAAGTGTCTGAGAGTGTCAGAGAATGTCAGCGAGTGTCTGAGAGAGACCGAGAGTGATAGAGAGTGTCTGAGAGTGTCAGACAGTGACTGAGAGTGTCAGAGAGTGGCAGAGAATGATAGAGAGTGTCTGAGACTCTCAGAGAGTGTCAGAGCGTGGCAGAGAATGATAGAGAGTGTCTGAGAGTGTCAGAGAGTGTCTGAGAGTTATAGAGGGTGTCAGAGAGTGTCTGAGAGTGATATAGATTGTCAGAGAATGTCAGAGAGTGGCAGAGAATGATAGAGAGTGTATGATACTCTCAGAGAGTGTCAGAGAGTGGCAGAGAATGATAGAGTGTTTCGGAGAGTGTCTGAGAGTGTCAGAGAGTGATAGAGAGTATCAGAGAGCGTCAGAGAGTTATGTCGAGTGTCTGAGACTTTCTGAGAGCGTCAGGGAGTGTCTGAGAGTGTCAGAGATTGAGAGAGATTGTCTGAGAGTGTCTGAGAGAGTCAGAGAGTGATGAAGAGTGTCTGAGAGTGTCTGAGAGTGTCAGGGAGAGTCTGAGTGTGTCAGAGCGTGTCAGAGTGTGTCAGAGAGTGATAGAGAGTGTCAGAGAGTTTCAAAGAGTGTCAGAGAGTGTCAGAGATGGTCTGTGAGTGTCAGAGAGTTTCAGAGAGTGAGAGAGATTGTCTGAGAGTGTCTGAGAGTGTCAGAGAGTGATAGAGAGTGTCAGAGAATGTCAGAGAGTGATAGCGAGTGTCTGAGAGTGTAAGAGAGTGATAGAGTGTGTCTGAGAGTGTCTGAGTGTGTCAGGGAGTGTCTGAGAGTGTCTCAGGGTGTCTGAGAGTGATAGAGAGACTCTGAGAGTGTCAGAGAGGGTCTGAGAGTGTCAGAGAGTGTCAGCGAGTGTCTGAGAGTGATAGAGATTGTCAGAGATTGTCAGCGAGTGTCTGAGAGTGATAGAGATTGTCAGAGAATGTCAGAGAGTGGTAGAGAGTGACAGAGAAAGTCTGAGAGTGCCAGAGAGTGTCAGAGAGTGTCAGAGAGTGACAGAGAGTGTCTGAGAGTGTCTCAGAGAGTCAGAGAGTGTCAGAGAAAGTCAGGGAGTGATAGAGAGTGTCAGAGAGTGATAGAGAGTGCCGGAGAGCATCTGAGAGTGTCAGACTGTGTCAGAGAGTGCCAGAGTGTGATAGAGAGTATCAGAGAGTGTCAGAGAGAGTTAGTGAGTGTCTGAGAGTGTCAGAGAGTGATACAGAGTGTCAGAGAGTGAAAGAGAGTGTCAGAGAGTGTCAGAGAGTGTCACAGAGTGTCAGAGAGTGTCAAAGAGTGATAGAGAGTGATAGAGAGTGTCAGAGATTGTCAGAGCGTGTCAGAGAGTGTCAGAGATTGATAGAGAGTGCCTGAGAGTGTCAGAGAGTGTCAGAGAGTGATTGAGAATGTCAGAGAGTGTCAGAGAGTGTCAGAGAGTAATTGAGAGTCATTGAGAATGTCTGAGAGTGTCTGTGAGTGTCAGAGAGTGTTTGAGAGTGTCTGAGCGTGTCAGAGAGTGATAGA
This sequence comes from Heterodontus francisci, assembly GCF_036365525.1. Classification (NCBI taxonomy): domain Eukaryota; kingdom Metazoa; phylum Chordata; class Chondrichthyes; order Heterodontiformes; family Heterodontidae; genus Heterodontus; species Heterodontus francisci. The sequence continues at coordinate 9,964,809 of NC_090405.1, read as the reverse complement.
GAGTGATATGGAGTGTCAGAGAGTGATTGAGAGTGTCTAAGAGTGATAGAGAGTAAGAGAGTAATAGAGAGTGTCTGAGAATGTCAGAGAGTGATAGAGAGTGTCAGAGATTGTCAGAGAGTGTCAGTAAGTATCCGAGAGTGATAGAGAGTGTCAGAGAGTGTCAGAGAGTGATAGAGAGTGTCAGCGAGTGCCAGAGAGTGATAGGAAGTGTCTGAGAGTGTCAGAGAGTGATTGAGAGTGTCTGAGAGTGTCAGAGATGTCTGAGAGTGTCAGAGATTGTCAGCGAGTGTCTGAGAGTGATAGAGATTGTCAGAGAATGTCAGAGAGTGGTAGAGAGAGATAGTGTGTGTTTGAGAGTGTCAGTGATAGTCAGAGAGTGATAGTGAGTGTCAGAGATTATCAGAGGGTGTCAGAGGGTGTCAGAGAGTGTCAGAGAGTGATAGAGAGTGCCTGAGACTATCAGAGAGTGTCAGAGAGTGATTGAGAGTGTCTGAGAATGTCAGAGAATGATAGAGAGTGTCAGCGAGTGTCAGAGAGTGTCAGAGGGTGACCGAGAGTGACAGAGAGTGTCAGAGAGTGTCAGAGCTTGTCAGAGAGTGATAGCGAGATTCAGAGAGTGTCAGAGAGTGATAGGGAGGGTTTGAGAGTGTCAGAAGAGTGATTGAGAGTGTCTGAGAGTGTCAGAGTGTCAGAGTGTGATAGAGAGTGTCTGAGAGTGTCAGAGAGTGATTGAGAGTGGTTGAGAATGTCTGAGATGGTCTGAGAGTGTCAGAGAGCGTCAAAGAGTGATTGAGAGTGTCTGAGAGTGTCAGAGAGTGATAGAGAGTGTCAGAGAATGTCAGAGAGTGATCGCGAGTGTCAGAGATTATCAGAGCGTTTCAGAAAGTGTCAGAGTTTGTTAGAGAGTGCCTGAGAGTGTCAGAGAGTGTCAGAGAGTGATTGAGAATGTCAGAGAGTGTCAGAGAGATTCAGAGAGTGATTGAGAGAGTCTGAGAGTGTCAGAGAGTGATAGAGAGTGATATGGAGTGTCTGAGAGTGATTGAGAGTGTCTAAGAGTGTCAGAGAGTGTCAGAGAGTGATAGAGAGTGTCTGAGAGTGTCTGAGTGTGTCAGGGAGTGTCTGAGAGTGTCAGAGAGTGTCTGAGAGTGTCAGGGAGTGTCAGCGAGTGTCTGAGAGTGATGGAGATTGTCAGAGAATGTCAGAGAGTGTTTGAGAGTGATAGAGATTGTCTGAGAGTGTCAGAGATTGATAGAGAGTGTCAGAGAGTGTCAGAGAGTGATAGAGAGTGTCTGAGTGTGTCAGAGAGTGTTTGAGAGTGTCTGAGAGTGCCTGAGAGTGATAGAGATTGTCAGAGAATGTCAGAGAGTGTTTGAGAGTGATAGAGATTGTCTGAGAGTGTTAGAGATTGATAGAGAGTGTCAGAGAGTGTCAGAGAGTGATTGAGAGTGTCTGAGATTGTCAGAGAGTGATAGAGAGTGTCAAAGAATGTCAGAGAGTGATAGCGAGTTTCTGAGAGTGTCAGAGAGTGATCAAGAGTGTCTGAGAGTGTCTGTGTGTGTCACGGAATGTCTGAGAGTGTCTGAGAGTGTCAGAGAGTGATTGAGAGTGTCTGAGACTGTCTGAGAGTGATAGAGAGTTTCAGCGAGGGTCTGAGAGTGATAGAGAGTATCTGAGAGTATCAGAAAGTGTCTGAGAGTGTCAGCGAATGTCAGCGAGTGTCTGAGAGAGACCGAGAGTGATAGAGAGTGTCAGAGAGTGTCAGAGCTTGTCAGAGAGTGATAGAGAGAGTCAGAGAGTGTCAGAGAGTGATAGTGTGTGTCTGAGAGTGTCAGAGAGTGATTGAGGGTGTCTGAGAATGCCAGAGAGTGATAGAGAGTGTCTGAGAGTGTCAGACAGTGATTGAGAGTGTCAGAGACTGTCAGAGCGTGTCAGAGAGTGACAGAGTGTCTGAGAGTGTCTCAGAGTGTCAGAGATTGTCAGAGAATGTCAGAGAGTGTCAGAGAGTGACAGAGTGTCTGAGAGTGTCTCAGAGTGTCGGAGAGCTTCAGAGAGTTTCTGAGTTTGTCAGAGAGTGTCAGAGATTGTCAGAGAATTTCAGAGAGTGTCAAAGAGTGTCAGAGAGTGTCAGAGAGTTTGAGAGAGTTTCTGATTGTTTCTGAGAGTGTCAGAGAGTTTCAGAAAGTTTCAGAGAGCTTCAGAGAGTGTCAGAAAGTTTCAGAGAGTGTCAGAGAGTTTCAGAAAATGTCACAGAGTGTCAGAGAGTTTCAGAGAGCTTCAGAGAGCGTCAGAGACTGTCGGAGAGTGTCAGACAGTTTCAGAGAGTTTCAGTGAGTGTCAGAGAGTTTCAAAGAGAGTCAGACATTGTCTGAGAGTGACAATGAGTGTCAAAGAGTTTCAGAGATTGTCAGAGAGTGTCAGAGAGTTTCAGAGAGTGTCAGAGAGTTTCAGAGACTTTCTGAGAGTGTCAGAGAGTGCCTGAGAGTTTCTGACAGTTTCTGAGTGAGTCGGAGAGTGTCAGAGAGTGTCAAAGAGTTTCAGAGAGTGGCAGAGAGTGTCGGAGAGTGTCAGACAGTTTCAGAGAGTTTCAGTGAGTGTCAGAGAGTTTCAAAGAGAGTCAGACATTGTCTGAGAGTGACAATGAGTGTCAAAGAGTTTCAGAGAGTGTCAGAGAGTGTCAGAGAGTTTCAGAGAGTGTCAGAGAGTTTCAGAGACTTTCTGAGAGTGTCAGAGAGTGCCTGAGAGTTTCTGACAGTTTCTGAGTGAGTCGGAGAGTGTCAGAGAGTGTCAAAGAGTTTCAGAGAGTGGCAGAGAGTGTCCGAGAGTGTCAGAGAGTTTCAGAGAGTGTCAGAGAGTTTCAGAGACTTTCTGAGAGTGTCAGAGAGTGCCTGAGAGTTTCTGACAGTTTCTGAGTGTGTCAGAGAGTGTCAGAGAGTGTCAGAGTGTTTCAGAGAGTGTCAGAGTGTGTCAGAGAGTTTCAGAGATCTTCAGAGAGTGTCAGAGAGTGCCAGAACATTTCAGAGATTTTCACAGAGTGTCAGAGAGATTCAGAGAGTGTCAGGGAGTGTCAGAGAGTGTCAGAGAATTTTAGAGAGAATCAGAGAGTTTCAGAGAGTGTCACAGAGTGTCAGTGAGAGTCAGAGAGTTTCAGAGAGTGTCAGAGAGTGTCAGAGAGATTCAGAGAGTGTCACAGAGTGTCAGTGAGTGTCAGAGAGTATCAGATAGTGTCAGCGAGAGTCAGAGAGTGTCAGAGAGTGTCGAAGAGTTTCAGAGAGAGTCAGAGAGTGTCAGAGAGTTTCAGAGAGTGTCACAGAGTGTCAGTGAGAGTCAGAGAGTTTCAGAGAGTGTCAGAGAGTTTCAGAGAGTGTCACAGAGTGTCAGTGAGTGTCAGAGTGTTTCAGATAGTGTCAGCGAGAGTCAGAGAGTGTCAGAGAGTGTCAGAGAGTTTCAGAGAGTGTCAGAGAGTGTCCGAGAGTTTCAGAAAGTGTCAGATAGTGTTAGAGAATTTCAGAAAGTGTCAGAGAGTGTCAGAGTGTGTCTGAGACTGTCAGGGAGTGTAAGAGTGTTTCAGAGAGTGTCACAGAGTTTCAGAGAGTGTCAGAGATCTTCAGAGAGTTTCAGAGATCTTCAGAGAGTGTCAGAGCGTGCCAGAAAGTTTCAGAGAGTTTCACAGAGTGTCAGAGAGTTTCAGAGAGATTCAGAGAGTGTCATAGAGTATCAGAGAGTGTCAGAGAGAGTCAGAGAATGAGAGAGATTGTCTGAGAGTGTCAGAGAGTGATAGCGAGTGTGTGAGAGTGTCAGAGAGTGATAGGGAGTGTCTGAGAGTGTCAGAGAGGGTCTGAGAATGTCAGGGAGTGTCAGCGAGTGTCTGAGAGTGATGGAGATTGTCAGAGAATGTCAGAGAGTGTTTGAGAGTGATATAGATTGTCTGAGAGTGTCAGAGAGTGATAGAGAGTGTCTGAGGTTGTCAGAGAGTGTCAGAGGTTGTCTGAGATTGTCAGAGAGTTTCAGAGATTGTCTGAGAGTGTCAGAGAGTGTCAGAGAGTGATAGCGAGTGTCAGAGAGTGACAGAGAGTGACAGAGAGTGTCTGAGAGTGTCAGAGAGGGTCTGAGAGTGTCAGAGAGTGTCAGCGAGTGTCTGAGAGTGATGGAGATTGTCAGAGAATGTCAGAGAGTGTTTGAGAGTGATAGAGATTGTCTGAGAGTGTCAGAGATTGATAGAGAGTGTCAGAGAGTGTCAGAGAGTGATAGAGAGTGTCTGAGAGTGTCAGAGATATTCAGAGAGTGATTGAGAGTGTCTGAGAGAGTCAGAGAGTGATAGAGAGTGATATGGAGTGTCTGAGAGTGATTGAGAGTGTCTAAGAGTGTCAGAGAGTGTCAGAGAGTGATAGAGATTGTCTGAGAGTGCCTGAGTGTGTCAGGGAGTGTCTGAGAGTGATAGAGAGTGTCTGACAGTGTCGGAGAGGGTCTGAGAGTGTAAGGGAGTGTCAGCGAGTGTCTGAGAGTGATGGAGATTGTCAGAGAATGTCAGAGAGTGTTTGAGAGTGATAGAGATTGTCTGAGAGTGTCAGAGAGTGATAGAGAGCGTCTGAGGTTGTCAGAGAGTGTCAGAGGTTGTCTGAGATTGTCAGAGAGTTTCAGAGAGTGAGAGAGATTGTCTGAGAGTGTCAGAGAGTGATAGTGAGTGTGTGAGAGTGTCAGAGAGTGATAGGGAGCGTCTGAGAGTGTCTGAGTGTGTCAGGGAGTGTTTGAGAGTGTCTGAGAGTGTCTGAGAGTGATAGAGAGTGTCTGAGAGTGTCAGAGAGGGTCTGAGTGTCAGAGAGTGTCAGCGAGTGTCTGAGAGTGATAGAGATTGTCAGAGAATGTCAGAGAGTGTTTGAGAGTGATAGAGATTGTCTGAGAGTGTCAGAGATTGATAGAGAGTGTCAGAGAGTGTCAGAGAGTGATCGAGAGTGTCAGCGAGTGTCTGAGAGTGATAGAGATTGTCAGAGATTGTCAGCGAGTGTCTGAGAGTGATAGAGATTGTCAGAGAATGTCAGAGTGATAGAGAGTGACAGAGAGTTGCTGAGATTGCCAGAGAGTTTCAGAGAGTGATAGAGAGTTTCTGAGAGTGTGAGAGATTGTCTGAGAGTGTCAGAGAGTGATAGTGAGTGTGTGAGAGTGTCAGAGAGTGATAGGGAGCGTCTGAGAGAGTCTGAGTATGTCAGGGAGTGTTTGAGAGTGTCTGAGAGTGTCTGAGAGTGATAGAGAGTGTCTGAGAGTGTCAGAGAGGGTCTGAGTGTCAGAGAGTGTCAGCGAGTGTCTGAGAGTGATAGAGATTGTCAGAGAATGTCAGAGAGTGTTTGAGAGTGATAGAGATTGTCTGAGAGTGTCAGAGATTGATAGAGAGTGTCAGAGAGTGTCAGAGAGTGATCGAGAGTGTCAGCGAGTGTCTGAGAGTGATAGAGATTGTCAGAGATTGTCAGCGAGTGTCTGAGAGTGATAGAGATTGTCAGAGAATGTCAGAGTTGTAGAGAGTGACAGAGAGTTGCTGAGATTGCCAGAGAGTTTCAGAGAGTGATAGAGAGTTTCTGAGAGTGTCTGAGAGAGACAGAGAGTGTCAGAGTGTGGTAGAGAGTGTCACAGAGTGTCAGAGAGTGTCAGAGAGTGTCAGAGAGTGATAGAGAGTGTCAGAGATTGTCAGAGCATGTCAGAGAGTGTCAGAGTTTGATAGAGAGTGTGTGAGAGTGTCAGAGAGTGTCAGAGAGTGATTGAGAATGTCAGAGAGTGTCAGAGAGATTCAGAGAGTGATTGAGAGTGTCTATGCGTGTCAGAGAGTGTCAGAGAGTGATAGAGAGTGTCTGAGAGTGCCTGAGTGTGTCAGGGAGTGTCTGAGAGTGTCGGAGAGTGTCTGAGAGTGATAGAGAGTGTCTGAAAGTGTCAGAGAGGGTCTGAGAGTGTCAGGGAGTGTCAGCGAGTGTCTGAGAGTGATGGAGATTGTCAGAGAATGTCAGAGAGTGGTCGAGAGAGATAGAGTGTGTCAGAGAGTGATTGAGTGTGTCTGAGAGTGTCAGAGAGTGTCAGAGAGTGATGGAGAGTGTATGAGAGTGTCAGAGAGTGATTGAGTGTGACAGAGAGTTTCTGAGAGTGTCAAAGAGTGATTGAGTGTGTCTGAGAATGTCAGAGAGTGGTAGAGAGAGATAGAGTGTGTCAGAGAGTGATTGAGTGTGTCTGAGAGTGTCAGAGAATGTCAGAGGGTGGTAGAGAGAGATAGAGTGTGTCAGAGAGTGATTGAGTGTGTCTGAGAGTGTCAGAGAGTGTCTGAGAGTGATTGAGTGTGTCTGAGAGTGTCAGAGAGTGTCAAAGAGTGATTGGGAGTGTCTGAGATTGTCAGAGAGTGATAGCGAGTGTCTGAGAGTGTCAGAGAGTGATCGAGAGGGTCTGAGAGTGTCTGAGTGTGTCAGGGAATGTCTGAGAGTGTCTGAGAGTGTCAGAGAGTGATTGAGAGCGTCTGAGACTGTCTGAGAGTGATAGAGAGTTTCAGCGAGGGTCTGAGAGTGATAGAGAGTATCTGAGAGTATCAGAAAGTGTCTGAGAGTGTCAGAGAATGTCAGCGAGTGTCTGAGAGAGACCGAGAGTGATAGAGAGTGTCAGAGAGTGTCAGAGAGTGATTGAGAGTGTCTGAGAGTGCCAGAGAGTGATAGAGAGTGTCTGAGAGTGTCAGACAGTGATTGAGAGTGTCAGAGATTGGCAGAGAATGATAGAGAGTGTCTGAGACTCTCAGAGAGTGTCAGAGTTTGGCAGAGAATGATAGAGAGTGTCTGAGAGTGTCAGAGAGTGTCTGAGAGTGATAGAGATTGTCAGAGAACGTCACAGAGTGGCAGAGAATGATAGAGAGTGTATGAGACTCTCAGAGAGTGTCAGAGAGTGGCAGAGAATGATAGAGTGTTTCGGAGAGTGTCAGAGAGTGATAGAGAGTATCAGAGAGCGTCAGAGAGTGATACAGAGTGTCTGAGACATTCTGAGAGCGTCAGGGAGTGTCTGAGAGTGTCAGAGATTGAGAGAGATTGTCTGAGAGTGTCTGAGAGAGTCAGAGAGTGATGAAGAGTGTCTGAGAGTGTCTGAGAGTGTCAGGGAGAGTCTGAGTGTGTCAGAGAGTGTCAGAGTGTGTCAGAGAGTGTCAGAGAGTTTCAAAGAGTGTCAGAGAGTGTCAGACATGGTCTGAGAGTGTCAGAGAGTTTCAGAGAGTGAGAGAGATTGTCTGAGAGTGTCTGGGAGTGTCAGAGAGTGATAGAGAGTTTCAGAGAATGTCAGAGAGTGATAGACAGTGTCTGAGATTGTCAGAGAGTGATAGAGTGTGTCTGAGAGTGTCTGAGTGTGTCAGGGAGTGTCTGAGAGTGTCTGAGGGTGTCTGAGAGTGATAGAGAGTGTCTGAGAGTGTCAGAGAGGGTCTGAGAGTGTCAGAGAGTGTCAGCGAGTGATAGAGAGTGTCTGAGAGTGTCAGAGATATTCAGAGAGTGATTGAGAGTGTCTGAGAGTGTCAGAGAGTGATAGAGAGTGATATGGAGTGTCTGAGAGTGATTGAGAGTGTCTAAGAGTGTCAGAGAGTGTCAGAGAGTGATAGAGATTGTCTGAGAGTGTCTGAGTGTGTCAGGGAGTGTCTGAGAGTGATAGAGAGTGTCTGACAGTGTCGGAGAGGGTCTGAGAGTGTAAGGGAGTGTCAGCGAGTGTCTGAGAGTGATGGAGATTGTCAGAGAATGTCAGAGAGTGTTTGAGAGTGATAGAGATTGTCTGAGAGTGTCAGAGAGTGATAGAGAGCGTCTGAGGTTGTCAGAGAGTGTCAGAGGTTGTCTGAGATTGTCAGAGAGTTTCAGAGAGTGAGAGAGATTGTCTGAGAGTGTCAGAGAGTGATAGTGAGTGTGTGAGAGTGTCAGAGAGTGATAGGGAGCGTCTGAGAGTGTCTGAGTGTGTCAGGGAGTGTTTGAGAGTGTCTGAGAGTGTCTGAGAGTGATAGAGAGTGTCTGAGAGTGTCAGAGAGGGTCTGAGTGTCAGAGAGTGTCAGCGAGTGTCTGAGAGTGATAGAGATTGTCAGAGAATGTCAGAGAGTGTTTGAGAGTGATAGAGATTGTCTGAGAGTGTCAGAGATTGATAGAGAGTGTCAGAGAGTGTCAGAGAGTGATCGAGAGTGTCAGCGAGTGTCTGAGAGTGATAGAGATTGTCAGAGATTGTCAGCGAGTGTCTGAGAGTGATAGAGATTGTCAGAGAATGTCAGAGTTGTAGAGAGTGACAGAGAGTTGCTGAGATTGCCAGAGAGTTTCAGAGAGTGATAGAGAGTTTCTGAGAGTGTCTGAGAGAGACAGAGAGTGTCAGAGTGTGGTAGAGAGTGTCACAGAGTGTCAGAGAGTGTCAGAGAGTGTCAGAGAGTGATAGAGAGTGTCAGAGATTGTCAGAGCATGTCAGAGAGTGTCAGAGTTTGATAGAGAGTGTGTGAGAGTGTCAGAGAGTGTCAGAGAGTGATTGAGAATGTCAGAGAGTGTCAGAGAGATTCAGAGAGTGATTGAGAGTGTCTATGCGTGTCAGAGAGTGTCAGAGAGTGATAGAGAGTGTCTGAGAGTGTCTGAGTGTGTCAGGGAGTGTCTGAGAGTGTCGGAGAGTGTCTGAGAGTGATAGAGAGTGTCTGAAAGTGTCAGAGAGGGTCTGAGAGTGTCAGGGAGTGTCAGCGAGTGTCTGAGAGTGATGGAGATTGTCAGAGAATGTCAGAGAGTGGTCGAGAGAGATAGAGTGTGTCAGAGAGTGATTGAGTGTGTCTGAGAGTGTCAGAGAGTGTCAGAGAGTGATGGAGAGTGTCTGAGAGTGTCAGAGAGTGATTGAGTGTGACAGAGAGTTTCTGAGAGTGTCAAAGAGTGATTGAGTGTGTCTGAGAATGTCAGAGAGTGGTAGAGAGAGATAGAGTGTGTCAGAGAGTGATTGAGTGTGTCTGAGAGTGTCAGAGAATGTCAGAGGGTGGTAGAGAGAGATAGAGTGTGTCAGAGAGTGATTGAGTGTGTCTGAGAGTGTCAGAGAGTGTCAGGGAGTGATTGAGTGTGTCTGAGAGTGTCAGAGAGTGTCAAAGAGTGATTGGGAGTGTCTGAGAGTGTCAGAGAGTGATCGAGAGGGTCTGAGAGTGTCTGAGTGTGTCAGGGAATGTCTGAGAGTGTCTGAGAGTGTCAGAGAGTGATTGAGAGCGTCTGAGACTGTCTGAGAGTGATAGAGAGTTTCAGCGAGGGTCTGAGATTGATAGAGAGTATCTGAGAGTATCAGAAAGTGTCTGAGAGTGTCAGAGAATGTCAGCGAGTGTCTGAGAGAGACCGAGAGTGATAGAGAGTGTCAGAGAGTGTCAGAGAGTGATTGAGAGTGTCTGAGAGTGCCAGAGAGTGATAGAGAGTGTCTGAGAGTGTCAGACAGTGATTGAGAGTGTCAGAGATTGGCAGAGAATGATAGAGAGTGTCTGAGACTCTCAGAGAGTGTCAGAGTTTGGCAGAGAATGATAGAGAGTGTCTGAGAGTGTCAGAGAGTGTCTGAGAGTGATAGAGATTATCAGAGAACGTCACAGAGTGGCAGAGAATGATAGAGAGTGTATGAGACTCTCAGAGAGTGTCAGAGAGTGGCAGAGAATGATAGAGTGTTTCGGAGAGTGTCAGAGAGTGATACAGAGTGTCTGAGACATTCTGAGAGCGTCAGGGAGTGTCTGAGAGTGTCAGAGATTGAGAGAGATTGTCTGAGAGTGTCTGAGAGAGTCAGAGAGTGATGAAGAGTGTCTGAGAGTGTCTGAGAGTGTCAGGGAGAGTCTGAGTGTGTCAGAGAGTGTCAGAGTGTGTCAGAGAGTGTCAGAGAGTTTCAAAGAGTGTCAGAGAGTGTCAGACATGGTCTGAGAGTGTCAGAGAGTTTCAGAGAGTGAGAGAGATTGTCTGAGAGTGTCTGGGAGTGTCAGAGAGTGATAGAGAGTTTCAGAGAATGTCAGAGAGTGATAGACAGTGTCTGAGATTGTCAGAGAGTGATAGAGTGTGTCTGAGAGTGTCTGAGTGTGTCAGGGAGTGTCTGAGAGTGTCTGAGGGTGTCTGAGAGTGATAGAGAGTGTCTGAGAGTGTCAGAGAGGGTCTGAGAGTGTCAGAGAGTGTCAGCGAGTGTCTGAGAGTGATAGAGATTGTCAGAGATTGTCAGCGAGTGTCTGAGAGTGATAGAGATTGTCAGAGAATGTCAGAGAGTGGTAGAGAGTGACAGAGAAAGTCTGAGAGTGCCAGAGAGTGCCAGAGAGTGTCAGAGAGTGACAGAGAGTGTCTGAGAGTGTCTCAGAGTGTCAGAGAGTGTCAGAGAAAGTCAGGGAGTGATAGAGACTGTCAGAGAGTTTCAGAGAGTGAGAGAGATTGTCTGAGAGTGTCAGAGAGTGATAGCGAGTGTGTGAGAGTGTCAGAGAGTGATAGGGAGTGTCTGAGAGTGTCAGAGAGGGTCTGAGAGTGTCAGGAAGTGTCAGCGAGTGTCTGAGAGTGATGGAGATTGTCAGAGAATGTCAGCGAGTGTTTGAGAGTGATATAGCTTGTCTGAGAGTGTCAGAGAGTGATAGAGAGTGTCTGAGGTTGTCAGAGAGTGTCAGAGGTTGTCTGAGATTGTCAGAGAGTTTCAGAGAGTGAGAGAGATTGTCTGAGAGTGTCAGAGAGTGATAGCGAGTGTGTGAGAGTGTCAGAGAGTGATAGAGAGTGTCTGAGAGTGTCAGAGAGGGTCTGAGAGTGTCAGAGAGTGTCAGCGAGTGTCTGAGAGTGATAGAGATTGTCAGAGAATGTCAGAGAGTGGTAGAGAGAGATAGTGTGTGTCTGAGAGTGTCAGTGATAGTCAGAGAGTGATAGTGAGTGTCAGAGATTGTCAGAGGGTGTCAGAGGGTGTCAGAGAGTGATTGAGAATGTCAGAGAGTGTCAGAGAGATTCAGAGAGTGATTGAGAGTGTCTATGCGTGTCAGAGAGTGTCAGAGAGTGATAGAGAGTGTCTGAGAGTGTCTGAGTGTGTCAGGGAGTGTCTGAGAGTGTCTGAGAGTGTCTGAGAGTGATAGAGAGTGTCTGAAAGTGTCAGAGAGGGTCTGAGAGGGTCAGGGAGTGTCAGCGAGTGTCTGAGAGTGATAGAGATTGTCAGAGAATGTCAGAGAGTGGTAGAGAGAGATAGAGTGTGTCAGAGAGTGATTGAGTGTGTCAGAGAGTGTCAGAAAGTGATAGAGAGTGTCTGAGAGTGTCTGAGAGTGATTGAGTGTGACAGAGAGTGTCTGAGAGTTTCAGAGAGTGTCAAAGAGTGATTGAGAGTGTCTGAGATTGTCAGAGAGTGATAGAGAGTGTCAAAGAATGTCAGAGATTGATAGCGAGTTTCTGAGAGTGTCAGAGAGTGATCAAGAGTGTCTGAGAGTGTCTGAGTGTGTCAGGGAATGTCTGAGAGTGTCTGAGAGTGTCAGAGAGTGATTGAGAGTGTCTGAGACTGTCTGAGAGTGATAGAGAGTTTCAGCGAGGGTCTGAGAGTGATAGAGAGTATCTGAGAGTATCAGAAAGTGTCTGAGAGTGTCAGAGAATGTCAGCGAGTGTCTGAGAGAGACCGAGAGTGATAGAGAGTGTCAGAGAGTGTCAGAGCTTGTCAGAGAGTGATAGAGAGAGTCAGAGAGTGTCAGAGAGTGACAGAGAGTGTCAGAGAATGTCAGAGATTGTCACAGAGTGTCAGAGAGTGTCAGAGAGTGATAGAGAGTGGCAGAGAGTGTCAGAGAGTGTCAGAGAGTGATAGAAAGTGTCTGAGAGCGTCTGAGAGTGTCAGAGAGTGTCAGAGAGTGATAGAGAGTGCCAGAGAGTGATGGAGAGTGTCTGAGAGTGTCAGAGTGTGATCAAGAGTGTCTGAGAGTGTCTGAGTGTGTCAGGGAATGTCTGAGAGTGTCTGAGAGTGTCAGAGAGTGATTGAGAGTGTCTGAGACTGTCTGAGAGTGTTAGAGAGATTCAGCGAGGGTCTGAGAGTGACAGAGAGTATCTGAGAGTATCAACAATTGTCTGAGAGTGTCAGAGAATGTCAGCGAGTGTCTGAGAGAGACCAAGAGTGATAGAGAGTGTCAGAGAGTGTCAGAGCTTGTCAGAGAGTGATAGAGAGAGTCAGAGAGTGTCAGAGAGTGATAGTGTGTGTTTGAGAGTGTCAGAGAGTGATTGAGATTGTCTGAGAATGTCAGAGAGTGTCAGAGAGATTCAGAGAGTGATTGAGAGTGTCAATGCGTGTCAGAGAGTGTCAGAGAGTGATAGAGAGTGTCTGAGAGTGTCTGAGTGTGTCAGGGAGTGTCTGAGAGTGTCTGAGAGTGATAGAGAGTGTCTGAAAGTGTCAGAGAGGGTCTGAGAGGGTCAGGGAGTGTCAGCGAGTGTCTGAGAGTGATAGAGATTGTCAGAGAATGTCAGAGAGTGGTAGAGAGAGATAGAGTGTGTCAGAGAGTGATTGAGTGTGTCTGAGAGTGTCAGAGAGTGTCAGAGAGTGATAGAGAGTGTCTGAGAGTGTCTGAGAGTGATTGAGTTTGACAGTGAGTGTCTGAGAGTGTCAGAGAGTGTCAAAGAGTGATTGAGAGTGTCTGAGATTGTCAGAGAGTGATAGAGAGTGTCAAAGAATGTCAGAGAGTGATAGCGAGTTTCTGAGAGTGTCAGAGAGTGATCAAGAGTGTCTGAGAGTGTCTGAGTGTGTCAGGGAATGTCTGAGAGTGTCTGAGAGTGTCAGAGAGTGATTGAGAGTGTCTGAGACTGTCTGAGAGTGATAGAGAGTTTCAGCGAGGGTCTGAGAGTGATAGAGAGTATCTGAGAGTATCAGAAAGTGTCTGAGAGTGTCAGCGAATGTCAGCGAGTGTCTGAGAGAGACCGAGAGTGATAGAGAGTGTCAGAGAGTGTCAGAGCTTGCCAGAGAGTGATAGAGAGAGTCAGAGAGTGTCAGAGAGTGATAGTGTGTGTCTGAGAGTGTCAGAGAGTGATTGAGAGTGTCTGAGAATGCCAGAGATTGATAGAGAGTGTCTGAGAGTGTCAGACAGTGATTGAGAGTGTCAGAGAGTGTCAGAGAGTGTCAGAGAGTGACAGAGTGTCTGAGAGTGTCTCAGAGTGTCAGAGATTGTCAGAGAATGTCAGAGAGTGGAAGAGAATGATAGAGAGTTTCGGAGACTCTCAGAGAGTGTCAGAACGTGGCAGAGAATGATAGAGAGTGTCTGAGAGTGTCTGAGAGTGATAGAGGGTGTCAGAGAGTGTCTGAGAGTGATAGAGATTGCCAGAGAATGTCAGAGAGTGGCAGAGAATGATAGAGTGTCTGAGACTCTCAGAAAGTGTCAGAGAGTGGCAGAGAATGATAGAGAGTTTCTGAGAGTGTCAGAGAGTGTCAGAGAGAGAGATAGAAAGTGTCTGAGAGTGTCAGAGAGTGCCAGAGAATGTCAGAGAGTGTCTGAGAGTGTCAGAGAGTGATAGAGTGTATCAGAGAGCGTCAGAGAGTGATATAGAGTGTCTGAGACTTTCTGAGAGCGTCAGGGAGTGTCTGAGAGTGTCAGAGATTGAGAGAGATTGCCTGAGAGTGTCTGAGAGTGTCAGAGAGTATCAGGGAGTGTCTGAAAGAGTCAGAGAGGGTCAGAGAGTGATGAAGATTGTCTGAGAGTGTCTGAGAGTGTCAGAGAGTTTCAGAGAGTGAGAGAGATTGTCTGAGAGTGTCTGAGAGTGTCAGAGAGTGATAGAGAGTGTCTGAGAATGTCAGAGAGTGATAGCGAGTGTCTGAGAGTGTCAGAGAGTGATAGAGTGTGTCTGAGAGTGTCTGAGTGTGTCAGGGAGTGTCTGAGAGTGTCTGAGGGTGTCTGAGAGTGATAGAGAGTGTCTGAAAGTGTCAGAGACGGTTTGAGAGTGTCAGAGAGTGTCTGAGACTGATAGAGATTGTCAGAGATTGTCAGCGAGTGTCTGAGAGTGATAGAGATTGTCAGAGAATGTCAGAGAGTGGTAGAGAGTGACAGAGACAGTCTGAGAGTGCCAGACAGTGTCAAAGAGTTTCAGAGAGTGTCTGAGAGTGTCTCAGAGAGTCAGAGAGTGTCCGAGAAAGTCAGGGAGTGATTGAGAGTGTCAGAGAGTGATAGAGAGTGTCGGAGAGCATCTGAGAGTGTCAGAGAGTGTCAGAGAGTGCCAGAGTGGGATAGAGAGTGTCTGAGAGTGTCAGAGAGTGTCAGAGATGGATAGAGAGTGTCTGAGAAGGTGTCAGAAAGTGATACAGAGTGTCAGAGAGTATTAGAGAGAGTCGGAGAGTGATAGAGAGAGTCAGAAAGTGTCAGAGAGTGACAGAGAGTGTCAGAGAATGTCAGAGATTGTCAGAGAGTGTCAGCGAGTGTCAGAGAGTGATAGAAAGTGTCTGAGAGCGTCTGAGAGTGTCAGAGAGTGTCAGAGAGTGATAGAGAGTGTCAGAGAGTAATGGAGAGTGATGGAGAGTGTCTGAGAGTGTCTGAGAGTGTCAGAGAGTGATCAAGAGTGTCTGAGAGTGTCTGAGTGTGTCAGGGAATGTCTGAGAGTGTCTGAGAGTGTCAGAGAGTGATTGAGAGTGTCTGAGACTGTCTGAGAGTGATAGAGAGTTTCAGCGAGGGTCTGAGAGTGATAGAGAGTATCTGAGAGTATCAGAAAGTGTCTGTGAGTGTCAGAGAATGTCAGCGAGTGTCTGAGAGAGACCGAAAGTGATGGAGAGTGTCAGAGAGTGTCAGAGCTTGTCAGAGAGTGATAGAGAGAGTCAGAGAGTGTCAGAGAGTGATAGTGTGTGTCTGAGAGTGTCAGAGAGTGATTGAGAGTGTCTGAGAATGCCAGAGAGTGACAGAGTGTCTGAGAGTGTCTCAGAGTGTCAGAGATTGTCAGAGAATGTCAGAGAGTGGAAGAGAATGATAGAGAGTTTCTGAGACTCTCAGAGAGTGTCAGAACGTGGCAGAGAATGATAGAGAGTGTCTGAGAGTGTCAGAGAGTGTCTGAGAGTGATAGAGGGTGTCAGAGAGTGTCTGAGAGTGATAGAGATTGTCAGAGAATGTCAGAGAGTGGCAGAGAATGATAGAGAGTTTCTGAGAGTGTCAGAGAGTGTCAGAGAGAGAGATAGAAAGTGTCTGAGAGTGTCAGAGAGTGCCAGAGAGTGTCAGAGAGTGTCTGAGAGTGTCAGAGAGTGATAGAGTGTATCAGAGAGCGTCAGAGAGTGATATAGAGTGTCTGAGACTTTCTGAGAGCGTCAGGGAGTGTCTGAAAGAGTCAGAGAGGGTCAGAGAGTGATGAAGATTGTCTGAGAGTGTCTGAGAGTGTCAGACAGTGATTGAGAGTGTCAGAGAGTGTCAGAGAGTGACAGAGTGTCTGAGAGTGTCTCAGAGTGTCAGAGATTGTCAGAGAATGTCAGAGAGTGGAAGAGAATGATAGAGAGTTTCTGAGACTCTCAGAGAGTGTCAGAACGTGGCAGAGAATGATAGAGAGTGTCTGAGAGTGTCAGAGAGTGTCTGAGAGTGATAGAGGGTGTCAGAGAGTGTCTGAGAGTGATAGAGATTGTCAGAGAATGTCAGAGAGTGGCAGAGAATGATAGAGAGTTTCTGAGAGTGTCAGAGAGTGTCAGAGAGAGAGATAGAAAGTGTCTGAGAGTGTCAGAGAGTGCCAGAGAGTGTCAGAGAGTGTCTGAGAGTGTCAGAGAGTGATAGAGTGTATCAGAGAGCGTCAGAGAGTGATATAGAGTGTCTGAGACTTTCTGAGAGCGTCAGGGAGTGTCTGAAAGAGTCAGAGAGGGTCAGAGAGTGATGAAGATTGTCTGAGAGTGTCTGAGAGTGTCGGAGAGTTTCAGAGAGTGAGAGAGATTGCCTGAGAGTGTCTGAGAGTGTCAGAGAGTAATAGAGAGTGTCAGAGAGTTTCAGAGAGTGAGAGAGATGGTCTGAGAGTGTCTGAGAGTGTCAGAGAATGTCAGAGAGTGATAGCGAGTGTCTGAGAGTGTCAGAGAGTGATAGAGTGTGTCTGAGCTTGTCTGAGTGTGTCAGGGAGTGTCTGAGAGTGTCTGAGGGTGTCTGAAAGTGATAGAGAGTGTCTGAAAGTGTCAGAGAGGGTTTGAGAGTGTCAGAGAGTGTCAGCGAGTGTCTGAGACTGATAGAGATTGTCAGAGATTGTCAGCGAGTGTCTGAGCGTGATAGAGATTGTCAGAGAATGTCAGAGAGTGGTAGAGAGTAACAGAGACAGTCTGAGAGTGCCAGAGAGTGTCAGAGAGTTTAAGAGAGTGACAGAGAGTGTCTGAGAGTGTCTCAGAGAGTCAGAGAGTGTCAGAGAAAGTCAGGGAGTGATAGAGAGTGTCAGAGAGTGATAGAAAGTTTCAGAGAGCATCTGAGAGTGTCAGAGAGTGATAGAGAGTGTCAGAGAGTGTCAGAGAGTGATGGAGAGTGTCTGAGAAGGTGTCAGAAAGTGATACAGAGTGTCAGAGAGTATTAGAGAGAGTCAGAGAGTGATAGAGTGAGTCAGAGCGTGTCAGAGAGTGACAGAGGGTGTCAGAGAATGTCAGAGATTGTCACAGAGTGTCAGAGAGTGTCAGAGAGTGATAGAGAGTGGCAGAGAGTGTCAGAGAGTGTCAGAGAGTGATAGAAAGTGTCTGAGAGCGTCTGAGAGTGTCAGAGAGTGTCAGAGAGTGATAGAGAGTGTCAGAGAGTGATGGAGAGTGTCTGAGAGCGTCTGAGAGTGTCAGAGAGTGTCAGAGAGTGATACAGAGTGTCTGAGAGTAATAAAGTGTGTCAGAGAGAGATAGAGAGTGTCTGAGAGTGTCCGAGAGTGATACAGAGTGTCTGAGAGTGATACAGTGTGTCAGAGAGATATAGAGAATGTCAGAGAGTGTCAGAGAGTGTCAGCGTGTGTCAGAGAGAGACAGAGAGTGTCTGAGAGTGTCAGAGAGTGATACAGAGTGTCAGAGAGTGATATAGATTGTCAGAGAGTGATAGAGAGTGTCTCAGTGTGTCAGAGAGTGTCAGAGAGTGATATAGAGTGTCTGAGAGTGTCAGAGAGAGTCAGAGAGAGATAGAGAGTGTCTGAGAAGGTGTCAGAAAGTGATACAGAGTGTAAGAGAGTTTTAGAGAGAGTCAGAGAGTGATAGAGAGTGTCAGAGAATGTCAGAGATTGTCACAGAGTGTCAGAGAGAGTCAGAGAGTGATGGAGAGTGACAGAGAGTGTCAGAGAGTGATAGAAAGTGTCTGAGAGCGTCTGAGAGTGTCAGAGAGTGTCAGAGAGTGATAGTGAGTGTCAGAGAGTGTCAGAGAGTGTCAGAGAGTGATGGAGAGTGTCTGAGAGCGTCTGAGAGTGTCAGAGAGTGTCAGAGAGTGATAGAAAGTGTCTGAGAGCGTCTGAGAGTGTCAGAGAGTGTCAGAGAGTGTCAGAGAGTGTCAGAGAGTGATGGAGAGTGTCTGAGAGCGTCTGAGAGTGTCAGAGTGTCAGAGAGTGTCAGAGAGTGATAGAGAGTGTCCGAGAGTGTCAAAGAGTATCAGAGAGAGATAGAGAGTGTCTGAGAGTGATAGACAGTGTCAGAGAATGTCCGAGATTGTCACAGAGTGTCAGAGAGAGTCAGAGAGTGATGGAGAGTGACAGACAGTGTCAGAGAGTGATAGAAAGTGTCTGAGAGCGTCTGAGAGTGTCAGAGAGTGTCAGAGAGTGATAGAGAGTGTCAGAGAGTGTCAGAGAGTGTCAGAGAGTGATGGAGAGTGTCTGAGAGCGTCTGAGAGTGTCAGAGAGTGTCAGAGAGTGTCAGAGAGTGATAGAAAGTGTCTGAGAGCGTCTGAGAGTGTCAGAGAGTGTCAGAGAGTGATAGAGAGTGTCAGAGAGTGTCAGAGAGTGATGGAGAGTGTCTGAGAGCGTCTGAGAGTGTCAGAGTGTCAGAGAGTGTCAGAGAGTGATAGAGAGTGTCCGAGAGTGTCAAAGAGTATCAGAGAGAGATAGAGAGTGTCTGAGAGTGTCAGAGAGTGATACAGAGTGTCTGAGAGCGATAAAGTGTGTCAGAGTGAGATACAGAATGTCAGAGAGTATCAGAGAGTGTCAGAGAGTGATAGAGAGTGTCTGAGAGTGATAAAGTTGTCAGAGAGAGATAGAGAATGTCAGAGAATGTCAGAGAGTGATAGAGAGTGATAGAGAGTGTCGGAGATTGTCAGAGAGTGTCAGAGAGTGATAGAGAGTGTCTGAGAATGTCAGAGAGTGTCAGAGAGTGACTGAGAGTGTCAGAGAGTGTCAGAGATTGATTGAGAGTGTCTGAGATTGTCAGAGTGTGATAGAAAGTGATATAGAGCGTCTGAGAGTGATTGAGAGTGTCAGAGAGTGTCAGAGAGTGATGAAGAGTGTCTGAGAATGTTAGAGAGTGTCAGAGATTGACAGAGTGTGATAGTGACAGTCACAGTGTGTCAGGGAATGATAGGGAGTGTCCGAGAGTGTCAGAGAGTGCAATAGAGTGTCAGAGAATGTCAGAGAGTGTCAGAGAGAGTCAGAGAGTGATAGAGAGTGTCTGAGAGTGTCAGAGATTGTCAGAGAGTGACAGAGAGTGTCAGAGAGTGTCAGAGTGTGATAGAGAGTGTCTGAGAGCGTCTGAGATTGTCAGAGAATGTCAGAGACTTTTAGAGCGTGTCAGAGAGTGACAGAGACTGTCAGAGAGTGGTAGGGAGTGATAGAGAGTGTCAGAGAGTGTCAGAGAGAGTTAGAGTGTGTCTGAGAGTGTCAGAGAGTGATACAGAGTGTCTGAGAGTAACATAGAGTGTCTGAGATCGTCGGAGAGTGTCAGAGGGTGTCAGAGAGAGTTAGAGAGGGTCTGAGAGTGTCAGAGAGTGATACAGAGTGTCTGAGAGTGATAATGTGTGTCAGAGACTGTCAGAGAGTGATAGAACATAGAACATAGAACATAGAACATAGAACATACAGCACAGAACAGGCCCTTCGGCCCACAATGTTGTGCCGATCCTTTGTCCTCTGTCAAGGACAATTTAATCTATACCCCATCATTCTCCTTTATCCATATACCTATCCAAAAGCCTTTTGAAAGTCCCTAAAGTTTCTGACTCAACAACTTCCCCGGGCAAGGCATTCCATGCCTCGACCACTCTCTGGGTAAAGAACCTTCCCCTGACATCCCCCTTATATCTCCCACCCTTCACCTTAAATTTATGACCCCTTGTAACGCTTTGCTCCACCCGGGGAAAAAGTTTCTGACTGTCTACCCTATCTATTCCCCTGATCATCTTATAAACCTCTATCATGTCACCCCTCATCCTTCTCCTTTCTAATGAGAAGAGGCCTAGAATGTTCAGCCTTTCCTCGTAAGACTTATTCTCCATTCCAGGCAACATCCTGGTAAATCTCCTCTGCACCCTCTCCAAGGCTTCCACATCCTTCCTAAAATGAGGCGACCAGAACTGCACACAGTACTCCAAATGAGGCCTTACCAAGGTCCTGTACAGCTGCATCATCACCTCACGGCTCTTAAATTCAATCCCTCTGCTAATGAACGCTAACACCCCATATGCCTTCTTCACAGCCCTATCCACTTGAGTTGCAACTTTCAACGATCTATGCACATAGACCCCAAGGTCTCTCTGCTCCTCCACATGCCCAAGAACCCTACCGTTAACCCAGTATTTTGCATTCATGTTTGTCCTTCCAAAATGGACGACCTCACACTTTTCAGGGTTAAACTCCATCTGCCACTTTTCAGCCCAGCACTGCAACCTATCCAAGTCCCTTTGCAGACGACAATAGCCCTCCTCGGTATCCACAACTCCACCAACCTTTGTATCATCTGCAAATTTACTGACCCACCCTTCGACTTCCTCATCCAAGTCGTTAATAAAAATCACAAACAGGAGAGGACCCAGAACTGATCCCTGCGGCACGCCACTGGTAACTGGGCTCCAGGCTGAGTATTTACCATCTAAGACCACTCTCTGCCTTCTATCAGTTAGCCAATTCTTAATCCAACTGGCCACATTCCCCACTATCCCATGCCTCCTGACT
Source organism: Heterodontus francisci (assembly GCF_036365525.1). Taxonomy (NCBI): domain Eukaryota; kingdom Metazoa; phylum Chordata; class Chondrichthyes; order Heterodontiformes; family Heterodontidae; genus Heterodontus; species Heterodontus francisci. Next base: position 9,944,815 of record NC_090405.1, on the reverse strand, counting down.
TTCTCCATAAGTCTACCATGGGGGACCTTATCAAATGCCTTACTAAAATCCATGTACACCACATCCACTGGTTTACCCTCATCCACTTGCTTGGTCACCTGCTCAAAGAATTCAATCAGGCTTGTGAGGCAAGACCTACCCCTCACAAAACCGTGCTGACTGTCCCGAATCAAGCAGTGTCTTTCCAGATGCTCAGAAATCCTATCCCTCAGCACCTTTTCCATCAACTTGCCTACCACCGAAGTAAGACTAACTGGCCTGTAATTCCCAGGGTTGTTCCTATTCCCTTTCTTGAACAGGGGCACAACATTTGCCACCCTCCAATCACCTGGTACCACCCCCGTCAGCAGAGAAGATGAAAAGATCATTGCCAGCGGCTCTGCAATTTCATCCCTTGCTTCCCATAACATCCTTGGATATACCCCGTCAGGCCCGGGAGACTTGTCTATCTTCAAGTTATTCAAAAACCCCAACACATCTTCCCTCCTAACGAGCACTTCCTCGAGCTTACCAGTCTGCTTCCCACCGTCCTCTTCAGTAATACACCCCTTCTCATTCGTAAATACCGAAGAGAAGTACTCATTCAAAACCTCACTTATCTCTTCCGGCTCAACACACAGTCTCCCGCTATTGTCCTTGACCGGACCTATGGTCCCCCTAGTCATCCTCATATTTCTGACATACGCGTAAAAGGCCTTGGGGTTTTCTTTTATCCTACCCGCCAAGCATTTTTCATGCCCTCTCTTAGCTCTCCTAATCCCTTTCTTCAGATCCTTCCTGGCCATCTTGTATCCCTCCAGAGCTATGCCTGTGCCCTTTTTCCTCAACTTTATATACGCATCCTTCTTCTTCCTAACAAGACTCTCAACCTCTCTTGTCAACCACGGTTCCCTCACATGACCATCCCTTCCCTGTCTGACAGGGACATGCTTATCAATGGCCCCTACTATCTGCTCCTTGAAAAAGTTCCACATTTCGACCGTGCCCTTCCCTGCCAGCATATGCTCCCAACTTATGCTCCTCAGTTCCTGCCTGACAGCATCATATCTACCCTTCCCCCAATTGTAAACCTTGCCCTGTTGCACATACCTATCCCTCTCCATTACCACAGTGAATGCTACAGAATTGTGATCACTATCTCCAAAGTGCTCGCCCACCAACAGCTCTATCACTTGCCCTGGTTCATTACCTAGTACCAAATCCAATATTGCCTCCCCTCTGGTCGGGCAGTCTACATACTGAGTCAGAAAAGCTTCCTGGACATACTGCACAAACACTACCCCATCCAAACTATTCGATCTAAAGAGTTGCCAATCAATATTTGGGAAGTTGAAATCCCCCATAATTACTACCCTGTGACTTCTGCTCCTTTCCAAAATCTGTTTCCCAATCTGCTCTTCCACCTCCCTGCTGCTATTGGGGGGCCTATAGAAAACTCCCATCAAGGTGACTGCTCCTTTCCTGTTCCTGACCTCAACCCACAGTGCCTCAGTCGGCAGATCCTCCTCGAAAATTCTTTCAGCAGTTGTTACACTATTTCTAACTAACAATGCCACCCCCCCACCTCTTTTACCACCATTTCTAATCTTATGAAAACATCTATAACCAGGTACCTCCAAAAACCATTCCTCCCCCTCACCTATCCACGTTTCAGTGATGGCCACAACATCGTAGTCCCAAGTGCCCATCCACGCCTTCAATTCACTCACCTTATTCCTGATGCTTCTTGCGTTGAAGTATACGCACTTTAACCCTTCTCCGTGCCCATCTGTCCTCTGTGACAGTGCTACCTTCCCCAATACCTCACTACACTCTTTGTCTTTCTGAGAGGACCCACTGGTCCCTGGATTACAAGTCCGGTTCCCATCCCCCTCCCAAACTAGTTTAAACCCTCCCGAACAGTACTAGCAAACCTCCCTCCCAGGATATTGGTGCCCCTCTGGTTCAGATGCAGCCCGTCCTGTTTGAACAGGTCCCATCTTCCCCAGAATGCAGTCCAATTATCCAAGAACTGGAAGCCCTCCCTCCTACACCATTCCTGCAGCCACGTGTTCAGCTGTGCTCTCTCCCTATTCCTAGCCTCACTATCACGTGGCGCCGGCAACAAACCAGAGATAACAACTCTGTCCGTCCGAGCTTTCAGCTTCCAGCCTAACTCCCTAAATTCACTTCTAACATCTGTGCCACCCTTCCTTCCTACGTCGTTGGTGCCAATGTGCACCACGACCTCTGGCTGCTCCCCCTCCCCTTTAAGGATCCTGAAGACGCGATCACAAACATCACGGACCCTGGCACCAGGGAGGCAACAAACCATCCGTGCGTCTCGCCTGCGCCCACAGAACCGCCTGTCCGTACTCCTCACCATCGAGTCCCCGATGACTAGTGCTCTCCCATTCTCCCTCCTTCCCTTCTGAGCCACAGCGCAGGACCCCGTGCCAGAGGCCCGGTCACTGCAGCCTGCCCCCGATAGGCCGTCCCCCCCAACAGTATCTAAAACTGTATACTTGTTGTTGAGTGTCAGAGAGTGATAGAGAGTGTCAGCGAGTGTCAGAGAGTGACTGAGAGTGTCAGAGAGTGGCAGAGAGTGATTGAGAATGTCTGAGAGTGTCTGAGAGTGTCAGAGAGTGATTCAGAGTGTCTGAGAGTGTCAGAGAGTGATAGAAAGTGATATAGAGCGTCTGAGAGTGATTGAGAGTGTCAGAGAGTGTCAGAGAGTGATAGAGAGTGTCCGAGAGTGTCAAAGAGTATCAGAGAGAGATAGAGAGTGTCTGAGAGTGTCAGAGAGTGATACAGAGTGTCTGAGAGCGATAAAGTGTGTCAGAGTGAGATACAGAATGTCAGAGAGTATCAGAGAGTGTCAGAGAGTGATAGAGAGTGTCTGAGAGTGATAAAGTTGTCAGAGAGAGATAGAGAATGTCAGAGAATGTCAGAGAGTGATAGAGAGTGATAGAGAGTGTCGGAGATTGTCAGAGAGTGTCAGAGAGTGATAGAGAGTGTCTGAGAATGTCAGAGAGTGTCAGAGAGTGACTGAGAGTGTCAGAGAGTGTCAGAGATTGATTGAGAGTGTCTGAGATTGTCAGAGTGTGATAGAAAGTGATATAGAGCGTCTGAGAGTGATTGAGAGTGTCAGAGAGTGTCAGAGAGTGATGAAGAGTGTCTGAGAATGTTAGAGAGTGTCAGAGATTGACAGAGTGTGATAGTGACAGTCACAGTGTGTCAGGGAATGATAGGGAGTGTCCGGGAGTGTCAGAGAGTGCAATAGAGTGTCAGAGAATGTCAGAGAGTGTCAGAGAGAGTCAGAGAGTGATAGAGAGTGTCTGAGAGTGTCAGAGATTGTCAGAGAGTGACAGAGAGTGTCAGAGAGTGTCAGAGTGTGATAGAGAGTGTCTGAGAGCGTCTGAGATTGTCAGAGAATGTCAGAGACTTTTAGAGCGTGTCAGAGAGTGACAGAGACTGTCAGAGAGTGGTAGGGAGTGATAGAGAGTGTCAGAGAGTGTCAGAGAGAGTTAGAGTGTGTCTGAGAGTGTCAGAGAGTGATACAGAGTGTCTGAGAGTAACATAGAGTGTCTGAGATCGTCGGAGAGTGTCAGAGGGTGTCAGAGAGAGTTAGAGAGGGTCTGAGAGTGTCAGAGAGTGATACAGAGTGTCTGAGAGTGATAATGTGTGTCAGAGACTGTCAGAGAGTGATAGAAAGTGTCAGAGAGTGATAGAGAGTGTCAGCGAGTGTCAGAGAGTGACTGAGAGTGTCAGAGAGTGGCAGAGAGTGATTGAGAATGTCTGAGAGTGTCTGAGAGTGTCAGAGAGTGATTCAGAGTGTCTGAGAGTGTCAGAGAGTGATAGAAAGTGATATAGAGCGTCTGAGAGTGATTGAGAGTGTCAGAGAGTGGCAGAGAGTGATAGAGAGTGTCTGAGAATGTCAGAGAGTGTCAGAGAGTGATAGGGAGTGTCTGAGAGTGTCAGAGAGTGATTTAGAGTGTCTGACAGTGTCAGACAGTGATCGAGAGCGTCTGAGAGTCTCAGAGAGTGTCAGAGAGTTTTTGAGATTGTCAGACAGTGACTGAGAGTGATTGAGAATGTCTGAGAGTGTCTGAGAGTGTCAGAGAGTGTCAGAGAGTGTCAGAGAGTGATAGAGATTGTCAGAGATTGTCAGAGAGTGGTAGAGAGAGATAGAGTGTGTCAGAGAGTGACCAAGAGTGATAGAGAGTGTCTGAGAGTGTCAGAGAGTGTCAGAGAGAGATAGAGAGTGTCTGAGAAGTTGTCAGAAAGTGATACAGATTGTCAGAGAGTGTTAGAGAGAGTCAGAGAGTGATAGAGAGGGTCAGAGAGTGTCAGAGAGTGATAGAGAGTGTCAGAGAATGTCAGAGATTGTCACAGAGTGTCAGAGAGTTTCAGAGAGTGATAGAGAGTGGCAGAGAGTGTCAGAGAGTGTCAGAGAGTGATAGAAAGTGTCTGAGAGCGTCTGAGAGTGTCAGAGAGTGATAGAGAGTATCAGAGAGTGTCAGAGAGTGATGGAGAGTGTCTGAGAGCATCTGAGAGTGTCAGAGAGTGTCAGAGAGTGTCAGAGAGCGATAGAGAGTGTCTGAGAGTGTCAGAGACTGTCAGAGAGAGATAGAGAGTGTCTGAGAGTGTCAGAGAGTGATACAGAGTGTCTGAGAGTGATAAAGTGTGTCAGAGAGAGATAGAGAATGTCAGAGAGTGTCAGAGAGTGTCAGCGAGTGTCAGAGAGAGATAGAGAGTGTCTGAGAGTGTCAGAGAGTGATACAGAATGTCAGAGAGTGATATAGATTGTCAGAGAGTGATAGAGAGTGTCTCAGTGTGTCAGAGAGTGTCAGAGAGAGATAGAGAGTGTCTGCGAAGCTGTCAGAAAGTGATACAGAGTGTCAGAGAGTGTTAGAGAGAGTCAGAGAGTGATAGAGAGTGTCAGAGAGTGTAAGAGAGTGATATATAGTGTCAGAGAATGTCAGAGATTGTCACAGAGTGTCAGAGAGTGTCAGAGAGTGATAGAGAGTGACAGAGAGTGACAGAGAGTGTCAGAGAGTGTCAGAGAGTGATAGAAAGTATCTGAGAGCGTCTGAGAGTGTCAGAGGGTGTCAGAGAGTGATAGAGAGTGATAGAGAGTGTCTGAGAGTGTCAGAGAGAGATAGAGAGTGTCTGAGAGTGTCAGAGAGTGATACAGAGTGCCTGAGAGTGATAAAGTGTGTCAGAGAGAGATGGAGAATGTCAGAGAATATCAGAGAGTGTCAGAGAGTGATAGAGAGTGATAGAGAGTGTCGGAGAGTGTCAGAGTGTGTCAGAGAGTGATATAGAGTGTCTGAGAATGTCAGAGAGTGTCAGAGAGTGACTGAGAGTGTCAGAGAGTGTCAGAGAGTGATTGAGAATGTCTGAGAGAGTCTGAGAGTGTCAGAGAGTGATTGAGAGTGTCTGAGAGTGTCAGAGTGTGTCAGAGAGAGATAGAGAGTGTCTGAGAGTGTCAGAGAGTGATACAGAGTGCCTGAGAGTGATAAAGTGTGTCAGAGAGAGATAGAGAATGTCAGAGAGTGTCAGAGAGTGTCAGCGAGTGTCAGAGAGAGATAGAGAGTGTCTGAGAGTGTCAGAGAGAGATACAGAATGTCAGAGAGTGATATAGATTGTCAGAGAGTGATAGAGAGTGTCAGAGAGTCTCAGAGAGTGATAGAGAGTGACAGAGAGTGATAGAGAGTGTCAGAGATTGTCAGAGAGTGTCAGAGAGTGATAGAGAGTATCAGAGAGCGTCAGAGAGTGATATAGAGTGTCTGAGACTTTCTGAGAGCGTCAGGGAGTGTCTGAGAGTGTCAGAGATTGAGAGAGATTGTCTGAGAGTGTCTGAGAGTGTCAGAGAGTGTCAGGGAGTGGTAGAGAGTGTTAGAGAGTGTCAGAGAGTGTTAGAGAGTGTCTGAGAGAGTCAGGGAGTGTCTGAGAGTGTCAGGGAGTGTCAGAGTGTGTCAGAGAGTGATCGAGACTGTCTGACAGTGTCTGAGAGTGTCAGAGAGTGTCAGAGAATGTCAGAGAGGGTCTGAGAAAGTCAGAAAGTTTCAGAGAGTGAGAGAGATTGTCTGAGAGTGTCTGAGAGTGTCAGAGAGTGATAGAGAGTATCTGAGAGCGTCTGAGAGTGTCAGAGAGAGTCAGAGAGTGTCAGAGAGTGTCAGAGAGTGATGGACAGTGTCAGAGAGTGTCAGAGAGTGTCTGAGAGTGTCAGAGAGTGTCAGAGAGAGATACAGAGTGTCTGAGAGTGTCTGAGAGTGTCATAGAGTGTCAGAGTTTGTCAGAGAATGTCGGAGAGTTTCTGAGAGTATCTGTGAGTGTCAGGGAGCGTCAGAGAGTTTCACAGTGTGTCACAGAGTGTCAGAGAGTTTCAGAGAGTTTCAGAGTGTGTCAGATAGTGTCAGAGAGTTTCAGAGAGTGTGAGAGACTGTCTGAGAATGTTAGAGAGCGTCAGCGAGTTTCAGAGACTGTCAGAGAGTGTCAAAGAGTTTCAGAGAGTGTCAGAGAGTTTCGGAGAGTGTCTGTGAGTGTCGGAGAGTATCAGAGAGTTTCTGAGAGTTTCTGAGTGTGTCAGAGAGTATCAGAGAGTGTCAGAGAGCGTCAGAGATTTTCAGAGAGTTTCAGAGAGCTTCAGAGAGTGTCAGAGATTGTGAGAAAGTTTCAGATGGTGTCAGAGAGAGTCCGAGAGTTTCTGAGTGTGTCAGAGAGAGTCAGAGAGCGTCAGAGCGTGCCAGAGAGTTTCATAGAGGTTCTGTGAGTGTCAGAGAGTGTCAGAGAGTGTCAGAGAGTTTCGGAGAGTGTCACAGATTGTCAGGGAGTGTCAGAGAGTTTCAGAGAATTTCAGACAGTTTGAGAGAGTTTCTGAGAGTGTCAGACAGTGTCAGAGAGTTTCAGAGAGTGTCAGAGAGTGTCAGAGAGTTTCTGAGAGTTTCAGAGAATTTCAGTGAGGGTCAGAGAGTTTCAGAGTGTGTCAGAGGGTTTCAGATTGTTTCAGAGAGTGTCTGAGAGCGTCAGAGATTTTCAGAGAGTTTCAGAGAGCTTCAGAGAGTGTCAGAGATTGTGAGAAAGTTTCAGATGGTGTCAGAGAGAGTCCGAGAGTTTCTGAGTGTGTCAGAGAGAGTCAGAGAGCGTCAGAGCGTGCCAGAGAGTTTCATAGAGGTTCAGAGAGTGTCAGAGAGTGTCAGAGAGTGTCAGAGAGTTTCGGAGAGTGTCACAGATTGTCAGGGAGTGTCAGAGAGTTTCAGAGAATTTCAGACAGTTTGAGAGAGTTTCTGAGAGTGTCAGACAGTGTCAGAGAGTTTCAGAGAGTGTCAGAGAGTGTCAGAGAGTTTCTGAGAGTTTCAGAGAATTTCAGTGAGGGTCAGAGAGTTTCAGAGTGTGTCAGAGGGTTTCAGATTGTTTCAGAGAGTGTCTGAGAGTGTCAGAGTGTTTCAGAGAGTGTCTGAGAGTGTCAGAGTGTCAGAGAGTTCCTGAGAATTCCTGAGTGTGTCAGAGAGTGTCAGAGAATTTCAGAGAGTGTCAGAGAGTGTAACAGAGTGTCAGAGATTGTCAGAGAGTGTCAGAGAGTTTCAGAGAATTTCAGAGTTTTTCTGAGAGTTTCTGAGAGTTTCACAGAGTTTCAGAGAGTGTCAGAGTGTGATAGAGAGCGTCAGAGAGTTTCACAGTGTGTCACAGAGTGTCAGAGAGTTTCAGAAACTTTCAGAGAGTGTCAGATGGTGTCAGAGATTGTCAGAGAGTGTCAGAGAGTTTCACAGAGTTTCAGAGAATTTCTGAGAGTTTCTGAGTCTGTCAGAGAGTGTCAGAGACTGTCAGAGAGTTTCAGAGAGTGTCACAGACTGTCACAGAATGTCAGAGAGATTGCAGAGTGCGTCAGAGAGTGTCAGAGAGCTTCAGAGAGTGTCAGAGAGGGTCAGAGAGTGACAGAGAGTTTCAGTGAGTGTCAGAGAGTTTCAGAGAGTTTCAGGGAGTGTCAGAGATTGCCTGAGAGCGTCTGAGAGTGTCAAAGAGTTTCAGAGAGTGTCAGATAGTGTCAGAGAGTTTCAGAGAGTGTCAGAGAGTGTCAAAGAGTGTCTGAGAGTGTCATAGAGTTTCAGAGAGTGTCATAGAATGTCGGAGAGTTTCAGAGAGTATCTGTGAGTGTCGGGAGCGTCAGAGAGTTTCACAGTGTGTCACAGAGTGTCAGAGAGTTTCAGAGAGTTTCAGAGTGTGTCAGATAGTGTCAGAGAGTTTCAGAGAGTGTGAGAGACTGTCTGAGAATGTCAGAGAGTGTCAGAGAGTATCAGAGAGTTTCAGACAGTGTCAGAGAACGTTAGAGAGCGTCAGAGAGTTTCAGAGACTGTCAGAGAGTTTCAAAGAGTTTCAGAGAGTTTCAGAGAGTTTCGGAGAGTGTCTGTGAGTGTCGGAGAGTATCAGAGAGCTTCTGAGAGTTTCTGAGTGTGTCAGAGAGTATCAGAGAGTGTCAGAGAGCGTCAGAGATTTTCAGAGAGTTTCAGAGAGCTTAAGAGAGTGTCAGAGATTGTCAGAAAGTTTCAGATGGTGTCAGAGAGTGTCCGTGAGTTTCTGAGTGTGTCAGAAAGTGTCAGAGAGCGTCAGAGCGTGTCAGAGAGTTTCAGAGAGTTTCTGAGAGTGTTAGAGAGCTTCTGAGAGTTTTTGAGTTTGTCAGCGAGTGTCAGAGAGTGTCAGAGAGTTTCGGAGAGTGTCACAGATTGTCAGGGAGTGTCAGAGAGTTTCAGAGAATTTCAGACAGTTTGAGAGAGTTTCTGAGAGTGTCAGACAGTGTCAGAGAGTTTCAGAGAGTGTCAGAGAGTGTCAGAGAGTGTCAGTGTGTTTCGGAGAGTTTCAGAGTGTTTCATTGAGGGTCAGACAGTTTCAGAGTGTGTCAAAGGGTTTCAGATTGTTTCAGAGAGTGTCTGAGAGTGTCAGAGTGTTTCAGAGAGTGTCTGAGAGTGTCAGAGAGTGTCAGAGAGTTCCTGAGAATTCCTGAGTGTGTCAGAGAGTGCAGGAGATTTTCAGAGAGTGTCAGAGAGTGTAACAGAGTGTCAGAGATTGTCAGAGAGTGTCAGAGAGTTTCAGAGAATTTCAGAGATTTTCTGAGAGTTTCTGAGAGTTTCACAGAGTTTCAGAGAGTTTCAGAGAGTGTCAGAGTGTGATAGAGAGCGTCAGAGAGTTTCACAGTGTGTCGCAGAGTGTCAGAGAGTTTCAGAGAGTTTCAGAGAGTGTCAGATGGTGTCAGAGATTGTCAGAGAGTGTCAGAGAGTTTCACAGAGTTTCAGAGAGTTTCTGAGAGATTCTGAGTGTGTCAGGGACTGTCAGAGACTGTCAGAGAGTTTCAGAGAGTGTCACAGACTGTCAGAGAATGTCAGGGAGATTGCAGAGTGTGTCAGAGAGTGTCAGAGAGCTTCAGAGAGTGTCAGCGAGGGTCAGAGAGTGACAGAGAGTTTCAGTGAGTGTCAGAGAGTTTCAGTGAGTTTCAGAGAGTGTCAGAGATTGCCTGAGAGTGTCAAAGAGTTTCAGAGAGTGTCAGATAGTGTCAGAGAGTTTCAGAGAGTGTCAGAGAGAGTAAGAGAGTGTCTGAGTGTGTCATAGAGTGTCAGAGAGTGTCATAGAATGTCGGAGAGTTTCTGAGAGTATCTGTGAGTGTCAGGGAGCGTCAGAGAGTTTCACATTGTGTCACAGAGTGTCAGAGAGTTTCAGAGAGTTTCAGAGTGTGTCAGATAGTGTCAGAGAGTTTCAGAGAGTGTGAGAGACTGTCTGAGAGTGTCAGAGAGTGTCAGAGAGTGTCAGAGAGTTTCAGACAGTGTCAGAGAATGTCAGAGAGCGTCAGAGACTGTCAGAGAGTGTCAAAGAGTTTCAGAGAGTTTCAGAGAGTTTCGGAGAGTGTCTGTGAGTGTCCTAGAGTATCAGAGAGTTTCTGAGAGTTTCTGAGTGTGTCAGAGAGTATCAGAGAGTGTCAGAGAGCGTCAGAGATTTTCAGAGAGTTTCAGAGAGCTTCAGAGAGTGTCAGAGATTGTCAGAAAGTTTCAGATGGTGTCAGAGAGTGTCCGAGAGTTTCTGAGTGTGTCAGAGAGTGTCAGAGATTTTCAGAGAGTGTCAGAGAGTGTAACAGAGTGTCAGAGATTGTCAGAGAGTGGCAGAGAGTTTCAGAGAATTTCAGAGATTTTCTGAGAGTTTCTGAAAGTTTCACAGAGTTTCAGAGAGTTTCTGAGAGTGTTAGAGAGCTTCTGAGAGTTTTTGAGTTTGTCAGAGAGTGTCAGAGAGTGTCAGAGAGTTTCGGAGAGTGTCACAGATTGTCAGGGAGTGTCAGAGAGTTTCAGAGAATTTCAGACAGTTTGAGAGAGTTTCTGAGAGTGTCAGACAGTGTCAGAGAGTTTCAGAGAGTGTCAGAGAGTGTCAGAGAGTGTCAGTGAGTTTCGGAGAGTTTCAGAGTGTTTCATTGAGGGTCAGACAGTTTCAGAGTGTGTCAGAGGGTTTCAGATTGTTTCAGAGAGTGTCTGAGAGTGTCAGAGTGTTTCAGAGAGTGTCTGAGAGTGTCAGAGAGTGTCAGAGAGTTCCTGAGAATTCCTGAGTGTGTCAGAGAGTGCAGGAGATTTTCAGAGAGTGTCAGAGAGTGTAACAGAGTGTCAGAGATTGTCAGAGAGTGTCAGAGAGTTTCAGAGAATTTCAGAGATTTTCTGAGAGTTTCTGAGAGTTTCACAGAGTTTCAGAGAGTTTCAGAGAGTGTCAGAGTGTGATAGAGAGCGTCAGAGAGTTTCACAGTGTGTCGCAGAGTGTCAGAGAGTTTCAGAGAGTTTCAGAGAGTGTCAGATGGTGTCAGAGATTGTCAGAGAGTGATATAGAGTGTCTGAGACTTTCTGAGAGCGTCAGGGAGTGTCTGAAAGAGTCAGAGAGTGTCTGAGAGTGATAGAGGGTGTCAGAGAGTGTCTGAGAGTGATAGAGATTGTCAGAGAATGTCAGAGAGTGGCAGAGAATGATAGAGAGTGTATGATACTCTCAGAGAGTGTCAGAGAGTGGCAGAGAATGATAGAGTGTTTCGGAGAGTGTCTGAGAGTGTCAGAGAGTGATAGAGAGTATCAGAGAGCGTCAGAGAGTTATGTCGAGTGTCTGAGACTTTCTGAGAGCGTCAGGGAGTGTCTGAGAGTGTCAGAGATTGAGAGAGATTGTCTGAGAGTGTCTGAGAGAGTCAGAGAGTGATGAAGAGTGTCTGAGAGTGTCTGAGAGTGTCAGGGAGAGTCTGAGTGTGTCAGAGCGTGTCAGAGTGTGTCAGAGAGTGATAGAGAGTGTCAGAGAGTTTCAAAGAGTGTCAGAGAGTGTCAGAGATGGTCTGTGAGTGTCAGAGAGTTTCAGAGAGTGAGAGAGATTGTCTGAGAGTGTCTGAGAGTGTCAGAGAGTGATAGAGAGTGTCAGAGAATGTCAGAGAGTGATAGCGAGTGTCTGAGAGTGTCAGAGAGTGTCAGAGAGTGCCAGAGTGTGATAGAGAGTGTCTGAGAGTGTCAGAGAGTGTCAGAGAGAGATAGAGAGTGTCTGAGAAGGTGTCAGAAAGTGATACAGAGTGTCAGAGAGTATTAGAGAGAATCAGAGAGTGATAGAGAGAGTCAGAGAGTGTCAGAGAGTGACAGAGAGTGTCAGAGAATGTCAGAGATTGTCACAGAGTGTCAGAGAGTGTCAGAGAGTGATAGAGAGTGGCAGAGAGTGTCAGAGAGTGTCAGAGAGTGATAGAAGGTGTCTGAGAGCGTCAGAGAGTGTCAGAGAGAGATAGAGAGTGTCTGAGAAGGTGTCAGAAAGTGATACAGAGTGTCAGAGAGTATTAGAGAGAATCAGAGAGTGATAGAGAGAGTCAGAGAGTGTCAGAGAGTGACAGAGAGTGTCAGAGAATGTCAGAGATTGTCACAGAGTGTCAGAGAGTGTCAGAGAGTGACAGAGAGTGTCAGAGAATGTCAGAGATTGTCACAGAGTGTCAGAGAGTGTCAGAGAGTGATAGAGAGTGGCAGAGAGTGTCAGAGAGTGTCAGAGAGTGATAGAAGGTGTCTGAGAGCGTCTGAGAGTGTCAGAGAGTGTCAGAGAGTGATAGAGCGTGTCAGAGAGTGATGGAGAGTGTCAGAGAGTGTCAGAGAGTGATAGAGAGTGGCAGAGAGTGTCAGAGAGTGTCAGAGAGTGATAGAAGGTGTCTGAGAGCGTCTGAGAGTGTCAGAGAGTGTCAGAGAGTGATAGAGCGTGTCAGAGAGTGATGGAGAGTGTCAGAGAGTGTCAGAGAGAGATAGAGAGTGTCTGAGAAGGTGTCAGAAAGTGATACAGAGTGTCAGAGAGTATTAGAGAGAATCAGAGAGTGATAGAGAGAGTCAGAGAGTGTCAGAGAGTGACAGAGAGTGTCAGAGAATGTCAGAGATTGTCACAGAGTGTCAGAGAGTGTCAGAGAGTGATAGAGAGTGGCAGAGAGTGTCAGAGAGTGTCAGAGAGTGATAGAAGGTGTCTGAGAGCGTCTGAGAGTGTCAGAGAGTGTCAGAGAGTGATAGAGCGTGTCAGAGAGTGATGGAGAGTGTCTGAGAGTGTCAGAGTGTGATCAAGAGTGTCTGAGAGTGTCTGAGTGTGTCAGGGAATGTCTGAGAGTGTCTGAGAGTGTCAGAGAGTGATTGAGAGTGTCTGAGACTGTCTGAGAGTGATAGAGAGATTCAGCGAGGGTCTGAGAGTGACAGAGAGTAGCTGAGAGTATCAAAAATTGTCTGAGAGTGTCAGAGAATGTCAGCGAGTGTCTGAGAGAGACCAAGAGTGATAGAGAGTGTCAGAGAGTGTCAGAGCTTGTCAGAGAGTGATAGAGAGAGTCAGAGAGTGTCAGAGAGTGATAGTGTGTGTTTGAGAGTGTCAGAGAGTGATTGAGATTGTCTGAGAATGTCAGAGAGTGTCAGAGAGATTCAGAGAGTGATTGAGAGTGTCTATGCGTGTCAGAGAGTGTCTGAGAGTGATAGAGAGTGTCTGAGAGTGTCTGAGAGTGATAGAGAGTGTCTGAGAGTGTCAGAGAGGGTCTGAGTGTCAGAGAGTGTCAGCGAGTGTCTCAGAGTGATAGAGATTGTCAGAGAATGTCAGAGAGTGTTTGAGAGTGATAGAGATTGTCTGAGAGTGTCAGAGATTGATAGAGAGTGTCAGAGAGTGTCAGAGAGTGATCGAGAGTGTCAGCGAGTGTCTGAGAGTGATAGAGATTGTCAGAGATTGTCAGCGAGTGTCTGAGAGTGATATAGATTGTCAGAGAATGTCAGAGTTGTAGAGAGTGACAGAGAGTTGCTGAGATTGCCAGAGAGTTTCAGAGAGTGATAGAGAGTTTCTGAGAGTGTCTGAGAGAGACAGAGAGTGTCAGAGTGTGGTAGAGAGTGTCAGAGAGTGTCAGAGAGTGTCGGAGAGTGTCAGAGAGTGTCAGAGAGTGATAGAGAGTGTCAGAGATTGTCAGAGCATGTCAGAGAGTGTCAGAGAGTGATAGAGAGTGGCAGAGAGTGTCAGAGAGTGTCAGAGAGTGATAGAAGGTGTCTGAGAGCGTCTGAGAGTGTCAGAGAGTGTCAGAGAGTGATAGAGCGTGTCAGAGAGTGATGGAGAGTGTCTGAGAGTGTCAGAGTGTGATCAAGAGTGTCTGAGAGTGTCTGAGTGTGTCAGGGAATGTCTGAGAGTGTCTGAGAGTGTCAGAGAGTGATTGAGACTGTCTGAGACTGTCTGAGAGTGATAGAGAGATTCAGCGAGGGTCTGAGAGTGACAGAGAGTAGCTGAGAGTATCAAAAATTGTCTGAGAGTGTCAGAGAATGTCAGCGAGTGTCTGAGAGAGACCAAGAGTGATAGAGAGTGTCAGAGAGTGTCAGAGCTTGTCAGAGAGTGATAGAGAGAGTCAGAGAGTGTCAGAGAGTGATAGTGTGTGTTTGAGAGTGTCAGAGAGTGATTGAGATTGTCTGAGAATGTCAGAGAGTGTCAGAGAGATTCAGAGAGTGATTGAGAGTGTCTATGCGTGTCAGAGAGTGTCTGAGAGTGATAGAGAGTGTCTGAGAGTGTCTGAGAGTGATAGAGAGTGTCTGAGAGTGTCAGAGAGGGTCTGAGTGTCAGAGAGTGTCAGCGAGTGTCTCAGAGTGATAGAGATTGTCAGAGAATGTCAGAGAGTGTTTGAGAGTGATAGAGATTGTCTGAGAGTGTCAGAGATTGATAGAGAGTGTCAGAGAGTGTCAGAGAGTGATCGAGAGTGTCAGCGAGTGTCTGAGAGTGATAGAGATTGTCAGAGATTGTCAGCGAGTGTCTGAGAGTGATATAGATTGTCAGAGAATGTCAGAGTTGTAGAGAGTGACAGAGAGTTGCTGAGATTGCCAGAGAGTTTCAGAGAGTGATAGAGAGTTTCTGAGAGTGTCTGAGAGAGACAGAGAGTGTCAGAGTGTGGTAGAGAGTGTCAGAGAGTGTCAGAGAGTGTCGGAGAGTGTCAGAGAGTGTCAGAGAGTGATAGAGAGTGTCAGAGATTGTCAGAGCATGTCAGAGAGTGTCAGAGTTTGATAGAGAGTGTGTGAGAGTGTCAGAGAGTGATTGAGAATGTCAGAGAGTGTCAGAGAGATTCAGAGAGTGATTGAGAGTGTCTATGCGTGTCAGAGAGTGTCAGAGAGTGATAGAGAGTGTCTGAGAGTGTCTGAGTGTGTTAGGGAGTGTCTGAGAGTGTCGGAGAGTGTCTGAGAGTGATAGAGAGCGTCTGAAAGTGTCAGAGAGGGTCTGAGAGTGTCAGGGAGTGTCAGCGTGTGTCTGAGAGTGATGGAGATTGTCAGAGAATGTCAGAGAGTGGTAGAGAGAGATAGAGTGTGTCAGAGAGTGAATGAGTGTGTCTGAGAGTGTCAGAGAGTGTCAGAGAGTGATGGAGAGTGTCTGAGAGTGTCAGAGAGTGATTGAGTGTGACAGAGAGTTTCTGAGAGTGTCAAAGAGTGATTGAGTGTGTCTGAGAATGTCAGAGAGTGGTAGAGAGAGATAGAGTGTGTCAGAGAGTGATTGAGTGTTTCTGAGAGTGTCAGAGAATGTCAGAGAGTGGTAGAGAGAGATAGAGTGTGTCAGAGAGTGATTGAGTGTGTCTGAGAGTGTCAGAGAGTGTCAGAGAGTGATTGAGTGTGTCTGAGAGTGTCAGAGAGTGTCAAAGAGTGATTGGGAGTGTCTGAGATTGTCAGAGAGTGATAGAGAGTGTCAAAGAATGTCAGAGAGTGATAGCGAGTGTCTGAGAGTGTCAGAGAGTGATCGAGAGGGTCTGAGAGTGTCTGAGTGTGTCAGGGAATGTCTGAGAGTGTCTGAGAGTGTCAGAGAGTGATTGAGAGCGTCTGAGACTATCTGAGAGTGATAGAGAGTTTCAGCGAGGGTCTGAGAGTGATAGAGAGTATCTGAGAGTATCAGAATGTGTCTGAGAGTGTCAGAGAATGTCAGCGAGTGTCTGAGAGAGACCGAGAGTGATAGAGAGTGTCAGAGAGTGTCAGAGAGTGATTGAGAGTGTCTGAGAGTGCAAGAGAGTGATAGAGAGTGTCTGACTGTGTCAGACAGTGATTGAGAGTGTCAGAGATTGGCAGAGAATGATAGAGAGTGTCTGAGACTCTCAGAGAGTGCCAGAGTTTGGCAGAGAATGATAGAGAGTGTCTGAGAGTGTCAGAGAGTGTCTGAGAGTGATAGAGATTGTCAGAGAACGTCACAGAGTGGCAAAGAATGATAGAGAGTGTATGAGACTCTCAGAGAGTGTCAGAGAGTGGCAGAGAATGATAGAGTGTTTCGGAGAGTGTCAGAGAGTGATAGAGAGTATCAGAGAGCGTCAGAGAGTGATATAGAGTGTCTGAGACTTTCTGAGAGCGTCAGGGAGTGTCTGAGAGTGTCAGAGATTGAGAGAGATTGTCTGAGAGTGTCTGAGAGAGTCAGAGAGTGATGAAGAGTGTCTGAGAGTGTCACGGAGAGTCTGAGTGTGTCAGAGAGTGGCAGAGTGTGTCAGAGAGTGTCAGAGAGTTTCAAAGAGTGTCAGAGAGTGTCAGACATGGTCTGAGAGTGTCAGAGAGTTTCAGAGAGTGAGAGAGATTGTCTGAAAGTGTCTGAGAGTGTCAGAGAGTGATAGAGAGTTTCAGAGAATGTCAGAGAGTGATAGACAGTGTCTGAGATTGTCAGAGATTGATAGAGTGTGTCTGAGAGTGTCTGAGTGTGTCAGGGAGTGTCTGAGAGTGTCTGAGGGTGTCTGAGAGCGATAGAGAGTGTCTGAGAGTGTCAGAGAGGGTCTGAGAGTGTCAGAGAGTGTCAGCGAGTGTCTGAGAGTGATAGAGATTGTCAGAGATTGTCAGCGAGTGTCTGAGAGTGATAGAGATTGTCAGAGAATGTCAGAGAGTGGTAGAGAGTGACAGAGAAAGTCTGAGAGTGCCAGAGAGTGTCAGAGAGTGTCAGAGAGTGACAGAGAGTGTCTGAGAGTGTCTCAGAGTGTCAGAGAGTGTCAGAGAAAGTCAGGGAGTGATAGAGAGTGTCAGAGAGTGATAGAGAGTTTCTGAGGTTGTCAGAGAGTGTCAGAGGTTGTCTGAGACTGTCAGAGAGTTTCAGAGAGTGAGAGAGATTGTCTGAGAGTGTCAGAGAGTGATAGCGAGTGTGTGAGAGTGTCAGAGAGTGATAGGGAGTGTCTGAGAGTGTCAGAGAGGGTCTGAGAGTGTCAGGAAGTGTCAGCGAGTGTCTGAGAGTGATGGAGATTGTCAGAGAATGTCAGAGAGTGTTTGAGAGTGATAGAGCTTGTCTGAGAGTGTCAGAGAATGATAGAGAGTGTCTGAGACTCTCAGAGAGTGTCAGAGTTTGGCAGAGAATGATAGAGAGTGTCTGAGAGTGTCAGAGAGTGTCTGAGAGTGATAGAGATTGTCAGAGAACGTCACAGAGTGGCAGAGAATGATAGAGAGTGTATGAGACTCTCAGAGAGTGTCCGAGAGTGGCAGAGTATGATAGAGTGTTTCGGAGAGTGTCAGAGAGTGATAGAGAGTATCAGAGAGCGTCAGAGAGTGATATAGAGTGTCTGAGACTTTCTGAGAGCGTCAGGGAGTGTCTGAGAGTGTCAGAGATTGAGAGAGATTGTCTGAGAGTGTCTGAGAGAGTCAGAGAGTGATGAAGAGTGTCTGAGAGTGTCTGAGAGTGTCAGGGAGAGTCTGAGTGTGTCAGAGAGTGTCAGAGTGTGTAAGAGAGTGTCAGAGAGTTTCAAAGAGTGTCAGAGAGTGTCAGACATGGTCTGAGAGTGTCAGAGAGTTTCAGAGAGTGAGAGAGATAGTCTGAGAGTGTCTGAGAGTGTCAGAGAGTGATAGTGAGTTTCAGAGAATGTCAGAGAGTGATAGACAGTGTCTGAGATTGTCAGAGATTGATAGAGTGTGTCTGAGAGTGTCTGAGTGTGTCAGGGAGTGTCTGAGAGTGTCTGAGGGTGTCTGAGAGTGATAGAGAGTGTCTGAGAGTGTCAGAGAGGGTCTGAGAGTGTCAGAGAGTGTCAGCGAGTGTCTGAGAGTGATAGAGATTGTCAGAGATTGTCAGCGAGTGTCTGAGAGTGATAGAGATTGTCAGAGAATGTCAGAGAGTGGTAGAGAGTGACAGAGAAAGTCTGAGAGTGCCAGAGAGTGTCAGAGAGTGACAGAGAGTGTCTGAGAGTGTCTCAGAGTGTCAGAGAGTGTCAGAGAAAGTCAGGGAGTGATAGAGAGTGTCAGAGAGTGATAGAGAGTTTCTGAGAGTGCCAGAGAGTGTCAGAGGTTGTCTGAGACTGTCAGAGAGTTTCAGAGAGTGAGAGAGATTGTCTGAGAGTGTCAGAGAGTGATAGCGAGTGTGTGAGAGTGTCAGAGAGCGATAGAGAGTGTCTGAGAGTGTCAGAGAGGGTCTGAGAGTGTCAGAGAGTGTCAGCGAGTGTCTGAGAGTGATAGAGATTGTCAGAGAATGTCAGAGTGTGTTTGAGAGTGATAGAGATTGTCTGAGAGTGTCAGAGATTGATAGAGAGTGTCAGAGAGTGTCAGAGAGTGATAGAGAGTGTCTGAGAGTGTCAGAGAGTGTCAGAGAGTGATTGAGAATGTCAGAGAGTGTCAGAGAGATTCAGAGAGTGATTGAGAGTGTCTGAGAGTGTCAGAGAGTGATAGAGAGTGATATTGAGTGTCTGAGAGTGATTGAGAGTGTCTAAGAGTGTCAGAGAGTGTCAGAGAGTGATAGAGATTGTCTGAGAGTGTCTGAGTGTGTCAGGGAGTGTCTGAGAGTGATAGAGAGTGTCTGACAGTGTCAAAGAGGGTCTGAGAGTGTCAGGGAGTGTCAGCGAGTGTCTGAGAGTGATGGAGATTGTCAGAGAGTGTCAAAGAGTGTTTGAGAGTGATAGAGATTGTCTGAGAGTGTCAGAGAGTGATATAGAGTGTCTGAGGTTGTCAGAGAGTGTCAGAGGTTGTCTGAGATTGTCAGAGAGTTTCAGAGAGTGAGAGAGATTGTCTGAGAGTGTCAGAGAGTGACAGTGAGTGTGTGAGAGTGTCAGAGAGTGATAGGGAACGTCTGAGAGTGTCTGAGTGTGTCAGGGAGTGTTTGAGAGTGTCTGAGAGTGATAGAGAGTGTCTGAGAGTGTCAGAGAGGGTCTGAGAGTGTCAGAGAGTGTCAGCGAGTGTCTCAGAGTGATAGAGATTGTCAGAGAATGTCAGAGAGTGTTTGAGAGTGATAGAGATTGTCTGAGAGTGTCAGAGATTGATAGAGAGTGTCAGAGAGTGTCAGAGAGTGATCGAGAGTGTCAGCGAGTGTCTGAGAGTGATAGAGATTGTCAGAGATTGTCAGCGAGTGTCTGAGAGTGATAGAGATTGTCAGAGAATGTCAGAGTTGTGGAGAGTGACAGAGAGTTGCTGAGATTGCCAGAGAGTTTCAGAGAGTGATAGAGAGTTTCTGAGAGTGTCTGAGAGAGGCAGAGAGTGTCAGAGAGTGTCAGAGTGTGGTAGAGAGTGTCAGAGAGTGTCAGAGAGTGTCAGAGAGTGATAGATAGTGTCTGAGAGTGTCAGAGAGTGATAGAGAGTGTCTGAGAGTGTCAGACAGTGATACAGAGTGTCAGAGAGTGATAGAGAGTGTCAGAGAATGTCAGAGAGTGCCACAGAGTGTCAGAGAGTGTCAGAGAGTGTCAGAGAGTGATAGAGAGTGTCAGAGATTGTCAGAGCATGTCAGAGAGTGTCAGAGTTTGATAGAGAGTGTCTGAGAGTGTCAGAGAGTGATTGAGAATGTCAGAGAGTGTCAGAGAGATTCAGAGAGTGATTGAGAGTGTCCATGCGTGTCAGAGAGTGTCAGAGAGTGATAGAGAGTGTCTGAGTGTGTCAGGGAGTGTCTGAGAGTGTTGGAGAGTGTCTGAGAGTGATAGAGAGTGTCTGAAAGTGTCAGAGACGGTCTGAAGTGTCAGGGAGTGTCAGCGAGTGTCTGAGAGTGATGGAGATTGTCAGAGAATGTCAGAGAGTGGTAGAGAGAGATAGAGTGTGTCAGAGAGTGATTGAGTGTGTCTGAGAGTGTCAGAGAGTTTCAGAGAGTGATAGAGAGTGTCTGAGAGTGTCAGAGAGTGATTGAGTGTGACAGAGAGTTTCTGAGAGTGTCAGAGAGTGTCAAAGAGTGATTGGGAGTGTCTGACATTGTCAGAGAGTGATAGAGAGTGTCAAAGAATGTCAGAGAGTGATAGCGAGTGTCTGAGAGTGTCAGGGAGTGATCGAGAGGGTCTGAGAGTGTCTGAGTGTGTCAGGGAATGTCTGAGAGTGTCTGAGAGTGTCAGAGAGTGATTGAGAGCGTCTGAGACTGTCTGAGAGTGATAGAGAGTTTCAGCGAGGGTCTGAGAGTGATAGAGAGTATCTGAGAGTATCAGAAAGTGTCTGAGAGTGTCAGAGAATGTCAGCGAGTGTCTGAGAGAGACCGAGAGTGATAGAGAGTGTCTGAGAGTGTCAGACAGTGATTGAGAGTGTCAGAGAGTGGCAGAGAATGATAGAGAGTGTCTGAGACTCTCAGAGAGTGTCAGAGCGTGGCAGAGAATGATAGAGAGTGTCTGAGAGTGTCAGAGAGTGTCTGAGAGTGATAGAGGGTGTCAGAGAGTGTCTGAGAGTGATATAGATTGTCAGAGAATGTCAGAGAGTGGCAGAGAATGATAGAGAGTGTATGATACTCTCAGAGAGTGTCAGAGAGTGGCAGAGAATGATAGAGTGTTTCGGAGAGTGTCTGAGAGTGTCAGAGAGTGATAGAGAGTATCAGAGAGCGTCAGAGAGTTATGTCGAGTGTCTGAGACTTTCTGAGAGCGTCAGGGAGTGTCTGAGAGTGTCAGAGATTGAGAGAGATTGTCTGAGAGTGTCTGAGAGAGTCAGAGAGTGATGAAGAGTGTCTGAGAGTGTCTGAGAGTGTCAGGGAGAGTCTGAGTGTGTCAGAGCGTGTCAGAGTGTGTCAGAGAGTGATAGAGAGTGTCAGAGAGTTTCAAAGAGTGTCAGAGAGTGTCAGAGATGGTCTGTGAGTGTCAGAGAGTTTCAGAGAGTGAGAGAGATTGTCTGAGAGTGTCTGAGAGTGTCAGAGAGTGATAGAGAGTGTCAGAGAATGTCAGAGAGTGATAGCGAGTGTCTCAGAGTGTCAGAGAGTGATAGAGTGTGTCTGAGAGTGTCTGAGTGTGTCAGGGAGTGTCTGAGAGTGTCTCAGGGTGTCTGAGAGTGATAGAGAGTGTCTGAGAGTGTCAGAGAGGGTCTGAGAGTGTCAGAGAGTGTCAGCGAGTGTCTGAGAGTGATAGAGATTGTCAGAGATTGTCAGCGAGTGTCTGAGAGTGATAGAGATTGTCAGAGAATGTCAGAGAGTGGTAGAGAGTGACAGAGAAAGTCTGAGAGTGCCAGAGAGTGTCAGAGAGTGTCAGAGAGTGACAGAGAGTGTCTGAGAGTGTCTCAGAGAGTCAGAGAGTGTCAGAGAAAGTCAGGGAGTGATAGAGAGTGTCAGAGAGTGATAGAGAGTGTCGGAGAGCATCTGAGAGTGTCAGACTGTGTCAGAGAGTGCCAGAGTGTGATAGAGAGTGTCAGAGAGTGTCAGAGAGCGATAGAGAGTGTCTGAGAGTATGAGAGAGTGTCAGAGAGAGTTAGTGAGTGTCTGAGAGTGTCAGAGAGTGATACAGAGTGTCAGAGAGTGAAAGAGAGTGTCAGAGAGTGTCAGAGAGTGTCACAGAGTGTCAGAGAGTGTCAAAGAGTGATAGAGAGTGTCAGAGATTGTCAGAGCGTGTCAGAGAGTGTCAGAGATTGATAGAGAGTGCCTGAGAGTGTCAGAGAGTGTCAGAGAGTGATTGAGAATGTCAGAGAGTGTCAGAGAGTGTCAGAGAGTAATTGAGAGTCATTGAGAATGTCTGAGAGTGTCTGTGAGTGTCAGAGAGTGTTTGAGAGTGTCTGAGAGTGTCAGAGAGTGATAGAGAGTGATATGGAGTGTCAGAGAGTGATTGAGAGTGTCTAAGAGTGATAGAGAGTAAGAGAGTAATAGAGAGTGTCTGAGAATGTCAGAGAGTGATAGAGAGTGTCAGAGATTGTCAGAGAGTGTCAGAAAGTATCCGAGAGTGATAGAGAGTGTCAGAGAGTGTCAGAGAGTGATAGAGAGTGTCAGAGAGTGCCAGAGAGTGATAGGAAGTGTCTGAGAGTGTCAGAGAGTGATTGAGAGTGTCTGAGAGTGTCAGAGATGTCTGAGAGTGTCAGAGATTGTCAGCGAGTGTCTGAGAGTGATAGAGATTGTCAGAGAATGTCAGAGAGTGGTAGAGAGAGATAGTGTGTGTTTGAGAGTGTCAGTGATAGTCAGAGAGTGATAGTGAGTGTCAGAGATTATCAGAGGGTGTCAGAGGGTGTCAGAGAGTGTCAGAGAGTGATAGAGAGTGCCTGAGATTATCAGAGAGTGTCAGAGAGTGATTGAGAGTGTCTGACAATGTCAGAGAATGATAGAGAGTGTCAGCGAGTGTCAGAGAGTGTCAGAGGGTGACCGAGAGTGACAGAGAGTGTCAGAGAGTGTCAGAGCTTGTCAGAGAGTGATAGCGAGATTCAGAGAGTGTCAGAGAGTGATAGGGAGGGTTTGAGAGTGTCAGAAGAGTGATTGAGAGTGTCTGAGAGTGTCAGAGTGTCAGAGTGTGATAGAGAGTGTCTGAGAGTGTCAGAGAGTGATTGAGAGTGGTTGAGAATGTCTGAGATGGTCTGAGAGTGTCAGAGAGCGTCAAAGAGTGATTGAGAGTGTCTGAGAGTGTCAGAGAGTGATAGAGAGTGTCAGAGAATGTCAGAGAGTGATCGCGAGTGTCAGAGATTATCAGAGCGTTTCAGAAAGTGTCAGAGTTTGTTAGAGAGTGCCTGAGAGTGTCAGAGAGTGTCAGAGAGTGATTGAGAATGTCAGAGAGTGTCAGAGAGATTCAGAGAGTGATTGAGAGAGTCTGAGAGTGTCAGAGAGTGATAGAGAGTGATATGGAGTGTCTGAGAGTGATTGAGAGTGTCTAAGAGTGTCAGAGAGTGTCAGAGAGTGATAGAGAGTGTCTGAGAGTGTCTGAGTGTGTCAGGGAGTGTCTGAGAGTGTCAGAGAGGGTCTGAGAGTGTCAGGGAGTGTCAGCGAGTGTCTGAGAGTGATGGAGATTGTCAGAGAATGTCAGAGAGTGTTTGAGAGTGATAGAGATTGTCTGAGAGTGTCAGAGATTGATAGAGAGTGTCAGAGAGTGTCAGAGAGTGATAGAGAGTGTCTGAGTGTGTCAGAGAGTGTTTGAGAGTGTCTGAGAGTGCCTGAGAGTGATAGAGATTGTCAGAGAATGTCAGAGAGTGTTTGAGAGTGATAGAGATTGTCTGAGAGTGTTAGAGATTGATAGAGAGTGTCAGAGAGTGTCAGAGAGTGATAGAGAGTGTCTGAGAGTGTCAGAGATATTCAGAGAGTTTCTGAGAGTGTCTGAGAGAGACAGAGAGTGTCAGAGTGTGGTAGAGAGTGTCACAGAGTGTCAGAGAGTGTCGGAGAGTGTCAGAGAGTGTCAGAGAGTGATAGAGATTGTCTGAGAGTGTCTGAGTGTGTCAGGGAGTGTCTGAGAGTGATAGAGAGTGTCTGACAGTGTCGGAGAGGGTCTGAGAGAGTAAGGGAGTGTCAGCGAGTGTCTGAGAGTGATGGAGATTGTCAGAGAATGTCAGAGAGTGTTTGAGAGTGATAGAGATTGTCTGAGAGTGTCAGAGAGTGATAGAGAGTGTCTGAGGTTGTCAGAGAGTGTCAGAGGTTGTCTGAGATTGTCAGAGAGTTTCAGAGAGTGAGAGAGATTGTCTGAGAGTGTCAGAGAGTGATAGTGAGTGTGTGAGAGTGTCAGAGAGTGATAGGGAGCGTCTGAGAGTGTCTGAGTGTGTCAGGGAGTGTTTGAGAGTGTCTGAGAGTGTCTGAGAGTGATAGAGAGTGTCTGAGAGTGTCAGAGAGGGTCTGAGTGTCAGAGAGTGTCAGCGAGTGTCTGAGAGTGATAGAGATTGTCAGAGAATGTCAGAGTGTGGCAGAGAGTGTCGGAGAGTGTCAGAGAGTGTCAGAGAGCGATAGAGAGTGTCTGAGAACGTCATAGAGTTATATAGAGTGTCTGAGAGTGTCAGACCGTGATACAGAGTGTCAGAGAGTGATAGAGAGTGTCAGAGAATGTCAGAGAGTGTCACAGTGTGTCAGAGTGTCAGAGAGTGTCAGAGAGTGATAGAGAGTGTCAGAGATTGTCAGAGCATGTCAGAGAGTGTCAGAGTTTGATAGAGCGTGTCTGAGAGTGTCAGAGAGTGATTGAGAATGTCAGAGAGTGTCAGAGAGATTCAGAGAGTGATTGAGAGTGTCTATGCGTGTCAGAGAGTGTCAGAGAGTGATAGAGAGTGTCTGAGAGTGTCTGAGTGTGTCAGGGAGTGTCTGAGAGTGTCTGAGAGTGTCTGAGCGTGATAGAGAGTGTCTGAAAGTGTCAGAGAGGGTCTGAGAGGGTCAGGGAGTGTCAGCGAGTGTCTGAGAGTGATAGAGATTGTTAGAGAATGTCAGAGAGTGGTAGAGAGAGATAGAGTGTGTCAGAGAGTGATTGAGTGTGTCTGAGAGTGTCAGAGAGTGTCAGAAAGTGATAGAGAGTGTCTGAGAGTGTCTGAGAGTGTCTGAGAGTGATTGAGTGTGACAGAGAGTGTCTGAGAGTGTCAGAGAGTGTCAAAGAGTGATTGAGAGTGTCTGAGATTGTCAGAGAGTGATAGAGAGTGTCAAAGAATGTCAGAGAGTGATAGCGAGTTTCTGAGAGTGTCAGAGAGTGATCAAGAGTGTCTGAGAGTGTCTGAGTGTGTCAGGGAATGTCTGAGAGTGTCTGAGAGTGTCAGAGAGTGATTGAGAGTGTCTGAGACTGTCTGAGAGTGATAGAGAGTTTCAGCGAGGGTCTGAGAGTGATAGAGAGTATCTGAGAGTATCAGAAAGTGTCTGAGAGTGTCAGAGAATGTCAGCGAGTGTCTGAGAGAGACCGAGAGTGATAGAGAGTGTCAGAGAGTGTCAGAGCTTGTCAGAGAGTGATAGAGAGAGTCAGAGAGTGTCAGAGAGGGATAGTGTGTGTCTGAGAGTGTCAGAGAGTGATTGAGGGTGTCTGAGAATGCCAGAGAGTGATAGAGAGTGTCAGAGAGTGTCAGAGCTTGTCAGAGATTGATAGAGAGTGTCAGAGAGTGTCAGAGAGTGATCGAGAGTGTCAGCGAGTGTCTGAGAGTGATAGAGATTGTCAGAGATTGTCAGCGAGTGTCTGAGAGTGATAGAGATTGTCAGAGAATGTCAGAGTTGTAGAGAGTGACAGAGAGTTGCTGAGATTGCCAGAGAGTTTCAGAGAGTGATAGAGAGTTTCTGAGAGTGTCTGAGAGAGACAGAGAGTGTCAGAGTGTGGTAGAGAGTGTCACAGAGTGTCAGAGAGTGTCAGAGAGTGTCAGAGAGTGATAGAGAGTGTCAGAGATTGTCAGAGCATGTCAGAGAGTGTCAGAGTTTGATAGAGAGTGTGTGAGAGTGTCAGAGAGTGTCAGAGAGTGATTGAGAATGTCAGAGAGTGTCAGAGAGATTCAGAGAGTGATTGAGAGTGTCTATGCGTGTCAGAGAGTGTCAGAGAGTGATAGAGAGTGTCTGAGAGTGTCTGAGTGTGTCAGGGAGTGTCTGAGAGTGTCGGAGAGTGTCTGAGAGTGATAGAGAGTGTCTGAAAGTGTCAGAGAGGGTCTGAGAGTGTCAGGGAGTGTCAGCGAGTGTCTGAGAGTGATGGAGATTGTCAGAGAATGTCAGAGAGTGGTCGAGAGAGATAGAGTGTGTCAGGGAGTGATTGAGTGTGTCTGAGAGTGTCAGAGAGTGTCAGAGAGTGATGGAGAGTGTCTGAGAGTGTCAGAGAGTGATTGAGTGTGACAGAGAGTTTCTGAGAGTGTCAAAGAGTGATTGAGTGTGTCTGAGAATGTCAGAGAGTGGTAGAGAGAGATAGAGTGTGTCAGAGAGTGA
Source organism: Heterodontus francisci (assembly GCF_036365525.1). Taxonomy (NCBI): domain Eukaryota; kingdom Metazoa; phylum Chordata; class Chondrichthyes; order Heterodontiformes; family Heterodontidae; genus Heterodontus; species Heterodontus francisci. The sequence goes on along the minus strand of NC_090405.1, from coordinate 9,919,390 downwards.
TTGAGTGTGTCTGAGAGTGTCAGAGACTGTCAGAGAGTGATTGAGTGTGTCTGAGAGTGTCAGAGAGTGTCAAAGAGTGATTGGGAGTGTCTGAGATTGTCAGAGAGTGATAGCGAGTGTCTGAGAGTGTCAGAGAGTGATCGAGAGGGTCTGAGAGTGTCTGAGTGTGTCAGGGAATGTCTGAGAGTGTCTGAGAGTGTCAGAGAGTGATTGAGAGCGTCTGAGACTGTCTGAGAGTGATAGAGAGTTTCAGCGAGGGTCTGAGAGTGATAGAGAGTATCTGAGAGTATCATAAAGTGTCTGAGAGTGTCAGAGAATGTCAGCGAGTGTCTGAGAGAGACCGAGAGTGATAGAGAGTGTCAGAGAGTGTCAGAGAGTGATTGAGAGTGTCTGAGAGTGCCAGAGAGTGATAGAGAGTGTCTGAGAGTGTCAGACAGTGATTGAGAGTGTCAGAGATTGGCAGAGAATGATAGAGAGTGTCTGAGACTCTCAGAGAGTGTCAGAGTTTGGCAGAGAATGATAGAGAGTGTCTGAGAGTGTCAGAGAGTGTCTGAGAGTGATAGAGATTGTCAGAGAACGTCACAGAGTGGCAGAGAATGATAGAGAGTGTATGAGACTCTCAGAGAGTGTCAGAGAGTGGCAGAGAATGATAGAGTGTTTCGGAGAGTGTCAGAGAGTGATAGAGAGTATCAGAGAGCGTCAGAGAGTGATACAGAGTGTCTGAGACATTCTGAGAGCGTCAGGGAGTGTCTGAGAGTGTCAGAGATTGAGAGAGATTGTCTGAGAGTGTCTGAGAGAGTCAGAGAGTGATGAAGAGTGTCTGAGAGTGTCTGAGAGTGTCACGGAGAGTCTGAGTGTGTCAGAGAGTGTCAGAGTGTGTCAGAGAGTGTCTGAGAGTGTCTCAGAGTGTCAGAGAGTGTCAGAGAAAGTCAGGGAGTGATAGAGTGTGTCAGAGAGTGATAGAGAGTTTCTGAGGTTGTCAGAGAGTGTCAGAGGTTGTCTGAGACTGTCAGAGAGTTTCAGAGAGTGAGAGAGATTGTCTGAGAGTGTCAGAGAGTGATAGCGAGTGTGTGAGAGTGTCAGAAAGTGATAGGGAGTGTCTGAGAGTGTCAGAGAGGGTCTGAGAGTGTCAGGAAGTGTCAGCGAGTGTCTGAGAGTGATGGAGATTGTCAGAGAATGTCAGCGAGTGTTTGAGAGTGATATAGCTTGTCTGAGAGTGTCAGAGAGTGATAGAGAGTGTCTGAGGTTGTCAGAGAGTGTCAGAGGTTGTCTGAGATTGTCAGAGAGTTTCAGAGAGTGAGAGAGATTGTCTGAGAGTGTCAGAGAGTGATAGCGAGTGTGTGAGAGTGTCAGAGAGTGATAGAGAGTGTCTGAGAGTGTCAGAGAGGGTCTGAGAGTGTCAGAGAGTGTCAGCGAGTGTCTGAGAGTGATCGAGATTGTCAGAGAATGTCAGAGAGTGGTAGAGAGAGATAGTGTGTGTCTGAGAGTGTCAGTGATAGTCAGAGAGTGATAGTGAGTGTCAGAGATTGTCAGAGGGTGTCAGAGGGTGTCAGAGAGTGTCAGAGAGTGATAGAGAGTGCCTGAGACTATCAGAGAGTGTCAGAGAGTGATTGAGAGTGTCTGAGAATGTCAGAGAATGATAGAGAGTGTCAGCGAGTGTCAGAGAGTGTCAGAGGGTGACCGAGAGTGACAGAGAGTGTCATAGAGTGTCTGATCATGTCAGAGAGTGATAGCGAGATTCAGAGAGTGTCAGAGAGTGATAGGGAGGGTTTGAGAGTGTCAGAAGAGTGATTGAGAGTGTCTGAGAGTGTCAGAGTGTCAGAGAGTGATAGAGAGTGTCTGAGAGTGTCAGAGAGTGTCAGAGAGTGATTGTGAGTGTCAGAGAGTTTCAGAGAGTGATTGAGAGTGGTTGAGAATGTCTGAGATGGTCTGAGAGTGTCAGAGAGCGTCAAAGAGTGATTGAGAGTGTCTGAGAGTGTCAGAGAGTGATAGAGAGTGTCAGAGAATGTCAGAGAGTGATAGCGAGTGTCAGAGATTATCAGAGCGTTTCAGAGAGTGTCAGAGTTTGTTAGAGAGTGCCTGAGAGTGTCAGAGAGTGTCAGAGAGTGATTGAGAATGTCAGAGAGTGTCAGAGAGATTCAGAGAGTGATTGAGAGAGTCTGAGAGTGTCAGAGAGTGATAGAGAGTGATATGGAGTGTCTGAGAGTGATTGAGAGTGTCTAAGAGTGTCAGAGAGTGTCAGAGAGTGATAGAGAGTGTCTGAGAGTGTCTGAGTGTGTCAGGGAGTGTCTGAGAGTGTCAGAGAGGGTCTGAGAGTGTCAGGGAGTGTCAGCGAGTGTCTGAGAGTGATGGAGATTGTCAGAGAATGTCAGAGAGTGTTTGAGAGTGATAGAGATTGTCTGAGAGTGTCAGAGAGTGATAGAGAGTGTCTGAGGTTGTCAGAGAGTGTCAGAGGTTGTCTGAGATTGTCAGAGAGTTTCAGAGAGTGAGAGAGATTGTCTGAGAGAGTCAGAGAGTGATAGCGAGTGTGTGAGAGTGTCAGAGAGTGATAGGGAGTGTCTGAGAGTGTCTGAGTGTGTCAGCGAGTGTTTGAGAGTGTCTCAGAGTGTCTGAGAGTGATAGAGAGTGTCTGAGAGTGTCAGAGAGGGTCTGAGACTGTCAGCGAGTGCCTGAGAGTGATAGAGATTGTCAGAGAATGTCAGAGAGTGTTTGAGAGTGATAGAGATTGTCTGAGAGTGTCAGAGATTGATAGAGAGTGTCAGAGAGTGTCAGAGAGTGATAGAGAGTGTCTGAGAGTGTCAGAGATTGTCTAAGAGTGTCAGAGATTGTCAGCGAGTGTCTGAGAGTGATAGAGATTGTCAGAGAATGTCAGAGAGTGGTAGAGAGTGACAGAGAGTAGCTGAGAGTGCCAGAGAGTGTCAGAGAGTGCAGAGAGTGTCTGAGCGTGCCTGATAGAGACAGAGAGAGTCAGAGAGTGTCAGAGTGTGATAGAGAGTGTCAGAGAATGTCAGAGAGTGGTAGAGAGTGACAGAGAGTAGCTGAGAGTGCCAGAGAGTGTCAGAGAGTGCAGAGAGTGTCTGAGCGTGTCTGAGAGAGACAGAGAGAGTCAGAGAGTGTCAGAGTGTGATAGAGAGTGTCAGAGAGTGTCAAAGAGTGTCAGAGAACGATAGAGAGTGTCTGAGAGTGTCAGAGAGTGTCAGAGAGAGATAGAGAATGTCTGAGATTGTCAGACAGTGATACAGAGTGTCAGAGCGTGATAGAGAGTGTCAGAGAGTGTCAGAGAGTGATAGAGAGTGTCAGAGAATGTCAGAGAGTGTCACAGAGTGTCAGAGAGTGTCAGTGAGTGATAGAGAGTGATAGAGAGTGTCAGAGATTGTCAGAGCGTGTCAGAGAGTGTCAGAGTTTGATAGAGAGTGTTAGAGAGTGTCAGAGAGTGTCAGAGAGTGATTGAGAATGTCAGAGAGTGTCAAAGAGATTCAGAGAGTGATTGAGAGTGTCTGAGAGTGTCAGTGAGTGATAGAGAGTGATATGGAGTGTCTGAGAGTGATTGAGAGTGTCTAAGAGTGTCAGAGAGTGTCAGAGAGTGATAGAGATTGTCTGAGAGTGTCTGAGTGTGTCAGGGAGTGTCTGAGAGTGTCTGAGAGTGATAGAGAGTGTCTGTGAGTGTCAGAGAGGGTCTGAGAGTGTCTGGGAGTGTCAGCGAATGTCTGAGAGTGATAGAGATTGTCTGAGAGTGTCAGAGAGTGATAGAAAGTGTCTGAGGATGTCAGAGAGTGTCAGAGGTTGTCTGAGATTGTCAGAGAGTTTCAGGGAGTGATAGAGATTGTCTGAGAGTGGCAGAGAGTGATAGTGAGTGTGTGAGAGTGTCAGAGAGTGATAGGGAGCGTCTGAGAGTGTCTGAGTGTGTCTGAGAGTGTCTGAGAGTGTCAGAGAGGGTCTGAGAGTGTCAGAGAGTGTCAAAGAGTGATTGGGAGTGTCTGAGATTGTCAGAGAGTGATAGCGAGTGTCTGAGAGTGTCAGAGAGTGATCGAGAGGGTCTGAGAGTGTCTGAGTGTGTCAGGGAATGTCTGAGAGTGTCTGAGAGTGTCAGAGAGTGATTGAGAGCGTCTGAGACTGTCTGAGAGTGATAGAGAGTTTCAGCGAGGGTCTGAGAGTGATAGAGAGTATCTGAGAGTATCAGAAAGTGTCTGAGAGTGTCAGAGAATGTCAGCGAGTGTCTGAGAGAGACCGAGAGTGATAGAGAGTGTCAGAGAGTGTCAGAGAGTGATTGAGAGTGTCTGAGAGTGCCAGAGAGTGATAGAGAGTGTCTGAGAGTGTCAGACAGTGATTGAGAGTGTCAGAGATTGGCAGAGAATGATAGAGAGTGTCTGAGACTCTCAGAGAGTGTCAGAGTTTGGCAGAGAATGATAGAGAGTGTCTGAGAGTGTCAGAGAGTGTCTGAGAGTGATAGAGATTGTCAGAGAACGTCACAGAGTGGCAGAGAATGATAGAGAGTGTATGAGACTCTCAGAGAGTGTCAGAGAGTGGCAGAGAATGATAGAGTGTTTCGGAGAGTGTCAGAGAGTGATAGAGAGTATCAGAGAGCGTCAGAGAGTGATACAGAGTGTCTGAGACATTCTGAGAGCGTCAGGGAGTGTCTGAGAGTGTCAGAGATTGAGAGAGATTGTCTGAGAGTGTCTGAGAGAGTCAGAGAGTGATGAAGAGTGTCTGAGAGTGTCTGAGAGTGTCAGGGAGAGTCTGAGTGTGTCAGAGAGTGTCAGAGTGTGTCAGAGAGTGTCAGAGAGTTTCAAAGAGTGTCAGAGAGTGTCAGACATGGTCTGAGAGTGTCAGAGAGTTTCAGAGAGTGAGAGAGATTGTCTGAGAGTGTCTGAGAGTGTCAGAGAGTGATAGAGAGTTTCAGAGAATGTCAGAGAGTGATAGACAGTGTCTGAGATTGTCAGAGAGTGATAGAGTGTGTCTGAGAGTGTCTGAGTGTGTCAGGGAGTGTCTGAGAGTGTCTGAGGGTGTCTGAGAGTGATAGAGAGTGTCTGAGAGTGTCAGAGAGGGTCTGAGAGTGTCAGAGAGTGTCAGCGAGTGTCTGAGAGTGATAGAGATTGTCAGAGATTGTCAGCGAGTGTCTGAGAGTGATAGAGATTGTCAGAGAATGTCAGAGAGTGGTAGACAGTGACAGAGAAAGTCTGAGAGTGCCAGAGAGTGCCAGAGAGTGTCAGAGAGTGACAGAGAGTGTCTGAGAGTGTCTCAGAGTGTCAGAGAGTGTCAGAGAAAGTCAGGGAGTGATAGAGTGTGTCAGAGAGTGATAGAGAGTTTCTGAGGTTGTCAGAGAGTGTCAGAGGTTGTCTGAGACTGTCAGAGAGTTTCAGAGAGTGAGAGAGATTGTCTGAGAGTGTCAGAGAGTGATAGCGAGTGTGTGAGAGTGTCAGAGAGTGATAGGGAGTGTCTGAGAGTGTCAGAGAGGGTCTGAGAGTGTCAGCGAGTGTCTGAGAGTGATGGAGATTGTCAGAGAATGTCAGCGAGTGTTTGAGAGTGATATAGCTTGTCTGAGAGTGTCAGAGAGTGATAGAGAGTGTCTGAGGTTGTCAGAGAGTGTCAGAGGTTGTCTGAGATTGTCAGAGAGTTTCAGAGAGTGAGAGAGATTGTCTGAGAGTGTCAGAGAGTGATAGCGAGTGTGTGAGTGTGTCAGAGAGTGATAGAGAGTGTCTGAGAGTGTCAGAGAGGGTCTGAGAGTGTCAGAGAGTGTCAGCGAGTGTCTGAGAGTGATAGAGATTGTCAGAGAATGTCAGAGAGTGGTAGAGAGAGATAGTGTGTGTCTGAGAGTGTCAGTGATAGTCAGAGAGTGATAGTGAGTGTCAGAGATTGTCAGAGGGTGTCAGAGGGTGTCAGAGAGTGTCAGAGAGTGATAGAGAGTGCCTGAGACTATCAGAGAGTGTCAGAGAGTGATTGAGAGTGTCTGAGAATGTCAGAGAATGATAGAGAGTGTCAGCGAGTGTCAGAGAGTGTCAGAGGGTGACCGAGAGTGACAGAGAGTGTCATAGAGTGTCTGATCATGTCAGAGAGTGATAGCGAGATTCAGAGAGTGTCAGAGAGTGATAGGGAGGGTTTGAGAGTGTCAGAAGAGTGATTGAGAGTGTCTGAGAGTGTCAGAGTGTCAGAGAGTGATAGAGAGTGTCTGAGAGTGTCAGAGAGTGTCAGAGAGTGATTGTGAGTGTCAGAGAGTTTCAGAGAGTGATTGAGAGTGGTTGAGAATGTCTGAGATGGTCTGAGAGTGTCAGAGAGCGTCAAAGAGTGATTGAGAGTGTCTGAGAGTGTCAGAGAGTGATAGAGAGTGTCAGAGAATGTCAGAGAGTGATAGCGAGTGTCAGAGATTATCAGAGCGTTTCAGAGAGTGTCAGAGTTTGTTAGAGAGTGCCTGAGAGTGTCAGAGAGTGTCAGAGAGTGATTGAGAATGTCAGAGAGTGTCAGAGAGATTCAGAGAGTGATTGAGAGAGTCTGAGAGTGTCAGAGAGTGATAGAGAGTGATATGGAGTGTCTGAGAGTGATTGAGAGTGTCTAAGAGTGTCAGAGAGTGTCAGAGAGTGATAGAGAGTGTCTGAGAGTGTCTGAGTGTGTCAGGGAGTGTCTGAGAGTGTCAGAGAGGGTCTGAGAGTGTCAGGGAGTGTCAGCGAGTGTCTGAGAGTGATGGAGATTGTCAGAGAATGTCAGAGAGTGTTTGAGAGTGATAGAGATTGTCTGAGAGTGTCAGAGAGTGATAGAGAGTGTCTGAGGTTGTCAGAGAGTGTCAGAGGTTGTCTGAGATTGTCAGAGAGTTTCAGAGAGTGAGAGAGATTGTCTGAGAGAGTCAGAGAGTGATAGCGAGTGTGTGAGAGTGTCAGAGAGTGATAGGGAGTGTCTGAGAGTGTCTGAGTGTGTCAGCGAGTGTTTGAGAGTGTCTGAGAGTGTCTGAGAGTGATAGAGAGTGTCTGAGAGTGTCAGAGAGGGTCTGAGAGTGTCAGCGAGTGCCTGAGAGTGATAGAGATTGTCAGAGAATGTCAGAGAGTGTTTGAGAGTGATAGAGATTGTCTGAGAGTGTCAGAGATTGATAGAGAGTGTCAGAGAGTGATAGAGAGTGTCTGAGAGTGTCAGAGATTGTCTAAGAGTGTCAGAGATTGTCAGCGAGTGTCTGAGAGTGATAGAGATTGTCAGAGAATGTCAGAGAGTGGTAGAGAGTGACAGAGAGTAGCTGAGAGTGCCAGAGAGTGTCAGAGAGTGCAGAGAGTGTCTGAGCGTGTCTGATAGAGACAGAGAGAGTCAGAGAGTGTCAGAGTGTGATAGAGAGTGTCAGAGAATGTCAGAGAGTGGTAGAGAGTGACAGAGAGTAGCTGAGAGTGCCAGAGAGTGTCAGAGAGTGCAGAGAGTGTCTGAGCGTGTCTGAGAGAGACAGAGAGAGTCAGAGAGTGTCAGAGTGTGATAGAGAGTGTCAGAGAGTGTCAAAGAGTGTCAGAGAACGATAGAGAGTGTCTGAGAGTGTCAGAGAGTGTCAGAGAGAGATAGAGAATGTCTGAGATTGTCAGACAGTGATACAGAGTGTCAGAGCGTGATAGAGAGTGTCAGAGAGTGTCAGAGAGTGATAGAGAGTGTCAGAGAATGTCAGAGAGTGTCACAGAGTGTCAGAGAGTGTCAGTGAGTGATAGAGAGTGATAGAGAGTGTCAGAGATTGTCAGAGCGTGTCAGAGAGTGTCAGAGTTTGATAGAGAGTGTCAGAGAGTGTCAGAGAGTGTCAGAGAGTGATTGAGAATGTCAGAGAGTGTCAAAGAGATTCAGAGAGTGATTGAGAGTGTCTGAGAGTGTCAGTGAGTGATAGAGAGTGATATGGAGTGTCTGAGAGTGATTGAGAGTGTCTAAGAGTGTCAGAGAGTGTCAGAGAGTGATAGAGATTGTCTGAGAGTGTCTGAGTGTGTCAGGGAGTGTCTGAGAGTGTCTGAGAGTGATAGAGAGTGTCTGTGAGTGTCAGAGAGGGTCTGAGAGTGTCTGGGAGTGTCAGCGAGTGTCTGAGAGTGATAGAGATTGTCTGAGAGTGTCAGAGAGTGATAGAAAGTGTCTGAGGATGTCAGAGAGTGTCAGAGGTTGTCTGAGATTGTCAGAGAGTTTCAGGGAGTGATAGAGATTGTCTGAGAGTGGCAGAGAGTGATAGTGAGTGTGTGAGAGTGTCAGAGAGTGATAGGGAGCGTCTGAGAGTGTCTGAGTGTGTCTGAGAGTGTCTGAGAGTGTCAGAGAGGGTCTGAGAGTGTCAGAGAGTGTCAGCGAGTGTCTGAGAGTGATAGAGATTGTCAGAGAATGTCAGAGAGTGTTTGAGAGTGATAGAGATTGTCTGAGAGTGTCAGAGATTGATAGAGAGTGTCAGAGAGTGTCAGAGAGTGATAGAGAGTGTCTGAGAGTGTCTGAGAGTGTCTGAGAGTGTCAGAGATTGTCAGAGAATGTCAGAGAGTTGTAGAGAGTCACAGAGAGTTGCTGAGATTGCCAGAGAGTGTCAGAGAGTGATAGAGAGTTTCTGAGAGTGTCTGAGAGAGACAGAGAGTGTCAGAGAGTGTCAGAGTGTGGTAGAGAGTGTCAGAGAGCGTCAGAGAGTGTCTGAGAGCGATAGAGAGTGTCTGAGAACGTCATAGAGTTATAGAGAGTGTCTGAGAGTGTCAGACCGTGATACAGAGTGTCAGAGAGTGATAGAGAGTGTCAGTGAATGTCAGAGCGTGTCACAGAGTGTCAGAGAGTGTCAGAGAGTGTCAGAGAGTGATAGAGAGTGTCAGAGATTGTCAGAGCATGTCAGAGAGTGTCAGAGTTTGATAGAGAGTGTCTGAGAGTGTCAGAGAGTGATTGAGAATGTCAGAGTGTCAGAGAGATTCAGAGAGTGATTGAGAGTGTCTATGCGTGTCAGAGAGTGTCAGAGAGTGATAGAGAGTGTCTGAGAGTGTCTGAGTGTGTCAGGGAGTGTCTGAGAGTGTCTGAGAGTGTCTGAGAGTGATAGAGAGTGTCTGAAAGTGTCAGAGAGGGTCTGAGAGTGTCAGGGAGTGTCAGCGAGTGTCTGAGAGTGATAGAGATTGTCAGAGAATGTCAGAGAGTGGTAGAGAGAGATAGAGTGTGTCAGAGAGTGATTGAGTGTGTCTGAGAGTGTCAGAGAGTGTCAGAAAGTGATAGAGAGTGTCTGAGAGTGTCTGAGAGTGTCTGAGAGTGATTGAGTGTGACAGAGAGTGTCTGAGAGTGTCAGAGAGTGTCAAAGAGTGATTGAGAGTGTCTGAGATTGTCAGAGAGTGATAGAGAGTTTCAAAGAATGTCAGAGAGTGATAGCGAGTTTCTGAGAGTGTCAGAGAGTGATCAAGAGTGTCTGAGAGTGTCTGAGTGTGTCAGGGAATGTCTGAGAGTGTCTGAGAGTGTCAGAGAGTGATTGAGAGTGTCTGAGACTGTCTGAGAGTGATAGAGAGTTTCAGCGAGGGTCTGAGAGTGATAGAGAGTATATGAGAGTATCAGAAAGTGTCTGAGAGTGTCAGAGAATGTCAGCGAGTGTCTGAGAGAGACCGAGAGTGATAGAGAGTGTCAGAGCTTGTCAGAGAGTGATAGAGAGAGTCAGAGAGTGTCAGAGAGTGATAGTGTGTGTCTGAGAGTGTCAGAGAGTGATTGAGGGTGTCTGAGAATGCCAGAGAGTGATAGAGAGTGTCTGAGAGTGTCAGACAGTGATTGAGAGTGTCAGAGAGTGTCAGAGAGTGACAGAGTGTCTGAGAGTGTCTCAGAGTGTCAGAGATTGTCAGAGAATGTCAGAGAGTGTCAGAGAGTGAGAGAGTGTCTGAGAGTGTCTCAGAGTGTCAGAGATTGTCAGAGAATGTCAGAGAGTGGAAGAGAATGATAGAGAGTTTCTGAGACTCTCAGAGCGTGTCAGAACGTGGCAGAGAATGATAGAGAGTGTCTGAGAGTGTCAGAGAGTGTCTGAGAGTGATAAAGGGTGTCAGAGAGTGTCTGAGAGTGATAGAGATTGCCAGAGAATGTCAGAGAGTGGCAGAGAATGATAGAGAGTGTCTGAGACTCTCAGAAAGTGTCAGAGAGTGGCAGAGAATGATAGAGAGTTTCTGAGAGTGTCAGTGAGTGTCAGAGAGAGAGATAGAAAGTGTCTGAGAGTGTCAGAGAGTGCCAGAGAATGTCAGAGAGTGTCTGAGAGTGTCAGAGAGTGATAGAGTGTATCAGAGAGTGATATAGAGTGTCTGAGACTTTCTGAGAGCGTCAGGGAGTGTCTCAGAGTGTCAGAGAGTATCAGGGAGTGTCTGAAAGAGTCAGAGAGGGTCAGAGAGTGATGAAGATTGTCTGAGAGTGTCTGAGAGTGTCAGAGAGTTTCAGAGAGTGAGAGAGATTGTCTGAGAGTGTCTGAGAGTGTCAGAGAGTGAGAGAGATTGTCTGAGAGTGTCTGAGAGTGTCAGAGAATGTCAGAGAGCGATAGCGAGTGTCTGAGAGTGTCAGAGAGTGATAGAGTGTGTCTGAGAGTGTCTGAGTGTGTCAGGGAGTGTCTGAGAGTGTCTGAGGGTGTCTGAGAGTGATATAGAGTGTCTGAAAGTGTCAGAGAGGGTTTGAGAGTGTCAGAGAGTGTCAGCGAGTGTCTGAGACTGATAGAGATTGTCAGAGAATGTCAGAGAGTGGTAGAGAGTGACAGAGACAGTCTGAGAGTGCCAGAGAGTGTCAAAGAGTTTCAGAGAGTGACAGAGAGTGTCTGAGAGTGTCTCAGAGAGTCAGAGAGTGTCAGAGAAAGTCAGGGAGTGATAGAGAGTGTCAGAGAGTGATAGATAGTGTCGGAGAGCATCTGAGAGTGTCAGAGAGTGTCAGAGAGTGCCAGAGTGTGATAGAGAGTGTCTGAGAGTGTCAGAGAGTGTCAGAGAGAGATAGAGAGTGTCTGAGAAGGTGTCAGAAAGTGATACAGAGTGTCAGAGAGTATTAGAGAGAATCAGAGAGTGATAGAGAGAGTCAGAGAGTGTCAGAGAGTGACAGAGAGTGTCAGAGAATGTCAGAGATTGTCACAGAGTGTCAGAGAGTGTCAGAGAGTGATAGAGAGTGGCAGAGAGTGTCAGAGAGTGTCAGAGAGTGATAGAAAGTGTCTGAGAGCGTCTGAGAGTGTCAGAGAATGTCTGAGTGTCACAGAGTGTCAGAGAGTGTCAGAGAGTGATAGAGAGTGTCAGAGATTGTCAGAGCATGTCAGAGAGTGTCAGAGTTTGATAGAGAGTGTCTGAGAGTGTCAGAGAGTGATTGAGAATGTCAGAGAGTGTCAGAGAGATTCAGAGAGTGATTGAGAGTGTCTATGCGTGTCAGAGAGTGTCAGAGAGTGATAGAGAGTGTCTGAGAGTGTCTGAGTGTGTCAGGGAGTGTCTGAGAGTGTCTGAGAGTGTCTGAGAGTGATAGAGAGTGTCTGAAAGTGTCAGAGAGGGTCTGAGAGGGTCAGGGAGTGTCAGCGAGTGTCTGAGAGTGATAGAGAGTGTCAAAGAGTGATTGAGAGTGTCTGAGATTGTCAGAGAGTGATAGAGAGTGTCAAAGAATGTCAGAGAGTGATAGCGAGTTTCTGAGAATGTCAGAGAGTGATCAAGAGTGTCTGAGAGTGTCTGAGTGTGTCAGGGAATGTCTGAGAGTGTCTGAGAGTGTCAGAGAGTGATAGCGAGTTTCTGAGACTGTCTGAGAGTGATAGAGAGTTTCAGCGAGGGTCTGAGAGTGATAGAGAGTATCTGAGAGTATCAGAAAGTGTCTGAGAGTGTCAGCGAATGTCAGCGAGTGTCTGAGAGAGACCGAGAGTGATAGAGAGTGTCAGAGAGTGTCAGAGCTCGCCAGAGAGTGATAGAGAGAGTCAGAGAGTGTCAGAGAGTGATAGTGTGTGTCTGAGAGTGTCAGAGAGTGATTGAGAGTGTCTGAGAATGCCAGAGAGTGATAGAGAGTGTCTGAGAGTGTCAGACAGTGATTGAGAGTGTCAGAGAGTCAGAGAGTGTCAGAGAGTGACAGAGTGTCTGAGAGTGTCTCAGAGTGTCAGAGATTGTCAGAGAATGTCAGAGAGTGGAAGAGAATGATAGAGAGTTTCGGAGACTCTCAGAGAGTGTCAGAACGTGGCAGAGAATGATAGAGAGTGTCTGAGAGTGTCAGAGAGTGTCTGAGAGTGATAGAGGGTGTCAGAGAGTGTCTGAGAGTGAAAGAGATTGCCAGAGAATGTCAGAGAGTGGCAGAGAATGATAGAGTGTCTGAGACTCTCAGAAAGTGTCAGAGAGTGGCAGAGAATGATAGAGAGTTTCTGAGAGTGTCAGAGAGTGTCAGAGAGAGAGATAGAAAGTGTCTGAGAGTGTCAGAGAGTGCCAGAGAATGTCAGAGAGTGTCTGAGAGTGTCAGAGAGTGATAGAGTGTATCAGAGAGCGTCAGAGAGTGATATAGAGTGTCTGAGACTTTCTGAGAGCGTCAGGGAGTGTCTGAGAGTGTCAGAGATTGAGAGAGATTGTCTGAGAGTGTCTGAGAGTGTCAGAGAGTATCAGGGAGTGTCTGAAAGAGTCAGAGAGGGTCAGAGAGTGATGAAGATTGTCTGAGAGTGTCTGAGAGTGTCAGAGAGTTTCAGAGAGTGAGAGAGATTGTCTGAGAGTGTCTGAGAGTGTCAGAGAGTGATAGAGAGTGTCTGAGAATGTCAGAGAGTGATAGCGAGTGTCTGAGAGTGTCAGAGAGTGATAGAGTGTGTCTGAGAGTGTCTGAGTGTGTCAGGGAGTGTCTGAGAGTGTCTGAGGGTGTCTGAGAGTGATAGAGAGTGTCTGAAAGTGTCAGAGACGGTTTGAGAGTGTCAGAGAGTGTCAGCGAGTGTCTGAGACTGATAGAGATTGTCAGAGATTGTCAGCGAGTGTCTGAGAGTGATAGAGATTGTCAGAGAATGTCAGAGAGTGGTAGAGAGTGACAGAGACAGTCTGAGAGTGCCAGACAGTGTCAAAGAGTTTCAGAGAGTGTCTGAGAGTGTCTCAGAGAGTCAGAGAGTGTCAGAGAAAGTCAGGGAGTGATTGAGAGTGTCAGAGAGTGATAGAGAGTGTTGGAGAGCATCTGAGAGTGTCAGAGAGTGTCAGAGAGTGCCAGAGTGGGATAGAGAGTGTCTGAGAGTGTCAGAGAGTGTCAGAGAGAGATAGAGAGAGATAGAGAGTGTCTGAGAAGGTGTCAGAAAGTGATACAGAGTGTCAGAGAGTATTAGAGAGAGTCGGAGAGTGATAGAGAGAGTCAGAGAGAGTCAGAGAGTGACAGAGAGTGTCAGAGAATGTCAGAGATTGTCAGAGAGTGTCAGAGAGTGTCAGAGAGTGATAGAAAGTGTCTGAGAGCGTCTGAGAGTGTCAGAGAGTGTCAGAGAGTGATAGAGAGTGTCAGAGAGTGTCAGAGAGTAATGGAGAGTGATGGAGAGTGTCTGAGAGTGTCTGAGAGTGTCAGAGAGTGATCAAGAGTGTCTGAGAGTGTCTGAGTGTGTCAGGGAATGTCTGAGAGTGTCTGAGAGTGTCAGAGAGTGATTGAGAGTGTCTGAGACTGTCTGAGAGTGATAGAGAGTTTCAGCGAGGGTCTGAGAGTGATAGAGAGTATCTGAGAGTATCAGAAAGTGTCTGTGAGTGTCAGAGAATGTCAGCGAGTGTCTGAGAGAGACCGAAAGTGATGGAGAGTGTCAGAGAGTGTCAGAGCTTGTCAGAGAGTGATAGAGAGAGTCAGAGAGTGTCAGAGAGTGATAGTGTGTGTCTGAGAGTGTCAGAGAGTGATTGAGAGTGTCTGAGAATGCCAGAGAGTGATAGAGAGTGTCTGAGAGTGTCAGACAGTGATTGAGAGTGTCAGAGAGTGTCAGAGAGTGACAGAGTGTCTGAGAGTGTCTCAGAGTGTCAGAGATTGTCAGAGAATGTCAGAGAGTGGAAGAGAATGATAGAGAGTTTCTGAGACTCTCAGAGAGTGTCAGAACGTGGCAGAGAATGATAGAGAGTGTCTGAGAGTGTCAGAGAGTGTCTAAGAGTGATAGAGGGTGTCAGAGAGTGTCTGAGAGTGATAGAGATTGTCAGAGAATGTCAGAGAGTGGCAGAGAATGATAGAGAGTTTCTGAGAGTGTCAGAGAGTGTCAGAGAGAGAGATAGAAAGTGTCTGAGAGTGTCAGAGAGTGCCAGAGAGTGTCAGAGAGTGTCTGAGAGTGTCAGAGAGTGATAGAGTGTATCAGAGAGCGTCAGAGAGTGATATAGAGTGTCTGAGACTTTCTGAGAGCGTCAGGGAGTGTCTGAAAGAGTCAGAGAGGGTCAGAGAGTGATGAAGATTGTCTGAGAGTGTCTGAGAGTGTCGGAGAGTTTCAGAGAGTGAGAGAGATTGCCTGAGAGTGTCTGAGAGTGTCAGAGAGTGATAGAGAGTGTCAGAGAGTTTCAGAGAGTGAGAGAGATTGTCTGAGAGTGTCTGAGAGTGTCAGAGAATGTCAGAGAGTGATAGCGAGTGTCTGAGAGTGTCTGAGAGTGATAGAGTGTGTCTGAGAGTGTCTGAGTGTGTCAGGGAGTGTCTGAGAGTGTCTGAGGGTGTCTGAGAGTGATAGAGAGTGTCTGAAAGTGTCAGAGAGGGTTTGAGAGTGTCAGAGAGTGTCAGCGAGTGTCTGAGACTGATAGAGATTGTCAGAGATTGTCAGCGAGTGTCTGAGCGTGATAGAGATTGTCAGAGAATGTCAGAGAGTGGTAGAGAGTGACAGAGACAGTCTGAGAGTGCCAGAGAGTGTCAGAGAGTTTAAGAGAGTGACAGAGAGTGTCTGAGAGTGTCTCAGAGAGTCAGAGAGTGTCAGAGAAAGTCAGGGAGTGATAGAGAGTGTCAGAGAGTGATAGAAAGTTTCGGAGAGCATCTGAGAGTGTCAGAGAGTGATAGAGAGTGTCAGAGAGTGTCAGAGAGTGATGGAGAGTGTCTGAGAAGGTGTCAGAAAGTGATACAGAGAGTCAGAGAGTATTAGAGAGAGTCAGAGAGTGATAGAGTGAGTCAGAGAGTGTCAGAGAGTGACAGAGGGTGTCAGAGAATGTCAGAGATTGTCACAGAGTGTCAGAGAGTGTCAGAGAGTGATAGAGAGTGGCAGAGAGTGTCAGAGAGTGTCAGAGAGTGATCGAAAGTGTCTGAGAGCGTCTGAGAGTGTCAGAGAGTGTCAGAGAGTGATAGAGAGTGTCAGAGAGTGATGGAGAGTGTCTGAGAGCGTCTGAGATTGTCAGAGAGTGTCAGAGAGTGATACAGAGTGTCTGAGAGTAATAAAGTGTGTCAGAGAGAGATAGAGAGTGTCTGAGAGTGTCCGAGAGTGATACAGAGTGTCTGAGAGTGATACAGTGTGTCAGAGAGATATAGAGAATGTCAGAGAGTGTCAGAGAGTGTCAGCGAGCGTCAGAGAGAGACAGAGAGTGTCTGAGAGTGTCAGAGAGTGATACAGAGTGTCAGAGAGTGATATAGATTGTCAGAGAGTGATAGAGAGTGTCTCAGTGTGTCAGAGAGTGTCAGAGAGTGATATAGAGTGTCTGAGAGTGTCAGAGAGTGTCAGAGAGAGATAGAGAGTGTCTGAGAAGGTGTCAGAAAGTGATACAGAGTGTCAGAGAGTTTTAGAGAGAGTCAGAGAGTGATAGAGAGTGTCAGAGAATGTCAGAGATTGTCACAGAGTGTCAGAGAGAGTCAGAGAGTGATGGAGAGTGACAGAGAGTGTCAGAGAGTGATAGAAAGTGTCTGAGAGCGTCTGAGAGTGTCAGAGAGTGTCAGAGAGTGATAGAGAGTGTCAGAGAGTGTCAGGGAGTGTCAGAGAGTGATGGAGAGTGTCTGAGAGCGTCTGAGAGTGTCAGAGAGTGTCAGAGAGTGTCAGAGAGTGATAGAAAGTGTCTGAGAGCGTCTGAGAGTGTCAGAGAGTGTCAGAGAGTGATAGAGAGTGTCAGAGAGTGTCAGAGAGTGATGGAGAGTGTCTGAGAGCGTCTGAGAGTGTCAGAGTGTCAGAGAGTGTCAGAGAGTGATAGAGAGTGTCCGAGAGTGTCAAAGAGTATCAGAGAGAGATAGAGAGTGTCTGAGAGTGATAGACAGTGTCAGAGAATGTCAGAGATTGTCACAGAGTGTCAGAGAGAGTCAGAGAGTGATGGAGAGTGACAGAGAGTGTCAGAGAGTGATAGAAAGTGTCTGAGAGCGTCTGAGAGTGTCAGAGAGTGTCAGAGAGTGATAGAGAGTGTCAGAGAGTGTCAGAGAGTGTCAGAGAGTGATGGAGAGTGTCTGAGAGCGTCTGAGAGTGTCAGAGAGTGTCAGAGAGTGTCAGAGAGTGATAGAAAGTGTCTGAGAGCGTCTGAGAGTGTCAGAGAGTGTCAGAGAGTGATAGAGAGTGTCAGAGAGTGTCAGAGAGTGATGGAGAGTGTCTGAGAGCGTCTGAGAGTGTCAGAGTGTCAGAGAGTGTCAGAGAGTGATAGAGAGTGTCCGAGAGTGTCAAAGAGTATCAGAGAGAGATAGAGAGTGTCTGAGAGTGTCAGAGAGTGATACAGAGTGTCTGAGAGCGATAAAGTGTGTCAGAGTGAGATACAGAATGTCAGAGAGTATCAGAGAGTGTCAGAGAGTGATAGAGAGTGTCTGAGAGTGATAAAGTTGTCAGAGAGAGATAGAGAAAGTCAGAGAATGTCAGAGAGTGATAGAGAGTGATAGAGAGTGTCGGAGATTGTCAGAGAGTGTCAGAGAGTGATAGAGAGTGTCTGAGAATGTCAGAGAGTGTCAGAGAGTGACTGAGAGTGTCAGAGAGTGTCAGAGATTGATTGAGAGTGTCTGAGATTGTCAGAGTGTGATAGAAAGTGATATAGAGCGTCTGAGAGTGATTGAGAGTGTCAGAGAGTGTCAGAGAGTGACGGAGAGTGTCTGAGAATGTTAGAGAGTGTCAGAGATTGACAGAGTGTGATAGTGACAGTCACAGTGTGTCAGGGAATGATAGGGAGTGTCCGAGAGTGTCAGAGAGTGCAATAGAGTGTCAGAGAATGTCAGAGAGTGTCAGAGAGTGTCAGAGAGTGATAGAGAGTGTCTGAGAGTGTCAGAGATTGTCAGAGAGTGACAGAGAGTGTCAGAGAGTGTCAGAGTGTGATAGAGAGTGTCTGAGAGCGTCTGAGATTGTCAGAGAGTGTCAGAGACTTTTAGAGCGTGTCAGAGAGTGACAGAGACTGTCAGAGAGTGGTAGGGAGTGATAGAGAGTGTCAGAGAGTGTCAGAGAGAGTTAGAGTGTGTCTGAGAGTGTCAGAGAGTGATACAGAGTGTCTGAGAGTAACATAGAGTGTCTGAGATCTTCGGAGAGTGTCAGAGAGTGTCAGAGAGAGTTAGAGAGGGTCTGAGAGTGTCAGAGAGTGATACAGAGTGTCTGAGAGTGATAATGTGTGTCAGAGACTGTCAGAGAGTGATAGAAAGTGTCAGAGAGTGATAGAGAGTGTCAGCGAGTGTCAGAGAGTGACTGAGAGTGTCAGAGAGTGGCAGAGAGTGATTGAGAATGTCTGAGAGTGTCTGAGAGTGTCAGAGAGTGATTCAGAGTGTCTGAGAGTGTCAGAGAGTGATAGAAAGTGATATAGAGCGTCTGAGAGTGATTGAGAGTGTTTAAGAGAGTCAGAGAGTGTCAGAGAGTGATAGAGAGTGTCTGAGAATGTCAGAGAGTGTCAGAGAGTGATAGGGAGTGTCTGAGAGTGTCAGAGAGTGATTTAGAGTGTCTGACAGTGTCAGACAGTGATCGAGAGCGTCTGAGAGTCTCAGAGAGTGTCAGAGAGTTTTTGAGATTGTCAGACAGTGACTGAGAGTGATTGAGAATGTCTGTGAGTGTCTGAGAGTGTCAGAGAGTGTCAGAGAGTGTCAGAGAGTGATAGAGATTGTCAGAGATTGTCAGAGAGTGGTAGAGAGAGATAGAGTGTGTCAGAGAGTGACCAAGAGTGATAGAGAGTGTCTGAGAGTGTCAGAGAGTGTCAGAGAGAGATAGAGAGTGTCTGAGAAGTTGTCAGAAAGTGATACAGATTGTCAGAGAGTGTTAGAGAGAGTCAGAGAGTGATAGAGAGGGTCAGAGAGTGTCAGAGAGTGATAGAGAGTGTCAGAGAATGTCAGAGATTGTCACAGAGTGTCAGAGAGTCTCAGAGAGTGATAGAGAGTGGCAGAGAGTGTCAGAGAGTGTCAGAGAGTGATAGAAAGTGTCTGAGAGCGTCTGAGAGTGTCAGAGAGTGATAGAGAGTGTCAGAGAGTGATGGAGAGTGTCTGAGAGCATCTGAGAGTGTCAGAGAGTGTCAGAGAGTGTCAGAGAGCGATAGAGAGTGTCTGAGAGTGTCAGAGACTGTCAGAGAGAGATAGAGAGTGTCTGAGAGTGTCAGAGAGTGATACAGAGTGTCTGAGAGTGATAAAGTGTGTCAGAGAGAGATAGAGAATGTCAGAGAGTGTCAGAGAGTGTCAGCGAGTGTCAGAGAGAGATAGAGAGTGTCTGAGAGTGTCAGAGAGTGATACAGAATGTCAGAGAGTGATATAGATTGTCAGAGAGTGATAGAGAGTGTCTCAGTGTGTCAGAGAGTGTCAGAGAGAGATAGAGAGTGTCTGAGAAGCTGTCAGAAAGTGATACAGAGTGTCAGAGAGTGTTAGAGAGAGTCAGAGAGTGATATATAGTGTCAGAGAATGTCAGAGATTGTCACAGAGTGTCAGAGAGTGTCAGAGAGTGATAGAGAGTGACAGAGAGTGACAGAGAGTGTCAGAGAGTGTCAGAGAGTGATAGAAAGTATCTGAGAGCGTCTGAGAGTGTCAGAGGGTGTCAGAGAGTGATAGAGAGTGATAGAGAGTGTCTGAGAGTGTCAGAGAGAGATAGAGAGTGTCTGAGAGTGTCAGAGAGTGATACAGAGTGCCTGAGAGTGATAAAGTGTCTCAGAGAGAGATGGAGAATGTCAGAGAGTATCAGAGAGTGTCAGAGAGTGATAGAGAGTGATAGAGAGTGTCGGAGAGTGTCAGAGTGTGTCAGAGAGTGATATAGAGTGTCTGAGAATGTCAGAGAGTGTCAGAGAGTGACTGAGAGTGTCAGAGAGTGTCAGAGAGTGATTGAGAATGTCTGAGAGAGTCTGAGAGTGTCAGAGAGTGATTGAGAGTGTCTGAGAGTGTCAGAGTGTGTCAGAGAGAGATAGAGAGTGTCTGAGAGTGTCAGAGAGTGATACAGAGTGCCTGAGAGTGATAAAGTGTGTCAGAGAGAGATAGAGAATGTCAGAGAGTGTCAGAGAGTGTCAGCGAGTGTCAGAGAGAGATAGAGAGTGTCTGAGAGTGTCAGAGAGAGATACAGAATGTCAGAGAGTGATATAGATTGTCAGAGAGTGATAGAGAGTGTCAGAGAGTCTCAGAGAGTGATAGAGAGTGACAGAGAGTGATAGAGAGTGTCAGAGATTGTCAGAGAGTGTCAGAGAGTGATAGAGAGTATCAGAGAGCGTCAGAGAGTGATATAGAGTGTCTGAGACTTTCTGAGAGCGTCAGGGAGTGTCTGAGAGTGTCAGAGATTGAGAGAGATTGTCTGAGAGTGTCTGAGAGTGTCAGAGAGTGTCAGGGAGTGATAGAGAGTGTTAGAGAGTGTCAGAGAGTGTTAGAGAGTGTCTGAGAGAGTCAGGGAGTGTCTGAGAGTGTCAGAGAGTGTCAGAGTGTGTCAGAGAGTGATCGAGACTGTCTGACAGTGTCTGAGAGTGTCTGAGAGTGTCAGAGAGTGTCAGAGAATGTCAGAGAGGGTCTGAGAAAGTCAGAAAGTTTCAGAGAGTGAGAGAGATTGTCTGAGAGTGTCTGAGAGTGTCAGAGAGTGATAGAGAGTATCTGAGAGCGTCTGAGAGTGTCAGAGAGAGTCAGAGAGTGTCAGAGAGTGTCAGAGAGTGATGGACAGTGTCAGAGAGTGTCAAAGAGTGTCTGAGAGTGTCAGAGAGTGTCAGAGAGAGATACAGAGTGTCTGAGAGTGTCTGAGAGTGTCATAGAGTGTCAGAGTGTGTCAGAGAATGTCGGAGAGTTTCTGAGAGTATCTGTGAGTGTCAGGGAGCGTCAGAGAGTTTCACAGTGTGTCACAGAGTGTCAGAGAGTTTCAGAGAGTTTCAGAGTGTGTCAGATAGTGTCAGAGAGTTTCAGAGAGTGTGAGAGACTGTCTGAGAATGTTAGAGAGCGTCAGCGAGTTTCAGAGACTGTCAGAGAGTGTCAAAGAGTTTCAGAGAGTGTCAGAGAGTTTTGGAGAGTGTCTGTGAGTGTCGGAGAGTATGAGAGAGTTTCTGAGAGTTTCTGAGTGTGTCAGAGAGTATCAGAGAGTGTCAGAGAGCGTCAGAGATTTTCAGAGAGTTTCAGAGAGCTTCAGAGAGTGTCAGAGATTGTGAGAAAGTTTCAGATGGTGTCAGAGAGAGTCCGAGAGTTTCTGAGTGTGTCAGAGAGCGTCAGAGCGTGCCAGAGAGTTTCATAGAGGTTCTGAGAGTGTCAGAGAGTGTCAGAGAGTGTCAGAGAGTTTCGGAGAGTGTCACAGATTGTCAGGGAGTGTCAGAGAGTTTCAGAGAATTTCAGACAGTTTGAGAGAGTTTCTGAGAGTGTCAGACAGTGTCAGAGAGTTTCAGAGAGTGTCAGAGAGTGTCAGAGAGTTTCTGAGAGTTTCAGAGAATTTCAGTGAGGGTCAGAGAGTTTCAGAGTGTGTCAGAGGGTTTCAGATTGTTTCAGAGAGTGTCTGAGAGCGTCAGAGATTTTCAGAGAGTTTCAGAGAGCTTCAGAGAGTGTCAGAGATTGTGAGAAAGTTTCAGATGGTGTCAGAGAGAGTCCGAGAGTTTCTGAGTGTGTCAGAGAGAGTCAGAGAGCGTCAGAGCGTGCCAGAGAGTTTCATAGAGGTTCTGAGAGTGTCAGAGAGTGTCAGAGGGTTTCAGAGAATTTCAGACAGTTTGAGAGAGTTTCTGAGAGTGTCAGACAGTGTCAGAGGGTTTCAGAGAATTTCAGACAGTTTGAGAGAGTTTCTCAGAGTGTCAGACAGTGTCAGAGAGTTTCAGAGAGTGTCAGAGAGTGTCAGAGAGTTTCTGAGAGTTTCAGAGAATTTCAGTGAGGGTCAGAGAGTTTCAGAGTGTGTCAGAGGGTTTCAGATTGTTTCAGAGAGTGTCTGAGAGTGTCAGAGTGTTTCAGAGAGTGTCTGAGAGTGTCAGAGAGTGTCAGAGAGTTCCTGAGAATTCCTGAGTGTGTCAGAGAGTGTCAGAGAATTTCAGAGAGTGTCAGAGAGTGTAACAGAGTGTCAGAGATTGTCAGAGAGTGTCAGAGAGTTTCGGAGAATTTCAGAGTTTTTCTGAGAGTTTCTGAGAGTTTCACAGAGTTTCAGAGAGTGTCAGAGTGTGATAGAGAGCGTCAGAGAGTTTCACAGTGTGTCACAGAGTGTCAGAGAGTTTCAGAAAGTTTCAGAGAGTGTCAGATGGTGTCAGAGATTGTCAGAGAGTGTCAGAGAGTTTCACAGAGTTTCAGAGAATTTCTGAGAGTTTCTGAGTGTGTCAGAGAGTGTCAGAGACTGTCAGAGAGTTTCAGAGAGTGTCACAGACTGTCAGAGAATGTCAGAGAGATTGCAGAGTGCGTCAGAGAGTGTCAGAGAGCTACAGAGAGTGTCAGAGAGGGTCAGAGAGTGACAGAGAGTTTCAGTGAGTGTCAGAGAGTTTCAGAGAGTTTCAGGGAGTGTCAGAGATTGCCTGAGAGTGTCAGAGAGTGTCAAAGAGTTTCAGAGAGTGTCAGATAGTGTCAGAGAGTTTCAGAGAGTGTCAGAGAGTGTCAAAGAGTGTCTGAGAGTGTCATAGAGTTTCAGAGAGTGTCATAGAATGCCGGAGAGTTTCAGAGAGTATCTGTGAGTGTCAGGGAGCGTCAGAGAGTTTCACAGTGTGTCACAGAGTGTCAGAGAGTTTCAGAGAGTTTCAGAGTGTGTCAGATAGTGTCAGAGAGTTTCAGAGAGTGTGAGAGACTGTCTGAGAATGTCAGAGAGTGTCAGAGAGTATCAGAGAGTTTCAGACAGTGTCAGAGAACGTTAGAGAGCGTCAGAGAGTTTCAGAGACTGTCAGAGAGTTTCAAAGAGTTTCAGAGAGTTTCAGAGAGTTTCGGAGAGTGTCTGTGAGTGTCGGAGAGTATCAGAGAGCTTCTGAGAGTTTCTGAGTGTGTCAGAGAGTATCAGAGAGTGTCAGAGAGCGTCAGAGATTTTCAGAGAGTTTCAGAGAGCTTAAGAGAGTGTCAGAGATTGTCAGAAAGTTTCAGATGGTGTCAGAGAGTGTCCGTGAGTTTCTGAGTGTGTCAGAAAGTGTCAGAGAGCGTCAGAGCGTGTCAGAGAGTTTCAGAGAGTTTCTGAGAGTGTTAGAGAGCTTCTGAGAGTTTTTGAGTTTGTCAGAGAGTGTCAGAGAGTGTCAGAGAGTTTCGGAGAGTGTCACAGATTGTCAGGGAGTGTCAGAGAGTTTCAGAGAATTTCAGACAGTTTGAGAGAGTTTCTGAGAGTGTCAGACAGTGTCAGAGAGTTTCAGAGAGTGTCAGAGAGTGTCAGAGAGTGTCAGTGAGTTTCGGAGAGTTTCAGAGTGTTTCATTGAGGGTCAGACAGTTTCAGAGTGTGTCAGAGGGTTTCAGATTGTTTCAGAGAGTGTCTGAGAGTGTCAGAGTGTTTCGGAGAGTGTCACAGATTGTCAGGGAGTGTCAGAGAGTTTCAGAGAATTTCAGACAGTTTGAGAGAGTTTCTGAGAGTGTCAGACAGTGTCAGAGAGTTTCAGAGAATTTCAGACAGTTTGAGAGAGTTTCTCAGAGTGTCAGACAGTGTCAGAGAGTTTCAGAGAGTGTCAGAGAGTGTCAGAGAGTTTCTGAGAGTTTCAGAGAATTTCAGTGAGGGTCAGAGAGTTTCAGAGTGTGTCAGAGGTTTTCAGATTGTTTCAGAGAGTGTCTGAGAGTGTCAGAGTGTTTCAGAGAGTGTCTGAGAGTGTCAGAGAGTGTCAGAGAGTTCCTGAGAATTCCTGAGTGTGTCAGAGTGTGTCGGAGAATTTCAGAGAGTGTCAGAGAGTGTAACAGAGTGTCAGAGATTGTCAGAGAGTGTCAGAGAGTTTCGGAGAATTTCAGAGTTTTTCTGAGAGTTTCTGAGAGTTTCACAGAGTTTCAGAGAGTGTCAGAGTGTGATAGAGAGCGTCAGAGAGTTTCACAGTGTGTCACAGAGTGTCAGAGAGTTTCAGAAAGTTTCAGAGAGTGTCAGATGGTGTCAGAGATTGTCAGAGAGTGTCAGAGAGTTTCACAGAGTTTCAGAGAATTTCTGAGAGTTTCTGAGTGTGTCAGAGAGTGTCAGAGACTGTCAGAGAGTTTCAGAGAGTGTCACAGACTGTCAGAGAATGTCAGAGAGATTGCAGAGTGCGTCAGAGAGTGTCAGAGAGCTTCAGAGAGTGTCAGAGAGGGTCAGAGAGTGACAGAGAGTTTCAGTGAGTGTCAGAGAGTTTCAGAGAGTTTCAGGGAGTGTCAGAGATTGCCTGAGAGTGTCAGAGAGTGTCAAAGAGTTTCAGAGAGTGTCAGATAGTGTCAGAGAGTTTCAGAGAGTGTCAGAGAGTGTCAAAGAGTGTCTGAGAGTGTCATAGAGTTTCAGAGAGTGTCATAGAATGCCGGAGAGTTTCAGAGAGTATCTGTGAGTGTCAGGGAGCGTCAGAGAGTTTCACAGTGTGTCACAGAGTGTCAGAGAGTTTCAGAGAGTTTCAGAGTGTGTCAGATAGTGTCAGAGAGTTTCAGAGAGTGTGAGAGACTGTCTGAGAATGTCAGAGAGTGTCAGAGAGTATCAGAGAGTTTCAGACAGTGTCAGAGAACGTTAGAGAGCGTCAGAGAGTTTCAGAGACTGTCAGAGAGTTTCAAAGAGTTTCAGAGAGTTTCAGAGAGTTTCGGAGAGTGTCTGTGAGTGTCGGAGAGTATCAGAGAGCTTCTGAGAGTTTCTGAGTGTGTCAGAGAGTATCAGAGAGTGTCAGAGAGCGTCAGAGATTTTCAGAGAGTTTCAGAGAGCTTAAGAGAGTGTCAGAGATTGTCAGAAAGTTTCAGATGGTGTCAGAGAGTGTCCGTGAGTTTCTGAGTGTGTCAGAAAGTGTCAGAGAGCGTCAGAGCGTGTCAGAGAGTTTCAGAGAGTTTCTGAGAGTGTTAGAGAGCTTCTGAGAGTTTTTGAGTTTGTCAGAGAGTGTCAGAGAGTGTCAGAGAGTTTCGGAGAGTGTCACAGATTGTCAGGGAGTGTCAGAGAGTTTCAGAGAATTTCAGACAGTTTGAGAGAGTTTCTGAGAGTGTCAGACAGTGTCAGAGAGTTTCAGAGAGTGTCAGAGAGTGTCAGAGAGTGTCAGTGAGTTTCGGAGAGTTTCAGAGTGTTTCATTGAGGGTCAGACAGTTTCAGAGTGTGTCAGAGGGTTTCAGATTGTTTCAGAGAGTGTCTGAGAGTGTCAGAGTGTTTCGGAGAGTGTCACAGATTGTCAGGGAGTGTCAGAGAGTTTCAGAGAATTTCAGACAGTTTGAGAGAGTTTCTGAGAGTGTCAGACAGTGTCAGAGAGTTTCAGAGAGTGTCAGAGAGTGTCAGAGAGTGTCAGTGAGTTTCGGAGAGTTTCAGAGTGTTTCATTGAGGGTCAGACAGTTTCAGAGTGTGTCAGAGGGTTTCAGATTGTTTCAGAGAGTGTCGGAGAGTGTCAGAGTGTTTCAGAGAGTGTCTGAGAGTGTCAGAGAGTGTCAGAGAGTTCCTGAGAATTCCTGAGTGTGTCAGAGAGTGTCAGAGATTTTCAGAGAGTGTCAGAGAGTGTAACAGAGTGTCAGAGATTGTCAGAGAGTGTCAGAGAGTTTCAGAGAATTTCAGAGATTTTCTGAGAGTGTCAGAGTGTGATAGAGAGCGTCAGAGAGTTTCACAGTGTGTCGCAGAGTGTCAGAGAGTTTCAGAGAGTTTCAGAGAGTGTCAGATGGTGTCAGAGATTGTCAGAGAGTGTCAGAGAGTTTCACAGAGTTTCAGAGAGTTTCTGAGAGATTCTGAGTGTGTCAGGGACTGTCAGAGACTGTCAGAGAGTTTCAGAGAGTGTCACAGACTGTCAGAGAATGTCAGGGAGATTGCAGAGTGTGTCAGAGAGTGTCAGAGAGCTTCAGAGAGTGTCAGCGAGGGTCAGAGAGTGACAGAGAGTTTCAGTGAGTGTCAGAGACTTTCAGTGAGTTTCAGAGAGTGTCAGAGATTGCCTGAGAGTGTCAGAGAGTGTCAAAGAGTTTCAGAGAGTGTCAGATAGTGTCAGAGAGTTTCAGAGAGTGTCAGAGAGAGTAAGAGAGTGTCTGAGTGTGTCATAGAGTGTCAGAGAGTGTCATAGAATGTCGGAGAGTTTCTGAGAGTATCTGTGAGTGTCAGGGAGCGTCAGAGAGTTTCACATTGTGTCACAGAGTGTCAGAGAGTTTCAGAGAGTTTCAGAGTGTGTCAGATAGTGTCAGAGAGTTTCAGAGAGTGTGAGAGACTGTCTGAGAGTGTCAGAGAGTGTCAGAGAGTGTCAGAGAGTTTCAGACAGTGTCAGAGAATGTCAGAGAGCGTCAGAGAGTTTCAGAGACTGTCAGAGAGTGTCAAAGAGTTTCAGAGAGTTTCAGAGAGTTTCGGAGAGTGTCTGTGAGTGTCCTAGAGTATCAGAGAGTTTCTGAGAGTTTCTGAGTGTGTCAGAGAGTATCAGAGAGGGTCAGAGAGCGTCAGAGATTTTCAGAGAGTTTCAGAGAGCTTCAGAGAGTGTCAGAGATTGTCAGAAAGTTTCAGATGGTGTCAGAGAGTGTCCGAGAGTTTCTGAGTGTGTCAGAGAGTGTCAGAGATTTTCAGAGAGTGTAACAGAGTGTCAGAGATTGTCAGAGAGTGGCAGAGAGTTTCAGAGAATTTCAGAGATTTTCTGAGAGTTTCTGAGAGTTTCACAGAGTTTCAGAGAGTTTCAGAGAGTGTCAGAGTGTGATAGAGAGCGTCAGAGAGTTTCACAGTGTGTCGCAGAGTGTCAGAGAGTTTCAGAGAGTGTCAGATGGTGTCAGAGATTGTCAGAGAGTGTCAGAGAGTTTCACAGAGTTTCAGAGAGTTTCTGAGAGTTTCTGAGTGTGTCAGAGACTGTCAGAGACTGTCAGAGAGTTTCACAGACTGTCAGAGAATGTCAGAGAGATTGCAGAGTGTGTCAGAGAGTGTCAGAGAGCTTCAGAGAGTGGCAGAGAGGGTCAGAGAGTGACAGAGAGTTTCAGTGAGTGTCAGAGAGTGTCTGAGAGTTTCAGAGAGTGTCAGAGATTGCCTGAGAGTGTCAGAGAGTGTCAAAGAGTTTCAGAGAGTGTCAGATGGTGCCAGAGAGTTTCAGAGAGTGTCAGATAGTGTCAGAGAGTGTCTGAGAGTGTCATAGAGTGTCCGAGAGTGTCATAGAATGTCGGAGAGTTTCTGAGAGTATCTGTGAGTGTCAGGGAGCGTCAGAGAGTTTCACAGTGTGTCACAGAGTGTCAGAGAGTGTCAGAGAGTTTCAGAGAGTTTCAGACAGTGTCAGAGAGTGTCAGAGAGTTTCAGAGAGTGTCAGAGAATTTCAGAGAGTGTCTGTGAGTGTCGGAGAGTGGCAGAGAGTTTCTGAGAGTTTCAGAGAATGTAGGAGAGTTTCTGAGAGTATCTGTGAGTGTAAGAGAGTGTCAGAGGGTTCTGAGAGTTTTTGCGTGTGTCAGAGGGTGTCACAGAGTGTCAGAGACTGTCAGAGAGAGTCAGAGAGTTTCAACGAGTTTCACAGAGTGTCAGAGAGTGTCAGAGAGATTCTGAGAGTTTCACAGCGTGTCAGAGAATTTCAGAGAGCTTCAGAGAGTGTCAGAGTGTGTCTGAGAGTTTCAGAGAGTTTCTGAGAGTGTCAAAGAGTTTCAGAGAATGTCTGAGAGTGTCAGAGAGTTTCAGAGAGTTTCAGAGAGTGTCAGAGAGTGTCAGAGAGTTTCAGAGAGTGTCAGAGAGTTTCAGAGAGTGTCTGTGCGTGTCAGAGATTGCCAGAGAGTTTCTGAGAGTTTCTGAGTTTGTCAGAGATTGTCAGAGAGTGTCAGAGAGTTTCAGAGAGTGTCACAGACTGTCGGAGAGTGTCAGAGAGATTGCAGAGAGTGTCAGAGAGTGTCAGAGAGCTTCAGAGAATGTCAGAGAGTTTCAGAGAGTGTCAGAGAGTGTCAAAGAGTTTCAGAGAGTTTCAGAGTGTGTCAGAGGGTTTCAGATTGTTTCAGAGAGTGTCTGAGAGTGTCAGAGTACTTCAGAGAGTGTCTGCGAGTGTCAGGGAGTTCCTGAGAGTTCCTGAGTGTGTCAGAGATTGTCAGAGATTTTCAGAGACTGTCAGAGAGTGTCAGAGAGTGTCAGAGATTGTCAGAGAGTGTCAGGGAGTTTCAGAGAATTTCAGAGATTTTCTGAGAGTTTCTGAGATTTTCAGAGAGTTTCAGAGAGTTTCAGAGAGTGTCAGAAAGAGTCAGAGAGTGACAGAGAGTGTCAGAGAATGTCAGAGAATGTCAGAGAGTTTCTGAGAGTTTTTGAGTGTTTCAGAGAGTGTCACAGAGTTTCAGAGAGTGTTACAGAGTGTCAGACAGTTTCAGAGAGTTTCAGAGAGTTTCTGAGAGTGTCAGAGAGTTTCAGTGATTTTCAGAGAGTGTCACAAAGTGTCAGAGAGTTTCAGAGAGCTTCAGAGAGTGCCAGAGAGTGTCAGAGATTTTCAGAGAGTTTCAGAGAGTGTCAGACATTGCCTGAGTGTGTGAGAGAGTGTCAAAGAGTTTCAGAGAGTGTCAGTGAGTGTCAGAGAGTGTCAGTGAGTTTCAGAGAGTGTCAGAGAGTGTAAAAGAGTTTCAGAGAGTGTCAGAGAGTTTCAGAGAGTTTCAGAAAGTTTCTGAGAGTGCCAGAGAGTTTCTGAGAGTTTCTGAGTGTGTCGGAGAGTGTCAGAGAGTTTCAGGGAGTGTCACAAAGTGTCAGAGAGTGTCAGAGAGTTTCAGAGAGTGTCAGAGAGTGTCAGAGAGTTTCAGAGAGAGTCCGAGAGTTTCACAGCGTGTCAGAGAGTGTCAGAGTGTGTCTGAGAGTTTCAGAGAGTTTCTGAGAGTGTCAGAGAGTTTCAGAGAGTGTCACAGACTGTCAGAGAGTGTCAGAGAGATTGCAGAGAGTGTCAGAGAGAGTCAGAAAGCTTCAGAGAATGTCAGAGAGTTTCAGAGAGTTTCAGAGAGCTTCAGAGAGTGTCAGAGAGTGTCAGATAGTGACAGAGAGTTTCAATGAGTGTCAGAGAGTGTCAAAGAGTTTCAGAGATTGTCAGAGAGTGTCAAAGAGTTTCAGATAGTTTCAGAGAATGTAGGAGAGTTTCTGAGAGTATCTGTGAGTGTAAGAGAGTGTCAGAGGTTTCTGAGAGTTTCTGAATGTGTCAGAGAGTGTCAGAGAGTGTCAGAGGCTCTCAGAGAGTGTCAGAGAGATTCAAAGAGTTTCACAGAGTGTCAGAGAGTTTCAGAGAATTTCAGAGATTTTCTGAGAGTGTCAGAGTGTGATAGAGAGCGTCAGAGAGTTTCACAGTGTGTCGCAGAGTGTCAGAGAGTTTCAGAGAGTTTCAGAGAGTGTCAGATGGTGTCAGAGATTGTCAGAGAGTGTCAGAGAGTTTCACAGAGTTTCAGAGAGTTTCTGAGAGATTCTGAGTGTGTCAGGGACTGTCAGAGACTGTCAGAGAGTTTCAGAGAGTGTCACAGACTGTCAGAGAATGTCAGGGAGATTGCAGAGTGTGTCAGAGAGTGTCAGAGAGCTTCAGAGAGTGTCAGCGAGGGTCAGAGAGTGACAGAGAGTTTCAGTGAGTGTCAGAGACTTTCAGTGAGTTTCAGAGAGTGTCAGAGATTGCCTGAGAGTGTCAGAGAGTGTCAAAGAGTTTCAGAGAGTGTCAGATAGTGTCAGAGAGTTTCAGAGAGTGTCAGAGAGAGTAAGAGAGTGTCTGAGTGTGTCATAGAGTGTCAGAGAGTGTCATAGAATGTCGGAGAGTTTCTGAGAGTATCTGTGAGTGTCAGGGAGCGTCAGAGAGTTTCACATTGTGTCACAGAGTGTCAGAGAGTTTCAGAGAGTTTCAGAGTGTGTCAGATAGTGTCAGAGAGTTTCAGAGAGTGTGAGAGACTGTCTGAGAGTGTCAGAGAGTGTCAGAGAGTGTCAGAGAGTTTCAGACAGTGTCAGAGAATGTCAGAGAGCGTCAGAGAGTTTCAGAGACTGTCAGAGAGTGTCAAAGAGTTTCAGAGAGTTTCAGAGAGTTTCGGAGAGTGTCTGTGAGTGTCCTAGAGTATCAGAGAGTTTCTGAGAGTTTCTGAGTGTGTCAGAGAGTATCAGAGAGGGTCAGAGAGCGTCAGAGATTTTCAGAGAGTTTCAGAGAGCTTCAGAGAGTGTCAGAGATTGTCAGAAAGTTTCAGATGGTGTCAGAGAGTGTCCGAGAGTTTCTGAGTGTGTCAGAGAGTGTCAGAGATTTTCAGAGAGTGTAACAGAGTGTCAGAGATTGTCAGAGAGTGGCAGAGAGTTTCAGAGAATTTCAGAGATTTTCTGAGAGTTTCTGAGAGTTTCACAGAGTTTCAGAGAGTTTCAGAGAGTGTCAGAGTGTGATAGAGAGCGTCAGAGAGTTTCACAGTGTGTCGCAGAGTGTCAGAGAGTTTCAGAGAGTGTCAGATGGTGTCAGAGATTGTCAGAGAGTGTCAGAGAGTTTCACAGAGTTTCAGAGAGTTTCTGAGAGTTTCTGAGTGTGTCAGAGACTGTCAGAGACTGTCAGAGAGTTTCACAGACTGTCAGAGAATGTCAGAGAGATTGCAGAGTGTGTCAGAGAGTGTCAGAGAGCTTCAGAGAGTGGCAGAGAGGGTCAGAGAGTGACAGAGAGTTTCAGTGAGTGTCAGAGAGTGTCTGAGAGTTTCAGAGAGTGTCAGAGATTGCCTGAGAGTGTCAGAGAGTGTCAAAGAGTTTCAGAGAGTGTCAGATGGTGCCAGAGAGTTTCAGAGAGTGTCAGATAGTGTCAGAGAGTGTCTGAGAGTGTCATAGAGTGTCCGAGAGTGTCATAGAATGTCGGAGAGTTTCTGAGAGTATCTGTGAGTGTCAGGGAGCGTCAGAGAGTTTCACAGTGTGTCACAGAGTGTCAGAGAGTTTCAGAGAGTTTCAGAGTGTGTCAGATAGTGTCAGAGAGTTTCAGAGAGTGTGGGAGACTGTCTGAGAGTGTCAGAGAGTGTCAGAGTGCGTCCGAGAGTTTCAGACAGTGTCAGAGAATGTTAGAGAGCGTCAGAGAGTTTCAGAGACTGTCAGAGAGTGTCAAAGAGTTTCAGAGAGTTTCAGAGAGTTTCGGAGTGTGTCAGAGAGTATCAGAGAGTGTCAGAGAGCGTCAGAGATTTTCAGAGAGTTTCAGAGAGCTTCAGAGAGTGTCAGAGATTGTCAGAAAGTTTCAGATGGTGTCAGAGAGTGTCCGAGAGTTTCTGAGTGTGTCAGAGAGTGTCAGAGAGCGTCAGAGCGTGTCAGAGAGTTTCAGAGAGTTTCTGAGAGTGTCAGAGAGTGTCAGAGAGCTTCTGAGAGTTTCTGAGTTTGTCAGAGAGTGTCAGAGAGTTTTGGAGAGTGTCACAGATTGTCAGGGAGTGTCAGAGAGTTTCAGAGAATATCAGACATTTTGAGAGAGTTTCTGAGAGTGTCAGACAGTGTCAGAGAGTTTCAGAGAGTGTCAGAGAGTGTCAGAGAGTTTCTGAGAGTTTCAGTGAGGATCAGAGAGTTTCAGAGTGTGTCAGAGGGTTTCAGATTGTTTCAGAGAGTGTCTGAGAGTGTCAGAGTGTTTCAGAGAGTGTCTGAGAGTGTCAGAGAGTGTCAGAGAGTGTCAGAGAGTTCCTGAGAATTCCTGAGTGTGTCAGAGAGTGTCAGAGGTTTTCAGAGAGTGTCAGAGATTGTCAGAGAGTGTCAGAGAGTTTCAGAGAGAGTCAGATAGTGTCAGAGAGTGTCAGAGAGTTTCAGAGAGTGTCAGAGAGTGTCAGAGAGTTTCAGACAGTGTCAGAGAGTGTCAGAGAGTTTCAGAGAGTGTCAGCGAATTTCAGAGAGTGTCTGTGAGTGTCGGAGAGTGGCAGAGAGTTTCTGAGAGTGGCAGAGATTTTCGGAGAGTATCAGAGAGTTTCAAAGAGTTTCAGTGAGTATCAGAGAGTGTCAGAGAGCTTCAGAGAGTTTCAGAGAATGTAGGAGAGTTTCTGAGAGTATCTGTGAGTGTAAGAGAGTGTCAGAGGGTTCTGAGAGTTTTTGCGTGTGTCAGAGGGTGTCACAGAGTGTCAGAGACTGTCAGAGAGAGTCAGAGAGTTTCAACGAGTTTCACAGAGTGTCAGAGAGTGTCAGAGAGTTTCAGAGAGATTCTGAGAGTTTCACAGCGTGTCAGAGAATTTCAGAGAGCTTCAGAGAGTGTCAGAGTGTGTCTGAGAGTTTCAGAGAGTTTCTGAGAGTGTCAAAGAGTTTCAGAGAATGTCTGAGAGTGTCAGAGAGTTTCAGAGAGTTTCAGAGAGTTTCAGAGAGTGTCTGTGCGTGTCAGAGATTGCCAGAGAGTTTCTGAGAGTTTCTGAGTTTGTCAGAGAGCGTCAGAGAGTGTCAGAGAGTTTCAGAGAGTGTCACAGACTGTCGGAGAGTGTCAGAGAGATTGCAGGGAGTGTCAGAGAGTGTCAGAGAGCTTCAGAGAATGTCAGAGAGTTTCAGAGAGTGTCAGAGAGTGTCAAAGAGTTTCAGAGAGTTTCAGAGTGTGTCAGAGGGTTTCAGATTGTTTCAGAGAGTGTCTGAGAGTGTCAGAGTACTTCAGAGAGTGTCTGCGAGTGTCAGGGAGTTCCTGAGAGTTCCTGAGTGTGTCAGAGATTGTCAGAGATTTTCAGAGACTGTCAGAGAGTGTCAGAGAGTGTCAGAGATTGTCAGAGTGTGTCAGAGAGTTTCAGAGAATTTCAGAGATTTTCTGAGAGTTTCTGAGATTTTCAGAGAGTTTCAGAGAGTGTCAGAAAGAGTCAGAGAGTGACAGAGAGTGTCAGAGAATGTCAGAGAGTTTCTGAGAGTTTTTGAGTGTTTCAGAGAGTGTCACAGAGTTTCAGAGAGTGTCAGAGAGTGTAACAGAGTGTCAGAGATTGTCAGAGAGTGTCAGAGAGTTTCAGAGAATTTCAGAGATTTTCTGAGAGTTTCTGAGAGTTTCACAGAGTTTCAGAGAGTGTCAGAGTGTGATAGAGAGCGTCAGAGAGTTTCACAGTGTGTCGCAGAGTGTCAGAGGGTTTCACAGAGTTTCACAGAGTTTCAGAGAGTTTCTGAGAGTTTCTGAGTGTGTCAGAGACTGTCAGAGAGTTTCGCAGACTGTCAGAGAATCTCAGAGAGATTGCAGAGTGTGTCAGAGAGTGTCAGAGAGCTTCAGAGAGTGTCAGAGAGGGTCAGAGAGTGACAGAGAGTTTCAGTGAGTGTCAGAGAGTGTCTGAGAGTTTCAGAGAGTGTCAGAGATTGCCTGAGAGTGTCAGAGAGTGTCAAAGAGTTTCAGAGAGTGTCAGAGAGTTTCAGAGAGTGTCAGAGAGTTTCTGAGAGTTTCTGAGTGTGTCAGAGACTGTCAGAGACTGTCAGAGAGTTTCACAGACTGTCAGAGAATGTCAGAGAGATTGCAGAGTGTGTCAGAGAGTGTCAGAGAGCTTCAGAGAGTGGCAGAGAGGGTCAGAGAGTGACAGAGAGTTTCAGTGAGTGTCAGAGAGTGTCTGAGAGTTTCAGAGAGTGTCAGAGATTGCCTGAGAGTGTCAGAGAGTGTCAAAGAGTTTCAGAGAGTGTCAGATAGTGTCAGAGAGTTTCACAGAGTGTCAGATAGTGTCAGAGAGTGTCTGAGAGTGTCATAGAGTGTCAGAGAGTGTCATAGAATGTCGGAGAGTTTCTGAGAGTATCTGTGAGTGTCAGGGAGCGTCAGAGAGTTTCACAGTGTGTCACAGAGTGTCAGATAGTGTCAGAGAGTTTCAGAGAGTGTGAGAGACTGTCTGAGAGTGTCAGAGAGTGTCAGAGAGTGTCCGAGAGTTTCAGACAGTGTCAGCGAATGTTAGAGAGCGTCAGAGAGTTTCAGAGACTGTCAGAGAGTGTCAAAGAGTTTCAGAGAGTTTCAGAGAGTTTCGGAGAGTGTCTGTGAGTGTCCTAGAGTATCAGAGAGTTTCTGAGAGTTTCTGAGCGTGTCAGAGAGTATCAGAGAGTGTCAGATAGCGTCAGAGATTTTCAGAGAGTTTCAGAGAGCTTCAGAGAGTGTCAGAGATTGTCAGAAAGTTTCAGATGGTGTCAGAGAGTGTCCGAGAGTTTCTGAGTGTGTCAGAGAGTGTCAGAGAGCGTCAGAGCGTGTCAGAGAGTTTCAGAGAGTTTCTGAGAGTGTCAGAGAGTGTCAGAGAGCTTCTGAGAGTTTCTGAGTTTGTCAGAGAGTGTCAGGGAGTGTCAGAGAGTTTCAGAGAACATCAGACATTTTGAGAGAGTTTCAGTGAGTGTCAGAGAGTGTCTGAGAGTTTCAGAGAGTGTCAGAGATTGCCTGAGAGTGTCAGAGAGTGTCAAAGAGTTTCAGAGAGTGTCAGATAGTGTCAGAGAGTTTCACAGAGTGTCAGATAGTGTCAGAGAGTGTCTGAGAGTGTCATAGAGTGTCAGAGAGTGTAATAGAATGTCGGAGAGTTTCTGAGAGTATCTGTGAGTGTCAGGGAGCGTCAGAGAGTTTCACAGTGTGTCACAGAGTGTCAGATAGTGTCAGAGAGTTTCAGAGAGTGTGAGAGACTGTCTGAGAGTGTCAGAGAGTGTCAGAGAGTGTCCGAGAGTTTCAGACAGTGTCAGCGAATGTTAGAGAGCGTCAGAGAGTTTCAGAGACTGTCAGAGAGTGTCAAAGAGTTTCAGAGAGTTTCAGAGAGTTTCGGAGAGTGTCTGTGAGTGTCCTAGAGTATCAGAGAGTTTCTGAGAGTTTCTGAGCGTGTCAGAGAGTATCAGAGAGTGTCAGATAGCGTCAGAGATTTTCAGAGAGTTTCAGAGAGCTTCAGAGAGTGTCAGAGATTGTCAGAAAGTTTCAGATGGTGTCAGAGAGTGTCCGAGAGTTTCTGAGTGTGTCAGAGAGTGTCAGAGAGCGTCAGAGCGTGTCAGAGAGTTTCAGAGAGTTTCTGAGAGTGTCAGAGAGTGTCAGAGAGCTTCTGAGAGTTTCTGAGTTTGTCAGAGAGTGTCAGGGAGTGTCAGAGAGTTTCAGAGAATATCAGACATTTTGAGAGAGTTTCTGAGAGTGTCAGACAGTGTCAGAGAGTTTCAGAGAGTGTCAGAGAGTGTCAGAGAGTTTCTGAGAGTTTCAGTGAGGGTCAGAGAGTTTCAGAGTGAGTCAGAGGGTTTCAGATTGTTTCAGAGAGTGTCTGAGAGTGTCAGAGTGTTTCAGAGAGTGTCTGAGAGTGTCAGAGAGTGTCAGAGAGTGTCAGAGAGTTCCTGAGAATTCCTGAGTGTGTCAGAGAGTGTCAGAGGTTTTCAGAGAGTGTCAGAGATTGTCAGAGAGTGTCAGAGAGTTTCAGAGAGAGTCAGATAGTGTCAGAGAGTGTCAGAGAGTTTCAGAGAGTGTCAGAGAGTGTCAGAGAGTTTCAGACAGTGTCAGAGAGTGTCAGAGAGTTTCAGAGAGTGTCAGAGAATTTCAGAGAGTGTCTGTGAGTGTCGGAGAGTGGCAGAGAGTTTCTGAGAGTGGCAGAGATTTTCGGAGAGTATCAGAGAGTGTCAAAGAGTTTCAGTGAGTATCAGAGAGTGTCAGAGAGTTTCAGAGAGTTTCAGAGAATGTAGGAGAGTTTCTGAGAGTATCTGTGAGTGTAAGAGAGTGTCAGAGGGTTCTGAGAGTTTTTGCGTGTGTCAGAGGGTGTCACAGAGTGTCAGAGACTGTCAGAGAGAGTCAGAGAGTTTCAACGAGTTTCACAGAGTGTCAGAGAGTGTCAGAGAGTTTCAGAGAGATTCTGAGAGTTTCACAGCGTGTCAGAGAATTTCAGAGAGCTTCAGAGAGTGCCAGAGAGTGTCAGAGATTTTCAGAGAGTTTCAGAGAGTGTCAGACATTGCCTGAGTGTGTGAGAGAGTGTCAAAGAGTTTCAGAGAGTGTCAGTGAGTGTCAGAGAGTGTCAGTGAGTTTCAGAGAGTGTCAGAGAGTGTAAAAGAGTTTCAGAGAGTGTCAGAGAGTTTCAGAGAGTTTCAGAAAGTTTCTGAGAGTGCCAGAGAGTTTCTGAGAGTTTCTGAGTGTGTCGGAGAGTGTCAGAGAGTTTCAGGGAGTGTCACAAAGTGTCAGAGAGTGTCAGAGAGTTTCAGAGAGTGTCAGAGAGTGTCAGAGAGTTTCAGAGAGAGTCCGAGAGTTTCACAGCGTGTCAGAGAGTGTCAGAGTGTGTCTGAGAGTTTCAGAGAGTTTCTGAGAGTGTCAGAGAGTTTCAGAGAGTGTCACAGACTGTCAGAGAGTGTCAGAGAGATTGCAGAGAGTGTCAGAGAGAGTCAGAAAGCTTCAGAGAATGTCAGAGAGTTTCAGAGAGTTTCAGAGAGCTTCAGAGAGTGTCAGAGAGTGTCAGATAGTGACAGAGAGTTCCAATGAGTGTCAGAGAGTGTCAAAGAGTTTCAGAGATTGTCAGAGAGTGTCAGAGAGTTTCAGATAGTTTCAGAGAATGTAGGAGAGTTTCTGAGAGTATCTGTGAGTGTAAGAGAGTGTCAGAGGTTTCTGAGAGTTTCTGAGTGTGTCAGAGAGTGTCAGAGAGTGTCAGAGGCTCTCAGAGAGTCTCAGAGAGTTTCAAAGAGTTTCACAGAGTGTCAGAGAGTGTCCGAGAGTGTCAGAGAGTTTCAGAGAGTGTCAGAGAGGGTCAGAGAGTTTCAGAGTGATTCCGAGAGTTTCACAGCGTGTCAGAGAGTTTCAGAGAGCTTCAGAGAGTGTCAGAGAGTGTCAGATAGTGACAGAGAGTTTCAATGAGTGTCAGAGAGTTTCAGAGAGTGCCAGAGAGTTGCTGAGTGTGTCAGAGAGTGTCACAGAGTGTCAGAGGCTGTCAGAGAGTTTCAGAGAGTTTCAAAGTGTTTCACAGAGTTTCAGAGAGTGTCCGAGAGTGTCTGAGAGTGTCATAGTGTCAGAGAGTGTCAGAGAATGTCGGAGAGTTTCTGAGAGTATCTGTGAGTGTCAGAGAGTGTCAGAGAGTTTCACAGTGTGTCACAGAGAGTCAGAGAGTGTCAGAGAGTTTCAGAGAGAGTCAGATAGTGTCAGAGAGTGTCAGAGAGTTTTAGAGAGTGTCAGAGAGTGTCAGAGAGTTTCAGACAGTGTCAGAGAGTGTCTGTGAGTGTCGGAGAGTGTCAGAGAGTTTATGAGAGTTTCTGAGTGTGTCAGAGAGTTTCAGAGAGTGTCACAGAGTGTCAGAGATTGTCAGAGAGTGTCAGAGAGTGTCAGAGAGTTTCGGAGAGCTTCAGGGAGTGTCAGAGATTGTCAGAAAGTTTCAGAGAGTGTCAGAGAGTGTCCGAGAGTCTCAGAGATTGTGAGAGAGTGTCAGAGAGTGTCTGATTTTAAGTCAGTTTGAGTTTGAGTTTTTGTGGCCGATTTTGAGAGATTTTAAGTCAGTTTGAGTTTGTTGGCCGATTTTGATAGATTTTAAGTCAGTTTGAGTTTGAGATCTTTTGCCCGATTTTGAGAGATTTTAAGTCAGTTTAAGATTACTTTTTTTGCCCGCTTTTAAGTCAGTTTGAGATTTTTGGCCGATTTTGAGAGATTTTAAGTCAGTTTGAGATTTTTGGCCGATTTTGAGAGATTTTAAGTCAGTTTGAGTTTGAGATTTTTTGCCCGAATTTGAGAGATTTTAAGTCAGTTTGAGTTTGAGGTTTTTTGCCCGATTTTGAGAGATTTTAAGCCAGTTTGAGATTTTTGGCCGATTTTGAGAGATTTTAAGTCAGTTTCAGTTTGAGTTTTTTGCCCGATTTTGAGAGACTTTAAGTCAGTTTGAGATTTTTGGCCGATTTTGAGAGATTTTAAGTCAGTTTGAGTTTTTCTGCCCGATTTTGAGAGATTTTAAGTCAGTGTGAGATTTTTGGTCGATTTTGAGAGATTTTAAGTCAGTTTGAGGTTGAGTTTTTTTGGCGGATTTTAAGTCAGTTTGAGATTTTTGGCCGATTTTGAGAGATTTTAAGTCAGTTTGAGAATTTTGCCCGATTTTGAGTCAGTTTGAGATTTTTGGCCGATTTTGAGATTTTAAGTCATTTTGAGTTCGAGATTTATTGCCCGATTTTGAGAGATTTTAAGTCAGTTTGAGATTTTTGGCCGATTTTGAGAGATTTTAAGTCAGTTTGAGTTTGAGGGATTTCAACTTCCCAAATATTGATTGGCAACTCTTTAGATCGAATAGTTTGAGGGATTTTGAGAGATTTTAAGTCAGTTTGAGTTTGAGGGATTTCAACTTCCCAAATATTGATTGGCAACTCTTTAGATCGAATAGTTTGGATGGAGTAGTGTTTGTGCAGTATGTCCAGGAAGCTTTTCTGACTCAGTATGTAGACTGCCCGACCAGAGGGGAGGCAATATTGGATTTGGTACTAGGTAATGAACCAGGGCAAGTGATAGAGCTGTTGGTGGGCGAGCACTTTGGAGATAGTGATCACAATTCTGTAGCATTCACTGTGGTAATGGAGAGGGATAGGTATGTGCAACAGGGCAAGGTTTACAATTGGGGGAAGGGTAGATATGATGCTGTCAGGCAGGAACTGAGGAGCATAAGTTGGGAGCATATGCTGGCAGGGAAGGGCACGGTCGAAATGTGGAACTTTTTCAAGGAGCAGATAGTAGGGGCCATTGATAAGCATGTCCCTGTCAGACAGGGAAGGGATGGTCATGTGAGGGAACCGTGGTTGACAAGAGAGGTTGAGAGTCTTGTTAGGAAGAAGAAGGATGCGTATATAAAGTTGAGGAAAAAGGGCACAGGCATAGCTCTGGAGGGATACAAGATGGCCAGGAAGGATCTGAAGAAAGGGATTAGGAGAGCTAAGAGAGGGCATGAAAAATGCTTGGCGGGTAGGATAAAAGAAAACCCCAAGGCCTTTTACGCGTATGTCAGAAATATGAGGATGACTAGGGGGACCATAGGTCCGGTCAAGGACAATAGCGGGAGACTGTGTGTTGAGCCGGAAGAGATAAGTGAGGTTTTGAATGAGTACTTCTCTTCGGTATTTACGAATGAGAAGGGGTGTATTACTGAAGAGGACGGTGGGAAGCAGACTGGTAAGCTCGAGGAAGTGCTCGTTAGGAGGGAAGATGTGTTGGGGTTTTTGAATAACTTGAAGATAGACAAGTCTCCCGGGCCTGACGGGGTATATCCAAGGATGTTATGGGAAGCAAGGGATGAAATTGCAGAGCCGCTGGCAATGATCTTTTCATCTTCTCTGCTGACGGGGGTGGTACCAGGTGATTGGAGGGTGGCAAATGTTGTGCCCCTGTTCAAGAAAGGGAATAGGAACAACCCTGGGAATTACAGGCCAGTTAGTCTTACTTCGGTGGTAGGCAAGTTGATGGAAAAGGTGCTGAGGGATAGGATTTCTGAGCATCTGGAAAGACACTGCTTGATTCGGGACAGTCAGCACGGTTTTGTGAGGGGCAGGTCTTGCCTCACAAGCCTGATTGAATTCTTTGAGCAGGTGACCAAGCAAGTGGATGAGGGTAAACCAGTGGATGTGGTGTACATGGATTTTAGTAAGGCATTTGATAAGGTCCCCCATGGTAGACTTATGGAGAAAGTCAGGAGGCATGGGATAGTGGGGAATGTGGCCAGTTGGATTAAGAATTGGCTAACTGATAGAAGGCAGAGAGTGGTCTTAGATGGTAAATACTCAGCCTGGAGCCCAGTTACCAGTGGCGTGCCGCAGGGATCAGTTCTGGGTCCTCTCCTGTTTGTGATTTTTATTAACGACTTGGATGAGGAAGTCGAAGGGTGGGTCAGTAAATTTGCAGATGATACAAAGGTTGGTGGAGTTGTGGATACCGAGGAGGGCTATTGTCGTCTGCAAAGGGACTTGGATAGGTTGCAGTGCTGGGCTGAAAAGTGGCAGATGGAGTTTAACCCTGAAAAGTGTGAGGTCGTCCATTTTGGAAGGACAAACATGAATGCAAAATACTGGGTTAACGGTAGGGTTCTTGGGCATGTGGAGGAGCAGAGAGGCCTTGGGGTCTATGTGCATAGATCATTGAAAGTTGCAACTCAAGTGGATAGGGCTGTGAAGAAGGCATATGGGGTGTTAGCGTTCATTAGCAGAGGGATTGAATTTAAGAGCCGTGAGGTGATGATGCAGCTGTACAGGACCTTGGTAAGGCCTCATTTGGAGTACTGTGTGCAGTTCTGGTCGCCTCATTTTAGGAAGGATGTGGAAGCCTTGGAGAGGGTGCAGAGGAGATTTACCAGGATGTTGCCTGGAATGGAGAATAAGTCTTACGAGGAAAGGCTGAACATTCTAGGCCTCTTCTCATTAGAAAGGAGAAGGATGAGGGGTGACATGATAGAGGTTTATAAGATGATCAGGGGAATAGATAGGGTAGACAGTCAGAAACTTTTCCCCCGGGTGGAGCAAAGCGTTACAAGGGGTCATAAATTTAAGGTGAAGGGTGGGAGATATAAGGGGGATGTCAGGGGAAGGTTCTTTACCCAGAGAGTGGTCGAGGCATGGAATGCCTTGCCCGGGGAAGTTGTTGAGTCAGAAACTTTAGGGACTTTCAAAAGGCTTTTGGATAGGTATATGGATAAAGGAGAATGATGGGGTATAGATTAAATTGTCCTTGACAGAGGACAAAGGATCGGCACAACATTGTGGGCCGAAGGGCCTGTTCTGTGCTGTATGTTCTATGATCTATGATCTATGATCTATGATCTACGAGTATTTTTGCCCAATTTGGACAGATTTTAAGTCAGTTTGAGATTTTTGGCCGATTTTGAGAGATTTTAAGTCAGTTTGAGTTTGAGTTTTTTGCCCGATTTTGAGAGACTTTAAGTCAGTTTGAGATTTTTGGCCGATTTTGAGAGATTTTAAGTCAGTTTGAGTTTTTCTGCCCGATTTTGAGAGATTTTAAGTCAGTGTGAGATTTTTGGCCGATTTTGAGAGATTTTAAGTCAGTTTGAGGTTGAGTTTTTTTGGCGCATTTTAAGTC
Source organism: Heterodontus francisci (assembly GCF_036365525.1). NCBI lineage: Eukaryota > Metazoa > Chordata > Chondrichthyes > Heterodontiformes > Heterodontidae > Heterodontus > Heterodontus francisci. The sequence continues at coordinate 9,879,332 of NC_090405.1, read as the reverse complement.
AGTTTGAGATTTTTGGCCGATTTTGAGAGATTTTAAGTCAGTTTGAGAATTTTGCCCGATTTTGAGTCAGTTTGAGATTTTTGGCCGATTTTGAGAGATTTTAAGTCAGTTTGAGTTTGAGTACTTTTGCACAATTTTGACAGATTTTAAGTCAGTTTGAGATTTTTGGCCGATTTTGAGAGATTTTAAGTCAGTTTGAGTTTGGGTTTTTTTGCCTTAACCCTAACCCTAACCCTAACCCTAACCCTAAGCCTAACCCTAACCATAACCCCTAACCCTAACGCTAACCCTAACCCCTAACCCTAACCCTAACCCTAACCCTAACCCCTAACCCTAACCCTAACCCTAACCCGTAACTCTAACCC